>NW_023270265.1:9604364-10117573 GCF_011800145.1 Mirounga leonina | reverse complement strand
TTCTCATTGATCGGTAAACTTGGTCTTGGCTGGCTGTTTTCGCTGATCTTCTGGGGCGGGGCCTGTTGCCGTGGTTTCCAAATGTCTCTGCCGGAGGCGGAATTGCCCCGCCCTTGCCCCCTCCCGGCTAAGTAATCTGCTCGCGTTTGCTTTCTGGGGCTTTTGTTCCCTGCGAGCTTTCCGTACAGCTTTGGAGGCTGAGAGTGAAAATGGCGGCCTCCCAATCTCCGCTCCAGAGGAGCCGAGAACTCGGGGCCCCGCTCCTCAGTGAGCCCCCAGAGAAAAGCTATCTGTCACTCCCGTCTCCCGGTCTCCGGCCGCACTCCGTGCTCGCCCGGCCTGTGACCGCGCGTTTCTCTCTCTGGCACCCGACCCCGGGTGGAGTCTCCAAACCCAGCAGATCCCTGCGGTGCACTCCTGCGCCGCTCCTCCCAGGGGAGGAAGGTGAGTCTCCCCGGATCTGCCGCTTGTTGGGTCCCCGCTGGAGGAGCAGGGGCCCGACGGTGCCGCGGATCACGGTTTATGGCCACCCCGAGCTGAGAGCCCGCGCCTGGGCTCCGTCTCTGCAGCCGGCTTCCCTGCTCCGTTACCTGGGAGCTCTGCCACAGTCAGGCACCCCCGGTCTTTCTGTGACCCTGAGGGTCCTGAGACCACACTGTCCCGGAGGGTTCCACCCCCCGCTTAGCCACCAGAGTGACGTCCCTCGGCAGACTTTTAAAAGTTCCGATTTTGTGCTCGGCGGCTCTGTCACTTGCCAGAAGCGGCCGACGGAGGCCCCTCCCCCGCCGTCTATCCTCCCGAATATCGCCTCTGATTCACTTCTCCGCACATCCTACCTTCCAGAAAGTGGTCTCTTTTCTGATGAGAGAGTTGTTGCTATTCCTATCTTCGATCTCCTGTTGGGTTTGTAGGTGTTCAGAATGGTTTGATCCCTATCCAGCTGAATTCCTGAGAGGAGATGAAATCCAGGTCTCCTACTCCTCCGCCATCTTGCTCCGCCCCCCTCTAGATTGCATTTTTTAATTGCCATCTCTAACTACTAAATCAGAATGCTGATCACCCTGATGTGGTCTCCTGGGCCTTCATCTGGTTAAAATGCCTTGCTGAGTGGCACGTGCCTGATCTGTGATGGTGGAAAAACCATTGGATTTGTAGTCCTACCTGAATCTAACTAATTCTGTCACTTGGGGAGGAGAGTCTGACCCATTCACATTGATGTGAATGAGGGAACACTGGATTTTTGTGAAGAGGAATCTGAACTCAACTAAATAGAAGTGGCAAGGAGGTCCTGGTGGGATTGGATCATGTATTCAAAGCAGAGACAAATAGGTGACAAGTAAGATAACTGAAGGAACGCTCTCAGGGTCCAGTTGGGATGGAGGAATAAAGAAGCGATTGTACATGCATGTTTGGGAAGATGGGTTGTGAGAGTCTCTTATGCTTCAAGGAGGAAAGGGTAGTGCTAAGAATGAGCTTTTTGTTTTTGTATCATGATTTTAGCTCCCTGGTAGGTGTTTGTGCCTACAACAGCTGAAAAATGATAGTCAAAAGACAATCTTAGATGCATCAGTGTCCATGAGCTGCTCTTCCGGATGTTGAGCATTTGGAACACTGGAGGCCTTGTAATGGTGGCAGGTGGGATGGTACCTTCTGGTGGCATGATGACAACAGGTCCAGCTCTGAAGGAGAGAGAACAGACTCCCTCTGCCTTCACAGAAACCCAGTTTGGTACAGTTTGGACTTAGGTGAGAGGTATTCTCACCAACAAGGATAAGGTAATTTAGAACCCACAATAACTTACACTTGTAAGTATTTGAAGAAAAATGTTCTTTTGTTCTCACTGCTGAAGAAAATGATTGAGAGGTGTTTTTCCCTTTCCTGTTCTGTGATCTGAGCCTGGTGTCTTTGCTGAGGGAAGTCTTTGATTGATTCATTCAGTCACTCATTCAACAAATATTTCTTGAGTAGATACTTTGTGTCAGGGGATGGGTGTGTAGTGGTAAATAAGACAAAATATTTCCACCCTTATGGAGCTCTCATAATTTAGTTCCGAGAAAACAGTCATTCAAACAATGAGATCATTTAAGGTGGTAATGTATGTAATAATTGGTAATGGGATGAGTATGACATGGGAGGGGACATTTTTTTTCAGGGGGGGAAATTTTTAAGGAATCGGGATTTCTCTTCAAACTGGGACATATGAATGATTTCTGAGTGATGCATAGGTATTACAGAAAAGTAGATGAATAGTACCTCAAATTATTAGCATTTTATTTTACCTTTGGACATATATGGGATATCTACAGGTAGGCAATTTAGGAGCAATGTGTCAATTCAATGGTAATATCAAAAACAGAGACTCCTCTTATTTCTGATGGTTCATTTTTAATATGTTGACTTTTCTCCTCATGATTTCAGAATGATTCCTGTACCTCTAGGTAACACATCTTCATTCAAGGCAGAATAAAAAGAAAATGGCATTGTCTGTCAGGGCTGGCTACATAATTGACAAGAGCAGTGTAAAAGGAAACTGTGGAGCCCTTGTTCAGAAAGTAGGAAAAAAGTGATGTTTAAAGGTATCAATAAAAAAAGAAAGCTTTTTTCTTTAAAAATATTTTATTATAAAAGATAAAGTGATACATGAGTAACAACATAAACTTAACAATTGCAAAAAAAAAAACCACCCCATTTTGGTACCATAAATTATATAAGACAATAAATACTAATAATTAATGTGACATCTTATTATACTATTTTTCTGGCTTGATTTTCTGCAATTTCACTTATTAGGTCATCAAAATTTATACTAACAGTAAGTTCACTTTCAATCAATAGAAATGAAAGCAACACCAGTCACTCTTGGCAAATGCAAGACTGCAAATAATTTTTTTAAGACTTTTAATTCCAGTATAGTTAACATACAGTGTTATATTAGTTTCAGGTGTACAATATAGTGATTCAGCAATTCTGTACATTACTCAGTGCTCATCCTGATAAGTATCCTCTTAATCCCCTTCTAGACTGCAAATAATTTTTGATAATTTTTTAATTCGGGGAAATATTTTTCTGTGGGTGGCACTGTGACTGGAGCTGTTAAGAGTATTTTATAGACTGTGACAACATGGAAAAGATTTTTTGATGAGTTATTTTGAAATATAAATTTTAGTACATCTAAAGTTGATTCTCATGGAACATGTTTCTAAAATCAGTTTTGTGTAAGTCTGAATTTTAAATGTAAATTTGCACAGTGGCATTTTAATGTCTCCTCTGACATTTTCTGTGGTGTGTGGAGATTGGACAAGAAACCAAAAGTGCCTTCGTGCTTTGTCTATAATTCAGAATGTCTGTTTATGCAGTCTATCATTGCATTTTCAATTAAAAAGAAAACATTCACTTTGAAATTGCCTTCCTCATTAATAATTGGTTCAACTGAAGCTTCTTTTGAAAATAGTGTTCTTTTCTGTGGAAAACCATGAACTTTAAATTTAATTTCTACTTGCTTTGCCATATTGCAGTAGTTTTCCAAGCTGGAGATTCTAAATTCTTTGAAGAATCTAAATAACTCCCTGATAGGTTTTATTGCAATGTCCATGCAGCCACTATTATTTTGTAATAATTTACTGACAAAGTTTACTGCCTGAGCCGTGGTGCTCCTGTCCTGTACTGAGGGTGGAGTTAATGTTTGTGCTGAGGCTGTGGTGAGGGGCTCCAGGGAGAGATGACAAGTGACCTCCCACTGCATCTCAGCATGCAGCCTGTAAGCCCACAGATGCAATTGATGCAGCTGCCACATCTGCTGCCATTCTGGGCCCAGGTCCCTAACCCCATGACCTTGGGACCCCATGGGATCCCTGCTGCCCTGGTGTGGTTGCACCTGGGCTCTGTGAAGCATCTTGATCTTGCACAAACATTTTAAGCATCATTGGATCCTCCGGGTCATAAAATTTGACTGCTAGCCTGGACCATCTGGATACCCTGCCTTGCTCTAGGTCCTTCTCTAAGCCGATAATCTCTATTCTCTAGGTAAATTCATCAGAACAGCACATCTAAATGTGTAGGTCACCTCAAAAGTTAAAGTGGGCTTGCCATTATGCCACTTCCTTTGTGAGAGGTTGCAGTGCGGGTAGCAACTGGCACTTCACTTTTGAAAATGTACTCGGATCTGTCCCAGATCACTGGACACTGCAACCCCCCTGAGGGGGCTGCGCTTGCACTGGTGTAGACTGTTTTCCATGCTCTGGCATGTGTGACTCTTACCATGTAATCTGGGAAATCTGCCACTTCCTGCTTTCCCAGCCCTTTCCCACGATGTCATCATTACAGTAGACAGGTATGATGAAGTTTCTCTCGCTGCCCCTTATAAATCAGATTTCTCTGCTTCTCCACCCTGATCTATGGCCTTTGAGGATGAGCTCTAAGGCTCCTTTCCTGTCTGGATTCCAGCTGGGTTTAGCTACCAGATACTGGTACTGGCAGGATATTGAAGGTGGGGAGGAAAGAGATCTAGGTGGTGTTTCCCCCTGGCTCTCTCCTACCAGACCTTCAGTTGGCCATGGCTGTATTACTCCACTGAAGGTCACAACTTCCACTGACTGTCCCTCCATACCACTACAGGTCCTATTCTCCTGTCCTCCATTTGAGTCTTCAGATCTGTGGATGATAATGGCTTCCTGCTATTGTTAACCCCAGGCTACTAGAACATCTCTCCTTGCTGCCCTTTAATTCTGTCTAGACCTTTGTAAATAGTGTTATCAGTAAGCAGTCTTTTACTACCCATTTTAAATGTGCCATCATTTTCTTGCCAGACCTCGAATTCTAGAACAAGGGAGAACCACTTACTGAATGGTCTTCCCTTGCAATCATAATAGGAAAAATATCCGCCAGAGCAGTAACTCAGTATCAGGATCAAGGAATTATATGGCTATGTTTTGGAAAATAGTTTGCATCTAAAACAGAGAGCACAATTATAATCACTATCCGATAATGTTTGTATTGTCACTCTTTAAGATCCATCTCTTTTGTGAACAACCAGGATCACTATCTCCTGCATATCCCAAGTTTTCCATGGTAGAACATATTTCTGCAGCTCCTCATGGATATGAATTTGGATTCAATATTATATTATGGTCAGATGCTTCCACTTGGTATTTTATGTGTCAAGAAGTCCATATGTAGGTTTTACTAGCTGTTGAGGATAGCCATTCCCATTAAGTACTCTGTAACTGGCATGTGTACAGCACTGTACTGGTTCTATAATAGAGGGTATATAGATAATTTTAGATGAGAATAATAGAGAATAATAGAACCAAGGCCATGCTTTGAATGGTGAAATGTATGCTATTAAAGGGTCCAAAGAATGAGTGTTACGCCAGGCACCAGTGATTAATAAATTCTGAAGAGAGTGAATATTTCCCTTTCCCCATTGTATAGGTATCCTGGAAAGTGGCCACAGGACCCTTTATGAGAGTCTAGGAGTAAGATCCAGAGTTCTTGCTGCTGATGTTCTTGGAGACCCTTTTTTAAGGTTACTCAGTCTCCCCTTTATTCAATAAACCTTGGAGTCTTTGAACTGGCTTAGATTAGGGTATTAGATGAGGGATTATTACTCTCTTTTGGTTGCCTTATGTTCATATAACTTTTACTTTGTTTTGTTTTCTCCCTAGTTACATGGGGGAACTTAGTGGGATGCCCATCTATTTATTAATTATCCCCCATGAAAGTCATTTCACAGCAGGTCATTCTGATCTCTAACGCTATGTTTTTGGCCCCCATACTCTCCTGACTCTGGCAACCATTGCCTGGCACCAACCACTCATGATTGTGCCATTCCCACTCTAATTAAGGAACCTATTACAGTCACAGGAGCTCCTACCAGCATCCCTGGCCCCAAGAGAAGAGCTTGGTTTGGACAGGGGATTGCATATGTGAAATCCACTCCAATATTTGCATCTGCCTAAGCCTCTGGAGTCTTTCTTTAATAGTGTGTTAGGAAATTGCTGGCATCTTTGTCCAGAAATGGACCCTCAACTCTATGGTCAACTAATCTTTGACAAAGCAGGAAAGAATGTCCAGTGGAAAAAAGACAGTCTCTTCAACAAATGGTGTTGGGGAAATTGGACAGCCACATGCAGAAGAATGAAACTGGACCATTTCCTTACACCACACACAAAAATAGACTCCAAATGGTTGAAAGACCTCAATGTGAGACAGGAGTCCATCAAAATCCTAAAGGAGAACACAGGCAGCAACCTCTTCAACCTCAGCCGAAGCACCTTCTTCCTAGAAACATCGCCAAAGGCAAGGGAAGCAAGGGCAAAAATGAACTATTGGGACTTCATCAAGATAAAAAGCTTTTGCAAAGCAAAGGAAACAGTCAACAAAACCAAGAGACAACTGACAGAACAGGGGAAGATATTTGCAAATGACATATCAGATAAAGGGCTAGTATCCAAAATCTATAAAGAACTCATCAAACTTGGGCGCCTGGGTGGCTCAGTTGGTTAAGCGACTGCCTTCGGCTCAGGTCATGATCCTGGAGTCCCGGGATCGAGTCCCACGTCGGGCTCCCTGCTCAGCAGGGAGTCTGCTTCTCCCTCTGCCCTCTTCCCTCTCGTGCTCTCTGTCTCTCATTCTCTCTCTCTCAAATAAATAAATAAAATCTTTAAAAAAAAAAAACCTCATCAAACTCAACACCCAAAGAACAAAGAATCCAATCAAGAAATGGGCAGAAGATATGAATAGACATTTTTCCAAAGAAGACATCCAAATGGCCAACAGACACATGAAAAAGTGCTCAATATCTCTTGGCATCAGGGAAATCCAAATCAAAACCTCAATGAGATACCACCTCACACCAGTCAGAATGGCTAAAATTAACAAGTCAGGAAACGACAGATGTTGGCGGGGATGCGGAGAAAGGGGAACCCTCTTACACTGTTGGTGGGAATGCAAGCTGGTGCAGCCACTCTGGAAAACAGTATGGAGGTTCCTCAAAAAGTTGAAAATAGAGCTACCATATGATCCAGCAATTGCACTACTGGGTATTTACCCCAAAGATACAAAAGTAGGGATCCGAAAGGGTACGTGCACCCCGATGTTTATAGCAGCAATGTCCACAATAGCCAAACTGTGGAAAGAGCCAAGATGTCCATCGGCAGATGAATGGATAAAGAAGAAGTGGTATATATATACAATGGAATATTATGCATCCATCAAAAGGAATGAGATCTTGCCATTTGCAACGACGTGGATGGAACTGGAGGGTATTATGTTGAGTGAAATAAGTCAAACAGAGAAAGACATGTATCATATGATCTCACTGATATGAGGAATTCTTAATCGCAGGAAACAAACTGAGGGTTGCTGGAGTGGGGGGTGGGGTGGGAGGGATGGGGTGACTGGGTGATAGACACTGGGGAGGGTATGTGCTCTGGTAAGCGCTGTGAATTGTGCAAGACTGTTGAATCTCAGATCTGTACCTCTGAAACAAATAATGGAATATATGTTAAGAAAAAAAAAAAGAAGATAGCAGGAGGGGAAGAATGAAGGGGGTGAAATCGGAGTGGGAGACAAACCATGAGAGACGATGGACTCTGAAAAACAAACTGAGGGTTCTGGAGGGGAGGGGGGTGGGAGGATGCGTTAGCCTGGTGATGGGTATTAAAGAGGGCACGTTCTGCATGGAGCACTGGGTGTTATGCACAAACAATGAATCATGGAACACTACATCAAAAACTAATGATGTAATGTATGGTGATTAACATAACAATAAAAAATAAAATAAATAAAAAATAACAAGAACAAGAAAAAAAAAATTGCTGGCATCTTTATTTAGTGTGGGCCTTTGTCAAACCTAGGTTTCAGTTAATCAACCAAGTAACCAGTTAGAATTACTCCTTGCTAACACATTGAACTCAGAAATGCTTCAAAGCATGTAATAGATTTATTAAGTGAAATGTAAAGTTATGCTCTTTTTGTTTTTGTGTTTTTGCCTGGCATCTTCAGAATCCACTCCCACATGTATTTTCAGAATATTGCAGATAGAGACAAACAAAACAAAGCCTTTCAATTCTTTTGGAGGATAAGTTTTCTTTCATAGGTCTGACATTGTTTTTGGCCCTCGGGGTGTGTTGACATCTGACTCTATGTCTAGGTTTGCACACACTGAAGGATATTCAATTGAATGCAATAAGAAGAGGGTATATGAGAAGCAATGAAAATGACTCCATGAGTGAGGATATTTACAGGCTCTTTAAGAATGTCAGAAATAACTCATCAGACAGACATGGCACAGGGAGTTCAGTCAGTGTTTGGAGTTTCAGACTTCTGGGTTATCCTCATTCTGATTTTTAGGATTCCATGCTTTCTCAATTGAAGTATTAATTTCCATATGAAAGACGTGGTGAGACTGTGGATTTAACTGATTTTGTAATTTGCAACCCCCTCTTCAAAAATCTTAGTTTAATTTCTGCTATTTCAACTTGAACTGCCAATGTTACTTTTGGAGTGTACTCATAACATGTCCCAAATTTTTAGTACATGTCTTGAGAATTATTTTGAACTTTTCTCTTTTATAAACCTATCTACTGTTGCTAATAATAAACATTCTGCCCCATAACACTTAATTTTTTTTATGCCTCTCATACTGGTCTGTGGCTATGGCTATTCAGTCTCCCCAAATTTTGCCTTCACTTGGCACTTTAATTCTGATGATCACAGATTATAATATAATTAGCTATTTCACCAATGTCTGCTATCAGATAACAGAGCCTGACCCCTTATTCCTTTTTGAATTTTCATAGTGTTAAATCCAAAAAGGTCAGATAATTTACTCAGAATTTGGATTGGAAATTTTAGGCTCCCAGAAAGTGCTGACAATTAAGAGAGAAAATCTGGTTTAGTCTCATTGCGAGAGGACCAGTTTTTTCCAATACTAGAAAGGTGATAGAGATTTGTGTAGTGTCTGCCTTTTTCCCATTTACATGCCTCACTAGAGCGCTAGCAGCATTTTTGGATGGGAGGATGCAGCTGACAGGGCTATTGCACTGGACACTGGGAACCATGGCTTTCGAGCTTCACTGGACATCTCTAACTTGGAATTGATGGGAGGGTGGGTGAGGGGAGTTGGGTAGGGAAAACCTGGCCCTGAATAAACCATAAGGCTTGTACAATGAGCTGCTCAGTGGTAACCATGATGAATGTACAAGATTAGAGTCCCTGCTTCTACTATATAGAATGAGGTCGTTGGTTCCCCCAATGTAAATAATAATATCAAGTTATGAATTTAAGGATGAATAAAATCCTCTTAAGTTTTCTCAATTATTATTTGCTGATTAATTTTGTTGCCTGTAGAAAGCAACAAGGGGCGTAGTTAAGGAAAAACATTTTGCTTGGGTTGATGTTGAAATGATTTCTTTGGTTCAGTTTGTGATTAGCTATAAGAATATAGCATCTCTTGGTGTCAAAAATTTTAAGACTTACCTGAAAGGAACCATTTTAAGGTTCACTGTGTTTATATTCTATAGCAGGGACCATGCTATGCACTTGGCTATGTTAACATCTTATTTAAAACTCAACAAACTCAGGAGGGGAAGAATGAAGGGGGGGGGGGATCAGAGTGGGAGACGAACCATGAGAGATAATGGACTCTGAAAAACAAACTGAGGGTTCTAGAGGGGAGGGGGGTGGGAGGATGGGTTAGCCTGGTGATGGGTATTAAAGAGGGCACGTTCTGCATGGAGCACTGGGTGTTATGCACAAACAATGAATCATGGAACACTACATCAAAAACTAATGATGTATGGTGATTAACATAACAATAAAAAATTAAAACTCAACAAACACACCATCCTAGGGTTGAATTTAATATTATTATTTTTCAATTCTATATTTTATATATTTTTAAAATTTTTCTAGTTCTTTGCTGAGAATTTTTTCATTTGTGAGAATTCATAATTGGTTGTCAAAGCATTTCTATGATGGCTGCTTTAAAACCCTTGTCAGATAGTTCATCAACTGATCCATCTTGGTACTGGCATCAGTTGATTGACTTCTCATTCTAGTTGTGATTTTCCTCATTCTTTGTATGATGAGTGATTTTAGATTGTGCCCTGGACACTTTATTGTGTTAGGAGATTCTTGGTCCTATTTAAATCCTTTATTTCTGCATGCAGTCACTCCACTGAGTTTTAGCATGAGGGTCCTGGCATGTGCACTGTGGTTCCAATGGCAGTTTAACTTGCAGAATTTTTGGAGTGCTATTTTGGTTTGTTTGGTTTCTCTAGTGCCCATGGGGCTCCCACTGGTCCTGTTTCTGATGCCTGAGAAGTGACATCTGCTGGGTGTCTCTTGTTGGATGGTGGTGTGGAGGGAATCCCTCTACTGGCTCCCTCTCAAGCTCTTTCCCCCACACTGCTCAGGTGTCTCTGGACAGGTGCAGAGTGACTTTAGAATGCATGGACAAAGACATTTCCCGGACTGCGCCACTTGATGCAGTTGGGTTTCTTTTGTTCTGCCTGCCCAGCTTGCTATCTCTTTGAGGAAAAGTAGAATCCTCAGGCTTAATGAAGGTCAGTGATCCTCCTGCTGCTTATTTTTGGTGGTGGTCCCAAATTATCCCCTTTGTGATGGTGTTGGGCTCACCTATTGTCTGACGGGACTCCTGTCAATCTGGGGGAGGAATGAGCTCACCTGGGCTGGTTTCTGTTGCTAGGTTGGAGGTTGTGAACCACAGCACGTGTGGCTGCCTTCTTCTGATGTGTGTGGGTTGCAAGATGCCTCTCCATTCCTCCAATCTTGGGGTCCCAAACACCTTGCTTTCTTCTTAACCACTTTTCAGAGTTCTTCCTTTGGTTCTCTTTTGAGCCATTCTAAGTCTTATAGTTTTGCATAGCAGGGAAGAGCCAGGAAATGGGTCAATCTTGTATTGCTTAGATCTAAACTCCTGGGGTTGAATTTATTATAATAATGAGAAAACTTACATAATTGCTTCAGGTCATTCAGCTCCTTATGACAGTCAGGATTCAAACCCAGGTCTCTGTAAGCCCAAATTTTGTGTTCTTTTTTCTCTATCTAAATGCTAATTTTTAAAGATATTAACAAGAAACATCTAATTAATAATAAACATGACTTTCTACTCAGCACCCATGTTTACCATATAGATTCATTTTATTTAAATAGTGTTTGTCACCTGATCTCCATACCCTGAAGGATAGAGATTGAGTGATACAGACATGCTTCCTACACAGAGAAAATGCTTTCACCTGGACACCATTCACCAACACAATCACACTCTTGTTCTTCAAATGCTCCTTTTTCTTTGCCTCTTGAGATTATATTCTTCTGCTACACAATTAACACCTTTTAAATCAGATGCCCCACAGATGAAACTAGCTTCTCAACATGGCACAAGGAGGGGAAACTGCCATATTTTCCACATCTAATGTAAGGTAAAAGAAAGTTGATCATCATCAATGTGTTTGAGGTCCCACTTGGCTATAGAGAGGTAACACGACATCTGTTGTAGAGCTTTTTGTATAAATAGTCCAGTTACAAGGTTCTTTTTTGGAGTAATTATATATGAAACAAACACAAAAGAATGTTCTGTTTAAAACAGGACAACTTTTCTCACCAACAATCATTCTCAGTAGGTTCCTAGTGCCATGTATCAGGCCATGGAAGGAAGCAGTAAAATGAATCAGGATTAAGACAGCCTTCAAAAACAGTCCTTTGTTAAGGCTAAATTTATCCTGCCGTAATGGCCCCTTTATACACACTACAGGATATATATCTGACTTCCTGACTAAAAACTGAAAAGAAATGGAATTTAAAACTGAAGGCTGTGAACAATAGCTAGGTCTACTGATAGAAGCAGGTCTGTGATAATCTCTTTCTGTGAAAATGCTAATCTTTAGTAAAGGGTGGGTAGTGGTGGATTCTGTCATGATTCATGATATTCTGGGGTCCCCCACTGGCCAAGAGCACCATCTTCTTGAGGACCTTTGCTTGTTTCCACAGAAGGCAGGATAAAAGTATCTGAGTTTAAGAACACAAAACACACGGTTAAATGAGCCCTGATCTTGGTTGTGCCTCAAAGAGGCACAATTAACATGTAACATGGGAAGCATTTTCTCTATCTCGTGAGAGCTAGGTTTTCCTTGCTCCCAGCCTGGTTCCTTTCTTTGTATTTCAGAGCTAAAATTTTAGGAAGTGGCGAAACCATACCTCGGCTCCCTTGGTTTGGAATCCCCCTTCCTTTGTCATCTGTCCTTGGAAGTCTTTTCATTCTCCAGTACCCGTGCCTATTGTGAGCTCTAGGGCTCACCACTGTGTCTCGCTCAGCTCTGCACAGCACAGTGATGCCTACTACCATGGTGCACACATAAGAGCTGCCTCCAGCTCATCTTTTGGATCTCAACACCAGCCTTGGTCTTCCTAGACTGACTACTCCCAGACCCAGTCTTCCTAGTAGACTCTCATTTTCTATCATGGACTAAGTTGTACTTTGTAAGTGAACATTTATGCGCTTGTTTCGTTTGTGTGTTTCTCCCACAATCAGCTATTTTTTGCCCATTACACTCCCAGAACAAAGCATATTGCCTAGTATGTCATTTGCAGGAAAAACAAATATTTATTGAATATTGAATTAATAAATTTAAAAATCAAACTGACTTAATTAGCAGATCTCTAACAACAGTTCCTTCCCAGGAACTACATTATAGCTACAGCTGAATAAATAACCAAGGGGTAATAACAGGAACTTGAGTGACTTACTGCAGTGGCCCTTGCCAGACATAACTCCCCTGGGTCTAGTATGTTGAAGAAAACAAAAGCCTAACTAACTAAATGGTAGTGTGAATGTTCATTCTGATGACACTTTAGAAAGAGAGCCCTGGTTTCAAGGGCACCCTTCCCCTTTTGGGGATTCTCTATCATCAGGACATGTTTCACAGGACTTTTTTTTTTTTTTTTTTGATAATGAAAGGTTAAGTTCCAATTCATTTAAGGTAGCAAGTGAACATTTAACCTCAGTGTTGTTTAAAATTAGGCGCCAACCCAGTCTCACTATGTTGTCTCTGCTGCCGTCACTTGTACATCTGTGTCCTTGCTTGATTTTCCTCTTATTTTTTACAATTTTAATTTAAATTTTAGTAAATAACATACAGTGCAATATTGGTTTCAGGAGTAGAATTCAGTAATTCATCACTTATAGCACCCAGTGCTCATCACAACAAGTGCCCTCTTTAATGCCCATCACCCATCTAGCCCATCCCCCACCCACCTCCCTCCATCAACCCTCAGTTTGTCTCTATCATGAGTCTCTTATGGTTTGTTTCCCTCTCTCCTTCCCCACTCCCCCCTCCACCGATATGTTCATATGTTTTGTTTCTTAAATTCCACATATGAGTGAAGTCATACAGTATTTGTCTTTCTCTGGCTGACTTATTTTACTTAGCATAATACCCTCTAGCTCCATCCACTCTCTGGGCTTTTGACTGAAGTCACTGTAGGATTTCAGGGGCCATCTGGGAGTAGAAGAGAGCGATGACCACTCACTGTCAATGTATAGTGTGAAGAAAGTCAAAACCATTGGTGCCCATGTATTATTCAGTCCAGTGATTCTTGTTTTTTAAGTTGAAGTCTTTTTTCCTAATAAAATTTAGTAACCTTGGCTTAACTCCAGGTGATGCTCTGAGAGTTTTCTGCTGGATACATCGATGTGTGAACCCTGGGGCATCTGTAGAGGTGGGGAGGGATCCTGAGAGGACTTCCCCAGCTCTCCTTCCTTTTAGTGCCTGACTTTCCTAATTGAGGTGGTTTTCAGACATAGTTGCAACAGGATCTCCTCAGTTTTCTTCCTATGAGGTTGGGCTACTGTATTGGGAAGGAGGCTCATAAATTTATCTTTAGCCTGGTAATACTCATGCTGCAGGGAACAAAATTTCTTAAAATTTCAAAGAAGTTTCTGGCTTTCAGTTGCATCTGTTTCTTTTTGTTCTTTTTTAAAAATAGAATTTATTCTTTAAAGCAATTTTAGTTTTCCAGTAAAATTGAGGGAAAGGTACAGAGATTTCCCATATTTCCCCTGCCTCCACTTATGCATATCATGCATATTATCAACCAGAGTGGTACATTTGTTACAGTTGATGAACCGACACTGACACATCATTATACACCAACGTCCATAGTTTACATTAGGGTTCACTCTTGGTATTGTACATTCCATGGGTTTGGACAAATGTATAATGGTGTGTATGCACCCTTACATACAATAGATTCACTGCCCTAAAAATCCTCTTTGCTCTACCTATTCAGCCCTCTCAGCCCACTAAGTCCTACCAACCACTGATGTTTTTACTGTTTCTATAGTTTTGCCTTTTCCAGAATGTCACATAGTTGGAATAATGTAGTATGTTAACTTTCAGATTCGCCTTTTTCACTTAGTAATATAGGTGTACCTATTTCTGCTTCAGCCTTTTCTTATTCCTCGGACGATTTCAATAGAAAGAGAGTTGAGGGGATGGAAGAAGAGTTAGATACTTATTATATTATTTGACATTCCTGGGGTACCTGGGTGGCTGTTAAGCTGTTGCCTTCGGCTCGGGTCACGATCCCAGGGTCCTGGGATCAAGTCTCGCATCAGGCTCCCTGCTCAGCAGAGAGCCTGCTTCTCCCTCTCCCTCTGCCTGCCTCTCTGCCTATTTGTGCTTCTAACTCTGTCAAATAAATAAATAAAAAATCTTTAAAAAAAATATCATTTGACATTACTAATTCAGAGGAGCCTACAGGTTATTTCTAAAAGTTTAAAATGTTAGAATTTACTTATACTAGTTATTTATGAAATGATAAATTTGATGAGAAATAGTTATTACTATCCCCATTTTACCAATATTTATCTCCTAAATAGTTCATGTGGATTGAAAGGAATATATTTGAAATTAATTTATAAACTAATTGCTATATAATAACAGTTCTTCAATAATTACTTCTTAATAAATGAATATACTCACTTTGCTGGGAATATTATTTATTGCTCACTTTCTTTATTGGAAAACAAAAAGATATAATAATGGTGAACTCTGGACAAGCTGAATCAAAGGACAGAGATTCATAGCCAACTGAAGAATCATAGGATTAAAAATCCCCAAATTCTGTTTTTCCATCACAAACCTCCATGATTACATCAGAGGCTGAAGCATTGCCAGACCTCCCAAAATTGTAAAGTGGAGGAAACTTGTCCTTATCCACATTTAATACTCTAATGAATTCTCTACTATTTTTTTGTCTCCCTGGTAAAAAGATTAGATGTGTTTTGTTTTGTTTTGTTTTTTTGGTTGTAACCAACAGAGAGCAGCTCTGCTTAGCTTAAGGAAAATAAGCAATGTTATAGGAAGCATCCTGGTATGCCATGTATAATCACAGCAGAGCTGGATACTGAGTCACAAAGGAGGAATCAGGAGCACTCTAAGAACCTCAGAAGCAGAAGTTTATAAACCTTTCCTAGCATTACCATGAGTGTGACTTACTGCACATGACATGGTGTCTTTGTCTCTGTCAGGTTTGGGCTTCTCTATGAGAGTCACTGATTACCATCTTGTTCAGGGGGAAAGGCCATGTGGCAGAGACACATTCACGTGGGACCCTCCCTTATCCTGGGGGCCCTTTTCAGAGCATGAGAACGATCCAGGCAGCCACTCCAAAGGGTACCACTTCTCCATGGAGGAAAAGGGGTCTGCTAACATTGATCACTTCTGTTCCTATGTTATATTTGGAAAGTGCTCTACCAATTTTTTTTTTTTTAGCACTATCACATTTGAAACAGTAGGATATACTCTTTATACCAATGAAAACAATAGATGGCAATCAAATCACTATAGCTTCATAGATACATGATACAGGAAGGAATTCTTTGGCCAGGAGAAACAGTTGATAGAAGAGAAATGTGGTCAGGAGAACCAGTCAGTGGAATTGAATGGGTTTTTCCCTTGGTGCCACTTGAGAGACCTTCTAGGATTCTTCTGTATCTGAGAGTCTTAGGTAAGGACAAGTAAAAGATTAAATTTACTACTTGAGCCTTGGAAATGAGGCAATCCTAGCACAGGCCAGCTGAGTAGCAGTGTCTCTGCTGATGGAAAGGATGGTGATAAGAATTTATGCTTCCTGAGCACTTACTGAAACACTGTTCTAGGCCCTTTACTCATTCAGTCTTTGCAATTGCCCGAAGAGGTAGGACTTTGGTCTCGGTTTCAACTCTGAGGTAGAGCTGAAAGGGAGTTTCTAGCTGCTTTCACTATTCAGCATGTGCATTCAAGTCTCAGGAGAAGCAAACAGGGGAGTGTATTTCCAGATCTCGTTGATCTATTCTGGAAAAGACTTCGGCATCAGGATTTGTGAGTCAGGAGAATCCATTTCCTATTTGAAGTTCACTTTGAAATACTCAGTATTTATTCTATGAAGGTATAAATAAATGTTAGGGGCCTTCTTCTAAAACATACGTCTTTATCTTTATATCTGACAAGGTTATTTGTTTTGTATTTTAAGTATTCCTAGGAATAAAAGAAATTGAGGAAAATGGCACCAGGAAATATTCCATAAAAAATTGTAGGATTTATACAATATAAATATATGTTTATGTGATAATAGCATCTGTTACCATATAGACATATGATAAAAATATAAAATCTGTTGATTTTTCAATACCTCTGTGAGTTTGGCAGGGTAAGGACCATGCTCAGGATTACTCTGCTGGAAAAATGGATGTTGGATATTGTCAAATACCTTTTATATATCAATTGTTATAATTATATGTTTTGTTTTGTTTTTTCCCTTTGGAGCCTGTTGATGCATTGCAATATGTTAATTGATTTTGGAATGTTGAAGCAACTATGCATAACTGGTATAAATTTAACTTGCTTAAGGTGTAATTTTACTTATTAATACATTTTAATTAATTAATTAATTAATTTATTTATTTTAAAGATTTTATTTATTTTATTTGACAGAGAGAATGAGAGAGAGAGAGCACATGAGAGGGGGGAGGGTCAGAGGGAGAAGCAGACTCCCTGCCGAGCAGGGAGCCCGATGCGGGACTCAATCCTGGGACTCCAGGATCATGACCTGAGCCGAAGGCAGTCGCTCAACCAACTGAGGCACCCAGGTGCCCAATACCTTTTAATTTATTAATATTAATATTTAATCTAAAAATAATAGTTTTATACATTATTGTTGATGTCTTAATATTTTGTTGAGGTTTTTTTTTTTATTCTTATGTTAATCCCCATACATTACATCATTAGTTCTAGATGAAGTGTTCCATGATTCATTGTTTGTGCATAGCACCCAGTGCTCCATGCAGAATGTGCCCTCCTCAATACCCACCACCAGGCTAACCCATCCTCTGGGGAGGGTATGTGCTCTGGTAAGCGCTGTGAATTGTGCAAGACTGTTGAATCTCAGATCTGTACCTCTTGTTGAGGATTTTTATATCTATTTTTATGAGAGATATTGGTCTGTAGATTTACTTATAATGTAGCTCCTGTACATTTTAAAATATATACTTAAGTTTTTATTTGTAGTGATTATAAATGGTATAACATTTTAATTTTGCTTTCCAATTGTTCATTGCTAGAATATAGAAATGTTTGATTTTTATGCATTCATCTCGTATCTTGTGACCTTATCAAAATCACTTATTTTAGGAGTTTTTTCTATACATTTATTGCAATTTTCTACATAGAAAATCATACTATCTGCAAGTAGGACAGTTTTGTGGGTTTTTTTTTTCTTTCTAATGAGTATACCTTGTATTTCCTTTTTTTTTTGTTATGTTAATCATCATACATTACATCATTAGTTTTTGATGTAGTGTTCCATGATTCATTGTTTGTGCATAACACCCAATGCTCCATGCAGAACATGCCCTCTTTAATACCCATCACCGGGCTAACCCATCCTTCCACCCCCCTCCCCTCTAGAACCCTCAGTTTGTTTCTCAGAGTCCATAGTCTCTCATGGTTCGTCTCCTGTATTTCCTTTTCTTGCTTTATTATACTGGCTGAGACTTCCAGTTACTATGTAAAATATGAGTGGTGATAGTGAATATCTTTGCCTTATTCCCCGTCTTATGTGGCAAGAATTCCATTTTTCAACATTAAGTATGGTATTAGCTGTAGGTGTTTTACAGATGTTCATTCTTAAATAGAGGGATTTCTCAGAGAAAGACATGTATCATATGACCTCACTGATAAGAAGTATTCTTAATCTCAGGAAACAAACTGAGGGTTGCTGGAGTGGTGGGGAGTGAGAAGTATGTTGTTTAGCTTGTAAATGTTTGGTAAATTTTCTTTTATCTTTCCATTATTGATTTCTAGTTTGAATATATTATGGTCAGAGAATATTATGTGATTTTGATTCTTTTATATTTTTAAGGTGTTTTATGACCCCAGTGTGGTCTATTTTAGTGAATGTTCCATACATGTTTTAAAAGAATGCATATTCTGTTGTTGGGTGTACTATAGATGTCAGTTAGATTCTGTTGAGTGATAGCATTGTTCAGTTCTTCTCTATTGTAACTGATATTTTGTCTAGTGGTTCTGTCAATTACTGACAGTGGTATTGAAGTCCTCAAGTATAGTTATGGATTACTCTCTTTCTTCATACTGTTTGTTTCATTTTGTTTTTTTGGTTTTGTTTTTTTTTGTTTTGTTTTATGTGCTTTGCAACAATATTGTTTGGTTTATACACACATACATATTTAAGATTATCATGTCTTCTTGATGATGAATTGATTACTTTACCATTGTTAGTATACCTCTGTCCCTGCCAATTTTCTCTTCTCTGAAACCTACTTTATGTATTAATATAACCACTCCAGTATTCTTTTGATTAGCATTTTCATGGTATATATATTTTTTTATTTTATTTTATTTTATTTTTTTTTTATATCTACCCTATGTTTGAAGTGAGTTTCCTATAGACAGATAGTAGTCAGGTCATTAAACAAAAAAAAATTAAACCTATTCTGCAAACCTCTGTCTTTAATTGGTGTGTTTAGACTATGTACATTTAATGTGTTTCTTTGGGCAAAATCAAGCAAGTTTTCTTAATGTATTTTTACTTTCTTTGATGGGGTAGGCCTTCTTGGGTCCTAGAAACATGGTAGCATATCTGATCAGACTTTATACCTGGGGCAAGTTCAAAGCTTTGTTCCTCTATGTCCTGTTCACAGAAGACCAGGAGATCTGGATCTTTAACATGTCCCAGTAATCTTGATAGCATCAGTGCTTCCTTATTTTCATAAGCTCATGGCCCCATATATTTTTGGCCTTAGAAGATTCTGTTTTCCTTTCTTTGGGGGAGAGGGAAGGATTATTCAAATGTGTAAAATTTGGGGCTCTTTTTTTAAAGTATTCTATCAATCATAATTTTGTCAGTCATGTGTCATTTATTCCTCCTTACCATTATGTAGAGTAGATATTAAAATTCCTAATGTTATAGATGAGAAAACAGATAAGGAGAATGTGACTTCAGTAGTGAAACACATTTTCAAAAGTCCAAGGAGTTGAGAGAAGGTATAGTGTGTCAGGCAAAAGGCAGTATTCAGAGGGTTGGAAGCCATAAAAAATAGACATTTCCAGGGGCTCCAGCATTGGTCATTTAAGTTTGTCAGAGAGAGGGCTAGAGGACTGAAAGTTTTAGTTTTTAATTAAGCCACTGGAGCACCTGGAATGAATGTATCCATCAATCATATCCCCCTCAGTGCTTGTATTTTCCAGTTATTTTTTAAACAAGATAATGTGGCAGAGCTTCTAGGTAAACAAAATGTCAAGTATGTTATTAGCTTAGAGAAAATAATTTCAATATATATAACTGACAAAAGGTTGGTATCCAGAGTATATAAAGAACTCCTAGAAATCAATATAAAAATTATAAACCAATTTTAAAAGTAGATAAGGGATACGAATAAGCAATTCACATAAGAAATTAAAATAGCCAGAAAAGGAAAGATGCCTTTCTAATTTTTCAGGAATCAAGAGGTACAAATTAAAACAACATAGCATTTCATGCTGATCAGATTCATTGATTCACACAAATTAAAAAGCTTGATAATTCCATGTGTTACTTAGATTTGGGTAAAATAGGAAAATTCATATGCTGTTATTGTAGAATGAGTAAGTGTGACTATTCTAGGGAGGATTTTGAAAATATCTAATATTACATATTTGTATTCCCTGTGACACAACACTAATTTCACCTTAAAGTATGTATCTCAGAGAAATTGTGAAATAGGAACAGAAAAAGATTGCTTAAAAATGCAATGGATTGGGCGCCTGGGTGGCTCAGTTGGTTAAGCGACTGCCTTCGGCTCAGGTCATGATCCTGGAGTCCCAGGATCGAGTCCCGCATCGGGCTCCCTGCTCGGCAGGGAGTCTGCTTCTCCCTCTGGCCCTCCTCCCTCTCATGCTCTCTGTATCTCATTCTCTCTGTCTCAAATAAATAAATAAAATCTTAAAAAAAAAAAAAGATGCAATGGATTTTCCTATTATCTGTAGTCATCCTTACTGGCTGATTTTACCCTGGAAAGCAGTTAAACCCTTGTTCTAGGCTTAAATGTCTGGGCAGGCTAGCCAGAAACTGAGGAATTGAAACAACAAGCATCACAGCCAGACTTTCACCTAGGCAATTTTTCTGTTAATTACACTGAAGGACAAAATGGCAAATAACAGAAAATATTTCAGAAATCATTCTCATTCTCTTGTGGCATGCTATCCATTTGGCAAATGTATAGTAGAACTTTTATCATATTAGCAACCGTCTTTATGTGTTGAAAACTTGTACTAAGGCCCCATGGAAAATTGGAAACATGTATTTTCATGTTATATTAATAAATACTAAAAGCACTTATGGAGACAAACTAAACTCGGATAAGAGCTTTGGGCTTATCATACTTTGGAGATAGTTTTTATTATTTTTATTTTTTTAATTTATTTTTTTATTAAGTTCAATTAGCCAACATGTAGTACATCATTAGTTTTCAATGTAGTGTTCAATGATTCATTAGTTGTGTAACACCCAGTGCTCACCAAATCATGTACCCTCCTTAATGCCCATCACCCAGTTACCCCAACCCCCCACTCCCCTCCCTTCTGCAACTTTCAGTTTGTTTCCCAGAGTCCAGAGTCTCTCATGGTTTGTCTCCCTCTGATTTCTTCCCATTCAGTTTTCCCTCCCTTCCCTTGTGGTCCTCTGTGCTATTCCTTATGTTCCACATATGAGTGAAACCATATGATAATTGTCTTATTCTGATTGACTTATTTCACTTAGCATAATCCCCTCAAGTTCCATCCATGTTGATGTAAATGGTGGGTCTTCATCCTTTCTGATGGCTGAGTAATATTCCATTGTATATATGAAACATATCTTCTTTATCCATTCATCTGTTGAAGGGCATCTCGGCTCCTTCCGCGGTTTGGCTATTGTGGACATTGCTGCTATGAACATTGGGGTGCATGTGCCCCTTCTTTTACATCTGTGTCTTTGAGGTAAATACCCAGTAGTGCAATTGCTGGATCATAGGGTAGCTCTATTTTTAAGGTCTTGAGGAACCTCCATACTGTTTTCCAGAGTAGCTGTACCAGCTTGCATACCCATCAGAGACACATTTTAAAAATTCATCCTATAGTGTCTACAGTGTTTGGAACCAGACATTTCTGGATATTTTAACCTTTTTGAAATTTAACCTTTTTGAAATCAGTTTCTTTGTAAATAAAATGGACCTAAATGATGACCACTTAGTAGAATTTTTGTGAGGAATATATGAAATGGTAAATTAAGGCTTTAGGTATCATGATTGGTACAGAGTAAGAGTTTAGTGAAATTCTGTTTTTCCAATTTACTTAGAATAAGTCCAACACATATACAGTTATAGAGAATAATAAAACAGCCATTTAAAAATGGTAATACATTGTCAAATTTGCCTCAAATTATTTTTTAGAAATAAACCATTACAGGCCCAGAGCTCTGTGTGTCCCATCTCTGACTACCTTTCACCTGCCTTCCCTAGAAGTAACTCATACTCTTACTTGCTCATCATTCCTATGCACTTCTACACTTTAATTATATATCTATGTATGAATAGCAAACATAAAATGTATAAATATGGTGTTTTAAAACTTTATATAAATGACAATATTCTATTTTTAGGAATTGGGTAAACTTAAAAATCTAATTTTTTCCCATGCAGATAACCAATTGTCTCAGAATAATATATTAAATAGTTCATCCTTTCCCATTGATTTATCATCCCAATCATGTACCAAGCTTACTTATAGGTGAGTGTTTGAGTTTGAATTGCCATCTACTCCATTGGTTTCACCGTATGTCCCTGTCAGTACTATATTGTCTTAATCAAAATAGCTTTATAATAAAATCGATATTTTATAAGGCAATTCCTTCTACATTCCAATAAATTATAGTGACTATTATTGAACTTTTTATTTTCCATATTAGAATATGATTAAATTACATGCACACATCACATATTTTTATTGATATTATATTGAATTTATGGAATAATCTGGACAGAATTGATATTATGATAATACTGTCTTTTAATTCATGTACATGGTATATCTTGATACATCTGTCAAAGAGAAAGCCAGACAATTGTTACAGGAAGTAGATTTTAGGCACTAACTTCTGTAGAAGGGAAGAGAATGGGGAATGCAAATTCAGCTCAATTTCAATTTGTGAGGTGACTGGGCATATTAATGGGAGAATGAAGGAAGAGGAATGATCAGGGGTTCCAGCAAAGTCAGGGAAATATAAAATTACAGAAAGCAGTTGGGAGGTTGATCAGTGTAATTAGGTCATCTGGATTTGCTAACCCATGCATATTGACATTAGGTTTCTACCTTCCCACAGAGACCAGGAGACAGGAACTCTATCTTTAGGTGGTGGCTGGAGCTATCAGTAGTAAATTCTTCTGGCAGTTTTGAGCTTTCCCAGACAGGAACTTGAGGTGGTTATGGCATCCCAGGACACAGACTAGATGAGAAGAGAGCTCAGAGGAGCCTGGGTTTGGTTGAAGAGTCTCTCGCTTCAGTTCTTTATATATTTGTTAATGTTTTGTGAATTTTTCTTTTAATCCCCTGGTGATTTTGTAAGAGATCTAAATAACCAATAACCTTAACAGAAAATCAGTCAATTGTGTTTAAAACTAATAAATCAAGAACACATATGAGTGTGTCATATAGAATATGTTGTCTATTCTAGGCAGACTGAGGGGCTTGAGCCACTATGAGATCACCTACACAAAATAAAGGAAGTTAGATTTTTATATATCTGTATTTTAGATGTTTAAATATCTTCCCTCCAGGATGTGGTGGCCAATATGTTCTCTTTTACAAAGGACCTCAAAAAAGAAATAAAAGGATCAAGAGGAGAAGAAAAATGAGCTGTGAAATGAGCTGAGATGTAGGGGTCAAAAAGCAGATAAAAATGGGAGAAAAACAAAATCTTTTGGAGAGATGAAAGCCATATGAACAGCAACACAAAATATAATAAAACTTAAAAAGCATTTATTATAGAAATGATCATAGATACAGAGGAGAGGAGATATGACACATATGTAATTGGCATCCTTGGAAAAGGCCAAAGACAATATAAAATGTAATGAAGTATATAAACTTGAAGAAAATTTCTTCTGATATAAAGAACACCGTTATCTGCCAGGCAAAAAGGCACATCAATCTCCAGAAGATTGTTATACAGAAAAGTTAAAACCAGTTTATAGCTTGAGATATAAATTGAGATAGTTATGTAATGTGAATAGAATTATATGCTTATAAATTTATTTTTTCATTTCCTTTTCCCCTACTTTCTTCCTATCTTTTCTACATTTATTATTATTTCTCCTTCTCTTGTCTCTTTCCTTTTACCCTCCCTCCCTCTCTTTCTTTCTTCCTTTCTATTTATGCATAAATATGAGAGGTAACTGAAGTAA
Organism: Mirounga leonina; assembly: GCF_011800145.1. NCBI lineage: Eukaryota > Metazoa > Chordata > Mammalia > Carnivora > Phocidae > Mirounga > Mirounga leonina. The sequence continues at coordinate 10,093,572 of NW_023270265.1, read as the reverse complement.
TAGGTACCAAATGTTAATGGTGATTTATGAATGTCAAGATAATTTTATTATTTTTAAGCTTTTATATTTCTAATATTAGGATGTCATATTTTCCACAAAAAATATTTAAAATATATAATATATAATAATACTAGGTACAATTTGAAAATCTGGAAGGCAATAGAAAATATATATAGACATCAGTGTATGAGGTTGATTTAATATTGGTTTCCAATATCACCTCTTATGTACGTATCACATTTCTGACTCTATATATTGCTTCTCATAATAATAATGATAATTATGATAATAGCACTACAGTTTGTAGAGCTTCCTGCCTATTTGCTGCTTCTAGACCCGTCACTATCTTGACTTAATTACTGTCTGATAAAGGGCAATATTCTTTAAGCTAGCCTAATTCACCCATTTGTCACAAACCCATGGACAATTTACATGGCACTAAAGCAGATCTCCCAGAAAATCCTCACTTATTTCTGACCTGTTCCTATTTATTTCAAGTTCATATATAGTTTTGAAACTTGGCTTTGGGTCATAGTACATTTATTCTCCATCTGGCCCACACAACTGCTATCTCTGACTTCCTTTAAAGGGCTTTGTTTGAACTTTTCCTCTTCACCTTTTTCCTGCTTCACCAAACAAGCCCTGCCCACATTGACCCCTATGTAGCCCCCTAGCTGGGACTCTAGCAAGCTGAACACATCTTCTGATAAGGGAGCTTCACTTAAGAAGCCACACAGGTTTGTGAAGTGCCTCGTGTTTGGAGAAATCTAGGCTCGGTGCCTATCCAAGTCTTGACTTTCGCTGGCATATGACCTAGGAGCCTTATGTAACTCTTAATTCTCAGTTTCCTGGTCTGTTTAATGGACATCAGTGTTCCTTCCTCTTAAGTTTGTTGTAAGGATAAAATGAGATAATTTACATAGAATGTTTACCATAATGTGAGCTGTAGGGAAAATGTTCACTAAGAGCAGCTTTTGGTTATTATGAAATAGTAAAAGCAAAGATTGTTCTAGGCAACATAAAGCAGGGAAGATTCTGATGTGAAAATTGCTCTTTCCCTACTAATGACTATAAAATATACTTTTGCTTCTATGTCTGTGAGAAGTGGTGCATGGAACTACCTGCCTGGATACCTACCGGTACCTCAAATTGCATTTTCCTGCTTCCAAAAGATATTTTAAATTGCTCCATAGGTAATTCTCATTCCTCAGAAATCTCTTTTATTCTGTTTCCATAAGACACTTCCTTTTCATCCCCAAAATGTGGATGAAGAAGCTTTTCCATCACAGAGGAACACGAGTCAACTACAAATAGGAAGATGCTGTTTATGGTGCATATTTCTTTTGGGAGAATCATTGTCACATATCTGACTCAACACTTATTTCTAGAAGAACAAGTTGTTCAGGAAGGAAATCTATTTCCATATCTAAAATGAAAGTTTTATTTAAGAAGTGCAATTGGAATAAATCATGCAAGAGAAAGTGGTTAAAGTGCACAGCTGCCGGTTTCAAATTTAACACTATTTGTATAGGAAGAAGTAGCTGGGCAAGTTTCACTTTTAGTTCTCGACCCTCTGGGTAGCTTCAGGGCATGCGGAAGTGTTCTGGATTGCTCGCTCTGTTTTCGAGGGCCTTTGTGCAGAAGCGCTGTGGCTTTCAAACAAACAAGAAACAACCACCAGGCAAAAACCCAAGTGCCTCGTGGGATGAGATTTTTGAGATTTGACCCCGAGAGTTTTCTAAGCAATATGAGTGAGTGTGTTTGCTGCTGCCAAGTTGAACAGAGGCAGACTGTAAAGGGATGCACATCTGAGTGGATCTAGAACTACATGGAGATTAAGATATCAGACCCAAGGCTATGTATTCAGGGGAACTCTTGGATAGAGATCCACAGCCTACCGCCTTTTGGTGTAAGGAGTTCGATCACTTTACAGGGCATTTCTTCACTTTGAGGGTTTTCTGTCTACGTCTCACTTCCCTCAGCCTTTTCAAATGATAATTATGATAATTAATTATCATAATTATCATAATTAATATCATAATAATTATCATAATTAATTTTCAAATTCTTTCCCCTTTTTCTATTTCCTCTTCTCTCTCCTCCCTTTTTCTTCCTTGTATATATCTTCTCAATTATAATTCTTCTCCAAGATTTCTGCTGTCTGCTTTTCTGCTCTTCCCCAATTATGTCTTCCCATTTCTTTCCTATCCTTTCATTACCTCTTCTTATACCTGTTTCTCTTCATTTCCTTCTCTCTCTCTCTCTCTGTCACCAATTGAATTTGCGGTAGAATATATACCCCACTATGATTGCCCGGTGTTTGCCACATCTTCAGGAAGCCTCATCTTACTCTGCAGTCAGAAGTGATCTCTTGTTTCCCTGGATTTGCCTCATACTTGATCCCACTCTGATTTGTCCCTGCCTCCCTCCTTCCAGCAAGCTGAGTGCCTTTCTGCTCTGCTGGATCACAGGGGAAGCTCCTTGCATAAAAGGATGGTGTCTCTTCCATCATTGTATCCTTCATAAATCTTAGCATAATGGCTTGTAACTGGTAGAGTCATTTATTCAATAAATACTTCTGACTGTACATATAGAATGGTTAATATAGCAATTTAATGTGATCAGAAGTTACAAGTTTCTATCTGCTGTGAAAATTCTACAAATAGAACTCAATATAGTGCTGACAGATTTATTTTAAGGATGAATTTCCAAGGAAACATCATTTTAGAAGATATTTATTATTTAGATATTATGAGTTTAGAACCAGAGTAACCATTGCATTTGTCATTAAGTGTAGTGGGGCCTAAATGAATGTACTGGATGGAGGTGGGGAGGAGGGAATGAGTCAAACCATGGTCCTGGGAGCCAGGAAGACCTTTGAGCTCTGGGGCACACCATAAGGTAGATATGGTAAAATGCAAATGATAGTATTTGCAGAGAACTTGATGAATTCACTTCATTGTTTAACTTTAAATTTCTAAGAGGAGCTCAATATATCATATCCACTTCCTCTTCTTTCAAGGTCAAGATACACTAATAGATAATTATGAAAAGTATTTTAGTTTTTACTGTGATAAGCAAAGGTATAAAACTATACTGGGTGTGTGGGATTTTATGTGGTGTCACCCATAGTAAAAGCCAAAGTATTTAGTATGAGGAGAAGCCTTACATGATATTTGCCTTATATCCTTCTCCCCAGTCTGTAAGTCTCTGTTTTCATATTTTCCATTCTTTCTCTCCCTTTCTCTACTCCAGCCATTGTTTCTTCAGTAGGCTGGGTGTAGATATACTTCTATTTGGGGGGGGGTTTCCATTCTCTGTCAGGAATGCTCCATGTCACTATCCCTCCATTCTTCAAATCTTCAGCTATAAGTCATTTTCTCAGAGAGGCCTTTCCTCTTCATCTTCCCTAAAAATCTCGAACTTGTTATTTTATATCACTTGTTCATACTTTTTTACACTTACTGTATATACTCCACCACTCCATATCACTTTGCTTGGGGCCAGTTTCATGGCCCCATGCTTGGTTTTATGGTCTGCTATCACCATCTTGAAATTTTTAATAACTTTTGAATGAGGGGCCCTATATCTGCAGATTATGTAGCCAGTTCTGAGTTTGCTTATTTTTAATATTGCCTGTCTTTCCTCCCTTTTTAAGGCTGAATAATATTATTTCATTGAATGTATAGGCCACATTTTGCTTATGAATCCTATATTTGTGGACACTTGAATTGCTACCTCCTTTGGCTACTGCAAATAATGCTTCTATGAACTTGGGTGTGCAAATATCTGTTCAAGAGCCTTCTCTCCATTCTTTTGAGTATATACCCAGAAGTGGAATTGCTGTATCACATGGTTAATTTTTTATGTTTAATTTTTTGAAGAATCACCTTATTTTCCATAGCAGTTGAATCATTTTAAATTCTCATCAGCAATGCAGAAGGGTTCCAATTTCTTTACATCCTTGCTAACTTTTTAAAACAATATCCATCATAATTGTGTGTTTAATATTTATTTTTCTAATGACTAGTGATGAGCATCTTTTTAGGTGCTTATTGCCATTTGTGTATCTTCTTTAGAGACATGTCTATTCAAGTCTTTTGCTCATTTTTTAATTGGGTCGTTTAGGTTTTTTTGTTGAGTTGTAGGAATTCTTTATATATTCTAGATATTATCTCTTATCAGATATATGATTAAAGATATTTTCTCTTATTTTGTGGGTTGACTTGTTACTCTGTTGATAGTGTCTTTTGATGGGCAAACATTTTAAAGTTTGATATAGTCCAATTTTTTTTCTTTTGTTGCTTGTGCCTTTGGTGTCCTATCTAAGAAGTCATTGTTGAATCCAGTGTCATGAAACTTTTCCCTTATGTTTTCTTCTAAGCATTTCATAGTTTTAACTATTACATTTAAGTCCTTTTATCCACTTTTAAAAGTTTATATTTAAATTCCAGTTAACCTACAGCGTAATATTAATTTCAGGTGTACAATTTGGTGATTCAACACTTACATACAACACCCGGCTTGTCACAATAAGTGCAGTCTTTAATCCCCATCACCTATTTAACCCATCCTCCCCCACCACCTCCCCTCTAGTAACCGTCAGTTTGTTCTCTATGGTTAAGAGTCTGTTTCTTGGTTTTCCTCTCTTTTCGCTCCCCATAATTGTTTGTTTTGTTTCCTAAATTCTGCATATGAGTGAAATCATATGGTATTAGTCTTTCTCTAACTTACTTTGCTTAGCTCCATGAACATATCGCAAATGGCAAGATTTCATTCTTTTTTATGATTAATATTCCATTGTGTGATATATACACACGCATATACATATATCCCTGTGTGTGTGTGTATCACATCTTCTTTATCCATTCATCAGTTGATGGACATTTAGGCTCTGTTCATAATTTGACTATTGTAGATAAAGCTGCTATAAACATCAGGTGTATGTGCCCCTTTGATTTAAGGTTTTTGTATTCTTTGGGTAAATACCTAGTAATGCAATTGCTGGATCAGAGGGTAGTTCTATTTTTAACTTTTTGAGGAACCTCCATACTGTTTTCCAGAGTGGCTGCCCCAGTTTGCTTTCCCACCAACAGTTCATGAGTGTTCCCTTTTCTTCACATCCTTACCAGCACCTGTTGTTTCTTGTCTTGTTAATTTTAGTCATTCTGACAGGTGTGGGGTGGTATCTCATTGTAGTTTTGATTTGTATTTCCCTGATGATGAGTGATGTCGAGCTTCTTTTCATGTGTCTGTTGGCCATCTGTATGTCTTCTTTGGAGAAGTGTCTGTTCATGTCTTCTGCCCATTTCTTAACTGGATTATTTATTTTTTGGGTGTTTGATAAGTTCTTTATAGATTTTGGATACTAACCTTTTATCAGATATGTCAGTTGCAAATATCTTCTCCCATTCCATAGGTTGCCTTTTAGTTTTGTTGATTGTCTCCTTTGCTGTGCAGAAAATTTTTATTTTGATGAAGTCCCAATAGTTTATCTTTGCTTTTGGTTCCCTTGCTTCAGGAGACATATGTAGTAAGAAGTTGCTTTGGCTGATGTCAAAGAGGTTACTGTCTCTGTTCTCACCTAGGATTTTAATGGTTTCCTGTCTCACATTTAGGTCTGGATAGCAACATGTAAAAGGATTAAATCACCATTTTCTTATACCATACACAAAACTAAATTCAAATGGATTAAAGACTTTTGATCCAATTTGAGTTAATTTTTGTATATGGTATAAGGTAGGGGTCCAACTTCATTCTTCTGCATGTGGATATCCAGTTTTCATAGCACCATAAAAAGGACTGCCTTTTCCCACTAAGTGGTCTTGGCCCTATACATGTGAGGATTTACTTCTGGGAACTCTGTTCTATTCCCTTGGTCTATATGTTTGTTTTTATGCCAGTTTTGCACTCTTTTGATTACTTGGATAACTTTGTAGTAAGTTTTGGCTATTTGAGGTCCCTTGGAGTTCCAGGGTACATGTGACTTTGAAGTAAATTTAATTAATTTTTGGTTCCAATTGCCTTTAGAGACTTTTGTGGGCAATAGCTAAACTGCACCTTTCATTGGGTCAAGAAGATCCAAGGGGCACTGATAAGTATTGGGGGAGCAACTTCACAAAGGCAGAAGTCCTGAAACTGGGGAAGAGCACTGCTTTATCTGTTATTAACGACAAATATGAAGAAATCCTGAGCAGAGGAATACTCCATACTCTCTCTTCATTCTTCTCTTTCTATAGATACGAGGCAATTTTCTGCCACAGTGATTTCTGATCTCTCTCCCTTTCCTAGCTTTTGTAACAGAAGGAGGAAGAAGTTATTTAGGTATGGAGGTTTATCTGGCTTTATCATAGATTATGTTATGGTTTTAAGTTTTTCTTAACTATGTTATGATGTGGGTTGGTCTCTTGGAATTGTATTCTTGTTTAGTTCCCCCGACAACTAAAGAATGACAATTCAGGAAATCAAAATATGCTGCAGGTTGCCACACATTGGTTGTCTTGCCCATAGCAGACATTGTTAATCAGATAAATTGCTTCTCCCAACTGAGACCTGGTATTACTTGAAATATCCTCCTTAGAGTAATTCTAAGCACCAGCTCCCAATGAATTGAAATTGGCTACAGAGAGAAAACTTATTGTTGCTCAGATATAAAGTTCATCATTAATCTTTCCTGAATATGTGTATGTAAATTATATCTGGAAATATATAAAAGAACCTATTAATATAAATTCCTCCTGGGAAATAAACAGAACAGAGATAGGAATAGGAGAGAGATCTTTCACTATATAGTGTTTTACACCTGAATTTTGAACCCTGGTGATTGTTTTAGTTATTCAGAATTAAATAGAATAATATTTGAAAGCATTGAGGACTATTTCCCTCTAATTCTGATACATTTCATTCCTTTCCTGTACAATGTTGAAGAGTAGTAATCAAAGTGGACATTTTTGTCTTACATGATGTTGAAAATGTTCTCTAAAAGTTTTATGCTATATTTTTACATAGGATTAAAATTTTTTTTTAAAAAATCTATCATTTGTAATGGTATCCATTTGAATTTTCAAAATGCTTAATTATTGCTAATTGTAAACTGTGTGATGAGACAGGTAAAGTGCTAACAGACATTACCTCCGATTCTTGGGGAGAAATATATTAATAGTCCTAGATTGTTCATTTAGTTACTTTTACATAATGAGGAGGAAAGATCATCTAGCATTGAAAAAAAAAAAAAAACAGCTAAGAGAACAAGTCAATGGTCTTTTTAGATGAAATTTTGATCTCATTTCATTGCCTCTTCAGGATGGGCACCACCATCCTAGCTTCTCAGTTATGGTTTATCCATATCTGGTAAATGGATTTGTAAGATCACATTCTTCCTGAAGACCTAGCTGGGAAGAAACAAGAAGCATGGCTGAAGACTTTGGCTTCTACCATATTTTACCAAATAGCTTTTATAACAAAACATTGCATTAATGTATGAAGTGCTTTTTCAATGCTGAATAAAGTAGTGCTTTGTTTCTCATTGGCTATTATTGTTTGTGAGTAACTTCCACAAGATTTCTGAAGAGGAGGTATAATGGTTTGGGTACTAATACTCATTCCAAATTCTTAACAGTTAAGCCCAATTGCATCAAGAAAATCATAGAAAATAATTTTTTTGGTGTTTTCATTAAGGTGGTACATGTTAATCAGAGAATTAAAAAAACTGAGGTTTGCTCTTAGGAAGCAATTCTTAGAAAATATCATAATACTTCTTCTTGGAGTTTCTGAGAGTTTGGAGGTCACTAGAGATAGAGAAATTCAGAGAAAGATTTGTAGAGCCAGCTGACAGGAAATATTGGTGTCTGTGAACCAAGAGAGAGTTCACATTCTTCTAGTCAGCACTGGGCTATAAGGAGAAATGGAAAGAAAAAATTATATATATATATATATATATATAATTTATATATGTGTGTGTGTATGTGTGTGTATGAAATAAATACAAAAGGAAAAAAAGACATTAGGAAAACTTGGGATACAACATATTGTTGTAGTTCTTACGTGACCCATCACTGGGTCCCAGAAAGGTATGGAAAACTTAGTATTACAATTTACCTCTTGATTAATATTTTCTGCCAATTGAGGGTTTTTTTTTTAATTAAACTTTAATTTTAAAATAATTTTATATTCACATACAGTTATAGAATAATATAGACAGATCATTTATATCCTTTACCTAGTTTCCAACAAAGATAACATCTTGCAAAACTGGAGTCCAATATCACAACCAGGATATTGAAATTGAGACAGTATTCAGAACATTTCCATTATCACAAGTATCCCTCAGGTTATCCTTTTATGGCCACCTACTTCCGCTCTCATTCCCACCCCATCCTTAAGCCATAGCAACCACTGAACTATTCCGCATTTCTACAGTTTTCTACACAATAGTTTTGTGATTTCAAGTTGACATGTGTGTGTGTGTGTGTGTATATATCCATCCAATTCATATATGTATATCTCATCTCATCATTAAATATGTAATCTTTTGGAATTGTCTTTTTGTTTTCCCCACTCAGCATAGTTTTCTGGTGATTCCTCCAGGTTATTACATGTTTCAATAGTTCCTTTTTATTGCTGGGTAATTATTTCATGGATGGATTTACTACAGTTTAACCATTGACCTGTTGAAGGAAATCTGGGGCATTTTTAATCTTGGGCTATTAAAAATAAAGCTGCTATAGACATTCAGGTACAGATTTTTGTGTGACCACAAGTTTTCATTTCTGTAAGATAAATGCCTAGGAGTGCACTTGCTGGGCTGCATGGTCATTGTATGTTTAATTTTATAAGAAATTGCCAAACTGTTTTCCAGAGGGGCTGTACCACTCGTTTTCTATTATAACCACATCCTTGCTGGCATTTGGTGTTGTCACTATTTTTTATTTCAGCTGTTCTGAGAGGTGTATGTAGTGATAATCTCAATTTGGTTTTCATTTTCATTTCCTTAATGGTCAATTATGTTGAATATTTTTTCATGTGCTTATTTTTTTATCTTTTTCAATGGAATGTCTCTTGATATCTTTTGCCCATGTTCTAATTGCATTGTTTGGGTTTTTTTGTTTTTACTGTGGAGTTTTGAGAGCTCTTTATATACTCCAGATACAAGTCTTTTGTTGACTTTATGGGTTGCAAATATTCCCCCTGCCACTCTTTACCTTTTCATTGTCCTAATAGGATCTTTTATAGATTAAAAGTTTTTAAATATTATGAAGTGCAGTTTTAATTTTATGGGTCATGCTTTTGGTTCCAAGTAAAAGAATGGTACAGCCCTAGATCTCAGAGTTTCTCCTTTTTTCCCTAACAGTTTAATAGTTTTAGATTTCAATATAAAATTGAGTTAAAATTTGAGTTAACTTTTGTAAGATGTGAGATTTAAACTGACTTTTTTTTTTTTTTGAGTATGCTTGTCCACTCAGTCCAGCACCATTTGTTGAAAAGCCCGTCTTTTCTCCTTCAAATTGATTTGTACTTTTTTCAAAAACAGGCATCTGTGTGCAGGTGTATTTCTGGGTTCTGTATTCTTTTCTATTGATCTATGTGTCTGTACCTCTAGAATACCACACAGTGTTACTACTATAGTTATAAGTCTTGAAATTGTATAGACTGGCCCCCTTATTTTTATTATTTTTTTCAAAATTGTTTTAGCGCTTCTGGTTTCTGAGTCTTTCCATATAAGTTTTAGGGTAATTTGTGTGTGTCTAGAAAAAAAAATGACAATTTGATAGGATTGTACCAAATCTGTTTATCAGTTTGAGGGAGAATTGACATCTGTAGCATGTGGAGTCTTCCAGCCCATGAACACAAAATATCTCTCTCTTTATTTAGACATTTGGTATTTTTTTTCATCAGTGTTTTGTAGTTTTTAGCACACAGATCCTGCAGATGTTTTGTTAGATTTACATCTAAGTATTTCATATTTTTAGAGATTTATAATGGCATTATAACTTTTAAATTTCAATGTCCACATGTTCATTGTTGGTATTTCTATATACTACTGGTATGTGTATTTTGTATCCTGTGACCTTAGTGAATTCACTTATTTTTAGGAGTTTTTTGTAGATTTCTATATAAACACTCATGTCATCTAATAAAAACAGTTTTATTTCTTCCTTTCTAACTTGTATGCTTTCATTTCCTTTTCTTGTCCTATTGCACTGGCTAGAAATTCAAGCACTAAGTTGAATAAGTGTGGTGAAAATAGGTATCTTTGGTTTTTTCTCAATATTAGGGGGGAAGCATTCAGTCTGTCAACATTAGGTATTAGGTAGGTAGCTTCAGTTTTTTAAAAGATGGTCTTTATGAAGTTGAGGAAATTACCCTATATTATTTTTCTGAGAGATTTATCATGAAGTGGTGTTAAAGTTTGTCAGATGCTTCTTCTGAATTGACTAATATTATCATATGATTTTTTTCTTCTTTAGCCTATCAGTGTGGTGGACTAAATTGATTGGATGTTGACTGTTGAACCAAAATTGCATCCTTGGAATGAACCCCATTTGGTCCCTCTGTATATTGCTGAATTCTATTTGCTTATACTTTGTTAAGGATTTATGGGTTATGGGTCTGAGTTTTCTCTTTTCCTTGTATTGTCCTTGTCTGTTTTGATATCCAAGTATTACTAACTTCATAAAATAAACTGGGAAGTTTTCTCTCCTTTTTTTTTTATGAAAGAGATTATATAGAATTGGTGTTAACTATTATTTAAACATTTGGTAGAATTCTTCAATGAAACCATTTGACCCTGGAGATTTCTTTTTTGGGACATTTCTAACAACAAATTTGATTTTCTAATTGTCATAGAGCTATTAAAATGATCCGTGCAATATGAGGTGAGTTGTAGTAGCTTATGTTTTTCAAGGAATTGGTCCATTTTTCTAAGCTGTCAAATTAACATGTGCAGAGGTGGTATTTAGGTGCTTCATTGCAGCCTTGCACGAGTAGACCTCTAGGCTCCCAACTTAGCCTTTGCTGCCAAGGGTAGGAGTAGGGCTACTGATTAGTCTGTGGTGTGTGGTAGCCAGAGTAGAGCAGTTATTGGTTAAAAAGTTTTTATCTTGTTATGTTGTTCCTTCCCTGGTCCTTTAGCTAGAGAGAGTAGACTTTTTGGGGGGCCTACAGGTTGCCTGGCTCCAAGTCTAAGCTACTTGAAACAAAACAAACAACAACCCCCTCCACTCGCCCCCAAAACCAAAAGCCAAGCCAAATAAAAAAGCAAAACAAACCAGAGAAAACCACCTTGCTGTTCTTAGGGTCCTGAGATCCCTAGGCAGTCTGCATTCTTCCATCTTTTAGGGCCTTCTTGCATTGTTTTACATATAATGTTCAGGGACTTTAGTTGTATTTAGTGAAAGGAGTAGAGAAAAGTGTATCTATTCCAGGTTCCCACCAGCAGAAGTCCATGATATATTTTTAAAGTATATACACTAGGGGCACCTGAGTGGCTCAGATGGTTAAGCATCTGCCTTTGGCTCAGGTCATGATCTCCAGGTCCTGGGATGGAGTCCCATGTCAGGCTCCAAGCTCAGCGGGAAGCCTGTTTCTCCCTCTCCCTTTGTCTCTTCTCCTGCTTGTGCTCTCTCTCTCAAATGAATAAATAAAATCCTAAACAATACAACAACAAAAAAACAAAAAAATAAAGTATATACCCTAATATTAGCAATATGTATGGTATGTGCCTATTTTTTTGTAGACAGAAAAAAACCCAAAGTAAAATTCCCATATTACATATGGGAAATATAGTGTATAAAAATATAAGTATATACTATGTAAATGAAATATAAATATCAAATTATTACAAAGTTGTGCTCTTGAAGTGCAGAGAAGATAAAGTTGACATACTTTTATTTTCTACTTTTAAACTTCTGTATTAGTATTTTTTTTCCTTATAAGCTACCTTTCTTTATTAATTCCTTCATTCTTTCCTTTTCTCCAAATTAATTATATCTTAGTTAAACAATTTTATACCTAAAAAGACTTTATGCTTTAGTTATAAAAATCTTAGTTTGTAGGCATGTTGTTCTGATTGTCTTCTCCCTCTATAGAAAAACACTTTCAGTCAATTACACTGTCCTCAATACAGACTTGCTGTCATAGATTGAAGGCTTCAGTTTTGTCTAGTCTCTCATGCTCTTCAATCATAGCTCCCAGTTTCTCAATTTCAGCTATTTTCTCAGCAACTTGAAAGATTTTTTTCAAATGGTGTCCTTAAAAATCAGAGCAATTTGGTATTTTTCTTAGAAGGTTTATCAGTAGTGCATAATTGTGCATCTATGGACAAAACATATAGCTTATTCAAATGTACTTTCCACTTGAAAATTAATGTCATTCTTAAAGTTTCCTATTGAACATTATTGAGTAGTGAGATCATAACTGACAACTGCCTGGATCTGATCTTGACAGCCACCTGTGATATTAGAAATCCACATAGCTTCCTTCTGGATATTAGTTTAATTGTTAATTGGCTAGGAAATACTCTAGGTTCTCTTACATTTAATATGACCTGAATTTGTTCATTGGTCTCAGTGGCACTGTTTTCTATGACTCAAACATTCCATAGACCCCTGGACCTCACTAATTATGGAACAACTTTTGTCTTCAGACCTATTTCAATTAGTTCGTTTAGACCATCATTAATGTGGAAATTCCTGAGTATGTATTTGCAAAAAAAAAAAAAATTAAAAAACAATTATTAGATACAGGAAAATTAAAAAAGAGATTGCTTAACAGTTTCTAATGGGAAATCAGTGATTTTGTTGCAACAAACATTTAAAATTATCCAGGTAAGACCATAATCCCATTTTCAAGATGATGTATAAGTACATACAAGTAGAGCTGATAAAGGATCCATTGACACATACTTGATAACCAAGTCAGAATCTTAGCCATTACCTGCAGTGTTCCCTAGAGTCCAGGGTATTTGTTCATTGATGTGAGGTTGAAGAGATACCCACAGAACAGAGAATGCTGTCAGAGCATCCTCTACAGCCTTATTTGGATCTAATGATCCATAGCAACCTTGTAAGTGCCTAAGTGAATGTAAATGGAATAATACTAGATGATTCTGTCTACAACACACACACACACACACACGCACGCATGCACAAACACATGTGCACGCACACACACGCCCCATTTTGGAATCAACCCAGTCTAGTTTATTCCTTCAATGGACAGCATGGTTATTTTCCTTTGGAAGAAGTTTACTAGCAGTTTGGGTAGCTTGCAGTTGGCCTAGCCAGTTGCTACTGTTTATTCTTCCTACAAGATCCTTAACAGACCAAGAGACCAGTCGCCTTCATTCATTTACTTTCTAGCTGTGGCAAAATAGTATCATTAAAAAAAGAGCTTACCTTTCTCCTTTCAGCATCTGCTTATTCTTCTGGACTTTTCTTTCTTTTTTTTTTTTTTTAAAGATTTTATTTATTTATTTGAGAGAGAGAGAATGAGAGAGAGCAAGCACATAAGAGGGGGGAGGGTCAGAGGGAGAAGCAGACTCCCTGCTGAGCAGGGAGCCTGATGCGGGACTCGATCCTGTGACTCCAGGATCATGACCTGAGCCGAAGGCAGTCGCTTAACCAACTGAGCCACCCAGGCGCCCCCTTCTGGGCTTTTCTTAGTTCCACAGTCTCTTCCATGAGCTTCTGCCTCTAACTACATAGTTTTCCCTGGTAATTAAACCACTTGACATGAGGAGCTGATGCATAGGCATCCACACTTGCAGAGATTCAGACACCAACCTAAGACCCATAAGCTGTGGATCCATTCCACTTGCACATCTATGTCAGTATAGTTCTACTAAACGACGTTTCCATGTTTTTATTCATAAAATAAAGATATTTCCATTTTGAAAAAAAATAATTTGAAAAGAATCCTGTCTTTTAAAGAACTATTTACCTATTGGCATGAGTTTGGAAATAACCAAATTTCTTTTCTATACCTATAAAATTAATATGATCTGTTTTCTTTAAACTGCTGGTATATACCATGTGATGTACATGAATTTTTTCATATTACATCAGGCTTGAATCTCCAATTTGATTTATTAGTGTCCGGTAGGTTATTTAGATTTTCATATGCATAGCTATGGTCAGTTCATTTCTGGCTTTGTGAAAACTTTATGAGCTTTAGGGATTGAAGTGTTCATTACCTTGTTGAGTTATCTTGGATAACTTCCCTCTTGATCCATGCCTTGGCATAGATGATAATATGAAATCTTTAAAGAATAATTTGAAAAATTTCTCTCACACTGGTGACCTTAACTACTGTGGATAATTTTTAACAATTTTCTCAATTTCCTCTTTTGCTCTGTTTACGCTTTCTACTTCTTACACTGTGTTAATTCTGTGTTAATTTGGGGGTGAGTTGTACTATTATTGTAGTACTTGTTGATCTATTTATAGAAAAAAGGTCTTTCAGTGACAATTTTATCACAAAATTGTGATAGTAATTCATTATAATTTAATCATCCTATACATTATGATACTTTTCTAATATTGATCTTATTAAACTAGTTTTTCTATTTTCAAGACTTTTTTTTTAAGATTTTATTTATTTATCTGACAGAGAGAGACACAGTGAGAGAGGGAACACAAGCAGGGGAGTGGGAGAGGGAGAAGCAGGCTTCCCACTGAGCAGGGAGCCTGACGCGGGGCTCGATCCCAGGACCCTGGGATCATGACCTGAGCTGAAGGCAGACGCTTAACACCTGAGCCACCCAGGCGCCCCTATTTTTAAGACTTTTTAAGCAACCGTATTTTGAATTTACTCATCAATTTTACTAACTTTTGTATTTTTTCTGCATTTCCATGTATTATTTCATTCCTTCATATTTTCTCAGGGTTGCTTTTTCTCACCTTCTGAAATCTTTGCTAATTTGCATTTCAGAAAATGAGGTTTTAGTGAACATCCTCCATTCTGGGAAAAATAATTTCATATCTTTGTTTAAAAATGTTCCTTCCATCTGGGATACTTGGATTTAATTAAGAGAAGATTGAATAAATATGATGCGTCCAGGCCCGCAGGGCTCAGTTCCTCCCTGCGATGTAATGCTGGAGATTCTAGTTTATGCCCTGACTGGTCATTATTACAAGGTTACAGCGTGACCACACACGTGTGATGCACAGACAGTAGCGTGACATGTTGCCAGAAGTGACATAGAATCTATAGCAGGACTAGATATTAGTTCCAGGTAGCATAGCTTAGTAAAAGAGTTTCAAGGTAACATGGTCAAGAGTCCTCATTCTGGAGTTCTTGCATTCTGTTTGGCAGGACTTTACCCTAAAAATGTAGACTACCTGAATAGCCACCACCATAGTACCTCTCCCACGAGGAAACTGGAATGATTTAAAAAAAAAAAAGGCTCTTTAACTCTGCCATCCTGATGCACTTGGATATTCTTCGTTGCAATGTATCTTTGAGCTAATTGCTAGTCGTGCATATATGCCACAGAGTGGTCATTTTCACCAACTTCAAGCCCAGTCCTCTGCTTGAAGGAGGTGAAATAATTTTCAAATGCATTCTTCAGGGGACAGTGTTAAAGTATAATTTTCAGGAATGCAAAATCATGACTCTCGGGCAAATATAAAATGAGCATATGTCAAGGATTTTAATTCATTAATTAATGAGGGAGCCAGTAAATGTTGTGACTGGTTCAAAGAGAATTTAAGAAGCCAGAGTGTTAATAGGCAGCTTAACAAAGAAATGTTAAGCTACCGTTGCTAAGTTAGATATAAACTGTTTAATGTCTAATCGACCTAATGTCTAATAGACCATGAATTTGTAGTAATCTGGTTGACAAATTACCTGCATTACTACTGAATAAAAATACATATGTTAACAAGTAACTTCATTAAGGCTGTAACTTTTAATTTGTCTTAAACAATGAGATGAATTAAGTATATTCTCTTATACAATCCTTTAGTCTTTGCCCCATATGATATTGGAAGGATGTGAGACCCACATTTTTATTTTCAAGTTTTAGATAGTTTTTTTCTGATAATGAAAAGCCTCCTAAACAGTGTGAGAATGTCATGGTAAAGACTTTGATGATTAAATCTTACCATTTCTAGTGCTAGAAAGATGATTGCTGGTAAAAGCATGTTTCTTTCGAAAGTCAAAAATCATTTCAACCCGTCTGGTGAGAAACATTCTTTTCCAATTTTTACCAAGCCATGTGGAAAATTATTTACGCAGCTAAGCAAGGAAGATCCTGAGCAGAAATAGATTAATCAGTTTTTACTGGAGCAAAAGAAAAGGAGAGTTTTGATGCCACCATGGCCTGAGGACTTACAGATATGCTAAGGTGAACCAGACAAGGTTTTACTAAGCATTAGAACAGTTCTCAAACTCTTGCCCATGCCAAGTATAACCTGGGGGAAGAGGTTTGTTACAACACAGATTCTGGTCCCCATCTCCACCTGTTGTTCTTAATGCCTGGGGCCCCAGACCAGCAGAGTCAACTTCACCTGGGAACTTTTCAGAAATGCAAATTCTTAGGCCATACCTTATGTAGAAACTTTGGGGTAGGGGCCCAGTAGGTTTTCTAGCCCTCAGGATGATTCTGATGCATGCTCAAGATTGAGAACTTCTGCACCAGAGTAAGCCGTGAGACTGAGACCACTTCATATTGAGAACAAAGATCCCAAAGAAGTGTGGTAATGCCAGGCAGTGTTCTAAGCATGTTAAAGGTTCTGCATTAGTAAACTTCTCATAACAAAACTATTGAGAAGATGCTATCATCATCTATATTGATAAATGAGTAAAGTGGGTCGGAGAGAGGTGAATTCATCAGCACAATATCACATAGAGATGGTGGAATCAGAATCTGCCCGGAAGCCTGTTTTTTTTTTCCCCCTTCAGAGTTGCTTCAATACATTTAAATATAATTATTTTTATTTATTTTTTGTATCTGTCTTTTTTTTTAAAAAAATTTATTGTTATGTTAATCACCATACATTATATCATTAGTTTTTGATGTAGTCTTCCAGATTCATGTAGTCTTCCAGTGCTCCATGCAGAGCGTGCCCTCTTTAATACCCATCACCAGGCTAACCTATCCTCCCACCTCCCTCCCCTGTAGAACCCTCAGTTTGTTTTTCAGAGTCCATCGTCTCTCATGGTTTGTCTCCCCCTCCGATTTCCCCCCTTCATTCCTCTCCTCCTGCTATCTTCTTTTTTTTTTCCTTAACATATATTGCATTATTTGCTCAGAGATCTGTGATTCAACAGTCTTGCACAATTCACAGTGCTCACCATAGCACATACCGTCCCCAATGTCTATCACCCAGCCACCCCATCCCTCCCACCCACCCCCATTCCAGCAACCCTCAGTTTGTTTCCTGAGATTAAGAATTCCTCATATCAGTGAGATCATATGATACAGGTCTTTCTCTGATTGACTTATTTCGCTCAGCATAATGTCACTCTTTCTAATACTATCTGTGACATTTCTTGGTGACTACACTGTCCACACATAGGACTTTATAGTATATTGGGCATTGAGTTCTCTAACGTGATCTCCCTGATATTTTCTCTTTTAGCTTTCATCAGTCGCTCACTCCCATGGTGATTGTCTAGAATTTAGTATTACCAGTAAGTGCACCCTCTTTGCAATCTCAGTTCTAAATTTACTATAATCTGACTACCACCTTTTACTTTTCTAGCTCACTCCTATAGTGACCTTCCAAAATCTGACCACAGAGGAGCCTACAGTCTTGTTATCCTATTGACTTTTCATTGTTATTACACCCATTGAGCCCTTAAGACCTTCCTTCTTCAGCTGAAAGCCCAGCCTCCATCACATTAATCACCTTTTCCCATACACCTCAGCCCCCTTGTCCTTCTTTCCCTCCATTATATTCATCTGGTTAAACCCAATCTTGGTTCAGTCTAACCTACAGCCCTCTCCTTAAGTACACATGCTGCTGAAGCTGGTGTGGAAACTGACCATGACAACTGGCCTTTTTATTAACAGCATGACCCCTGACCTCAGTGCTATCCAGTAGCCACACCTCATTTCCCCAGCCTACTGCTCACCAAATTCATCTGCTTACTGATATCAACTGTGCAGCTTCAGAAAACACTCCTGCCTATATATCCCACTCCCAACGGTTGTGATTTAATTGGTCTGGGATATGGTCTGGGCTGAATTTTTGAGAAGATACCTGTGATCTTATCCATTTACATTTTAGCTGTCCTAGATGACTTGTTCGGTTTCTTTCCTCAAAGCTCAGACTCCTCCTTAATTATCCTCCCTCTCAGCTTGCTTCATTTCTCGCGGAGAAAATAGACACCGACAGAAGAGAATTTCTATATACTGCAGTTGTGTCTCTACAAACCTGTAGTTCTCTGGGCCCCTTTGTTCTGCACGCCCAGCTGGTATCGTGGAGGGACCGCTCACGCCGCTAAGGCCAACCTGCCTCTTATGCTTTAGATTCCATCCGCTCTTCCCTACTCCAAAGCAGCACTTCAGCAAAATACTGGTTGTCTATTCCACCTTGCCATTAAAGACACAGACTTAATTGTTCTTGTTGACTGTGCTTCTCCAATGAATGCTATGAACAGAGCTTTGAGGTAGTCGGCGTTTAGGAAGTATTTGTTGAATGGACTGGACTTTATCATTATTTGTTGTGCTGGTTATTTGTTGTTTGGCCCTAAATGCACCTGTGACTTTTTTTTTTTTTTCCTTCTTATGTAAGCACAAGGAGGCTGGCTTCTAAAGGCTGTTTTCCTGGGTTTCCTGGCCCACTGGTTCCTGCTAGGCTCAGTTTAAAGTTAGGGAATCTGGGGGTATGTCTTTCTAGCTGCAGTCTGTAGCAGCTACGTCTTTTCCTGGTCCCTGCTCCTGCCAGGCATTCCTCCCTCTCCACTGCTGCCCCTCTCACTGGGATCTGGTAATGTGATTTTTCTCCCTCTTGGCTTCGGTTTTTAGGGGTGGCCTGCCCCACGTGTGTCAATGTCCTTGTTGACTCCTTTATAGCTGTTCATGCCTCCGGCACTAGTGCCTTTATTAAGTTTGCTTTGTATGACCATCCGGAGAGAAATAAGTCTCTATCAGGACCTCAATTGCTTTAATCAGTTATGCTTTTATTTTAAAAAAAATTATGAGTGCCAACCTTGCATGAATCTTGAGAGATTTTGCCGAGTGAAAAGAGCCAATCCCCAAAGGTTACATACTGTGTGATTCCTTTTATATAACATTCTTAAAATGACAAAATTATAAAAATGGAGAACAGATTAGTGATTGCCAGGAGTTAGGGATGGTTGTGTGTATATGGTGGGGGGAGTGACATGGAGTTGGGTGTGGCTATTAAAGGGCAGTAAAAGGGATCCTTGTGGGGATGGCAGTGTTCTGGATCTTGCCTATATTGATGTCAATGTCCTAGTAATGAGAGTGTAATAAAGTTTTGCAAGATGCTACTGCTGGGGAAGATTGGGTAAAAAATGCATAAGATCTCTGTATTATTTCTGAAAACTGTGTGTGAATTCACAATCATCTTAAAAGTTTAATTAAAAGATATGTATAGGCACATGGACAAGATTCGGGGTTTTTCTAAAGTATTTTTATTTATTTTTGAGAGAGAGAACAAGCACGAGCAAGGGGGAGGGGCAGAGAGAGAAAAGCAGGCTCCCCAATGAGCAGGTAGCCTGATGTGGGACTCAATCCTAGGACTCTGGGATCATGACCTGAGCCAAAGGCAGAAACTTAACTGACTGAGCCACCCAGGTGCCCCGGATTAGGTTTTTATTTTATTTTATTTTACCTTTTAATTTTTTTTAAGATTTTTTTTTTTTTTTTATTTGACAGAGACAGCGAGAGAGGCAACACAAGCAGGGAGAGTGGGAGAGGGAGAAGCAGGCTTCCCGCAGAGCAGGGAGCCCAATGCGGGGCTCGATCCCAGGACCCCGGGATCATGACCTGAGCCGAAGGCAGATGCTTAATGACTGAGCCACCCAGGCGCCCCCCCCTCCGGATTAGGTTTTTAAAAATCTGTTTGCTTTACCTGCAATATACATGAAAAGCCTTACTATTGAGATCGTGAAGCCATCCGTGCTGGAATAATCACTGTTCACCTGTGATCAGGTCTGTTCACTGGCCCTCCTAGGCACAGGCAATGTAGAAAGCTCCAAAGAACTCACCCAGACAATCCTGAATCCTGGATAACCAAAGGCATTGTTATCTTTTGGGTAATTCTGAGTGTCATCTATTGCACAAAGCATTTCACATATTAATACATGTGATTTACTTAGCACTTGAAATGCTTCTTTAAGGAAAATATAATCATTATTCCCATTGTTTTATTGTGGTGAAATACACATAACGCAAAATTTACTATTTTAACCATTTTTAAGTGCACGGTTCAGTGGCAGTAAGTACACTCTTGTTGATGTATAGTCATCAGTACTGTCCACCTCTAGAACTTTTTCATTTTCCCAAACTCAAAGTCTCCCTCCCTCCCAGCCCTTGGCAACCATCATTCTAGGTCTATAAGAATTTGACTACTCTAGTTACCTCATAGAAATGGAATCATACAGTATTAGTCCTTTGGGGTCTGGCTTGTTTCACTTAGCATAATGTTGTCAACCAAGAAAGAACTTAAAATTTAAGCAAATAAGCATTTATTTGGGCAATTAGAATTGCAATTTGGGAGACACTGATTCAGGTAGAAACCTGAATTGGGTTCTGAGGAAGACAAAGAAGGGAAGAGTTATATAAGCAAAAGACTATGAGTGTAGTTCTCATACAAGTCCTCCATGCAAAACAGAGATAGAAACGAGGATAACTACCATTGGTTGAGGTAATATGTAAATACAGGATTGAAACTTGTCAAGATGCATTGACCTCTTTTTAAGTGAAGTGAAGAATGTGGAAGATTCAGGTGTCATGATGAGGAGGAAGTTAAGTCCAACCTGAGGGCTTGCAGATGGCTGAAAGGTTTTTTTTTGTTTGTTTGTTTGTTTTTTTAAATCATGGTTTCCCTAATGAGGACATGCATAAATTCCTCCTCCCTCATGGCCTCCTGTTGCTATTTTAAAAAGAGACCCTCTTAGTTAGACTTGCTTACTCCATTTTTTTTTTTAAAGATTTTATTTATTTATTTGAGACAGAGAGAATGAGAGACAGAGAGCAAGAGAGGGAGGAGGGTCAGAGGGAGAAGCAGACTCCCTGCCGAGCAGGGAGCCCGATGCGGGACTCGATCCAGGGACTCCAGGATCATGACCTGAGCCGAAGGCAGTCGCTTAACCAACTGAACCACCCAGGCGCCCTTGCTTACTCCATTTTTAAATATCCTTTTACAATGTCTTCAAGGTCCATCTATGTTGTGGCGTATATCAGAATCTTCTCCCTTTGTAAGGCCAAATAATATTTCAGTGTGTGTGTGTGTGTGTGTAGATATACATCACATTTTATTCATTTGTTGATGAATAAAATTCATCATATCCACGTTTTAGCTAATGTGAATAATGCTGCTGTGAACATGGGTGTATAAATATCTGTCTGAGTTCTTGCCTTCAATTCTTTTGTGTATATAGTCAGAGGTGGAATTACTGGATCATATGGTAATTCCATTTAATTTACTGCTTTCCACAGTGACTGCCCCATTATTCCTTCCATTTTTTAAACAAGGAAAATAAGGCTTGAAGAAGTTAAGTGACTTGCAAAGTTTTGTCTACTTGGAAAATGGTAAAACCAGGACTCTCATTTGTGCCTCTTTTGCTCCAAAGCCCCACTGTAGCATATTTATAAGGTACCCTGGCAAATAGTCAAGGCAAAGGGCAAATATTTTTTGTTGTTGTTCAATCAGCTTTAAAAATAAAAATTAGTCATCCTACTTCTATGTGGAGATCTACTTATGTATACATTTCCACTGCTTCTTTACTTTGAGCCTCTCTTCTCAGGCAAAAACTGGTACTTGAGGATACAAAGAAGACCAGCTGTTTAAATATTTATATAACAGTACTGCAAAATGTATGCCTAGCCAGGAAGTTTTTTTTGCATGTAGACATAATTAAACAGGCAGATGAGTCCATGAAATATTTAAGGCTCCTGTGTAAAGTCTTTAAGGAATCCTTTCTAAACTAATAAGATGATGTTAGGAGAAGCTCCATCCCCTGTGTCAGAAAGATCTGGAAGAATCTGAATGTTCATAGAAAGAGCTGCTGTGGCCCCATCAGCATGAATTTGAGTTCACATGGAGACCCAGAGGAATAACCCCAGAGGCCTGGGCTCATTTAGATTGTAAACAGCATGTTGCCTGGGTTCCAGGGAAGGAGTTGAATGAAATCATACTTAAAATTCAGTTTAACAAGATCCCACTATTAAGTCCTTTTTTGGTCAAATGCTTCTGGTGCCACTGGCTCTCTCCTGGATGGTAATGGGGTCATATTAAGGTTAATCGCATACTCATTTTTTGCTAAATGCTTTGCTATAGACTGGTTACTTGCATTCAATTTAAAAATAGATGATAAAAATTGCTTTAATAAAAACAAATCCTGGGATGCAGTAATAATAACAAAGAGAGTCTGAATAATAATGATTACTGTTACTGAACTCTGAAAATGTGCCTGGTACAATGGTAACTTCTTTTACTTAAGTAAAAGTAAAAGGTCTCTAGGTCCTCACCATGACATGGAAACCATTTTTATCCCAGTTTTTCCCTGAGAAGACTGAGGCTCAAACTCACATAGAAAGTACCTGAGTTTTATCTGAAACCTGTAGTTCTGGAAAACAGCAACAATTAAGAAGTCTCCCTGCTCTTTTGTGTTCCAGGAAGTGGTTTACTGCAAAGAAACATCCTTTGCCTTGTGACTTAGATAAGACTCTCAGATGTCCTTCTTTTTTACCTATGACAAGGCCAGACATGGACTGTCCAGATTCCCATCCTTTATCCTATAAATGATTAGCTAGCTGAATTGTTCATGCTCACTGGCCAGTATGGACAAAATACCTGCTATTGTGACTTGAACAAACTTAGTTAACTTTCCTCCCCCACCATGCCCTTGAAGTTTGACTTGCCCTCAAACTGAGCCAGCATATAGCCTCTCCTTAACGACGCAGGAATGGGTTCTCATGGTAAAACACTCTGATCATCTCTCAGTTCATGCCACCTGCCACCTCCATCCACACATCTCACTTTCCCACACCCAGTGGTTCCTGTACCCGACTCTTCCCTGTATAAGAAAAGCCCTTTCCTGCCTATGCTTGAAGATATTTGCAGATCTCATGGTGGGAGCCTTCTCCCTATTGAATAGTCCCTCCCCATTATTGCAGTGGCCCCCCCTGCAATAATCTTTTGGAATAAAGTCCATGTTTACCTAAGCCCAAATTTATTTTTATTTCATGAAAGTGTCATAATTAAAAGTTTGTCTGAATCAAAATATCAACACAACTAATGCATAGTAATTAAAACTCTGGAGAGCCTATGTAAAGAGCTTTCATCCCCAACATCCAGTTCTTCCAGAACACTCTGTGAATATATCTCTCACGTTTGGGTTGCTTTCTCTCTCCTCCATTGCAGTGTGAGCTCCTCAGTGCCAGGCCCTTGGCTTTGAATCTATAGCAAGAAGAAAGTATCTGCCAAAATATCTGTTTTTCTGAAAGAATGTTTAGTACATGTTAGAGTTACATGAGTGTGAGAGTTTCTTTCTTTTGTTCTCATGTCCATAGTCCTATAATAAGCCCTAGACCCCAAGTGGTCAGGCCTCAATTGCTCTCACGATGTTAAGTCAGCACTCAGAAGTACTGTCTGGATGCTGGTTAATTAGACTACAGCTACGAGATAGAGCGGGGTCCCGAATTGTGCCAATATACCACTGTTGCTGCCAGCACATCTAGGAGACCGTTGTCACTGCCGGACCAGGAATCTGGCCAATCTAAAAATATTCCTGTGATCCTGCACCTCCATGGCATTGGAAAATTGTCATGCCCAAAGAACCAGGTTTGGTGTTTCTTTCTCTTCAAGTCAGAATACAGACTCCCCTGCTTGCCTCTGGCTGGAGAAATCCTCATCTGATGGCTTCATCCCCATATTGGTTCCAGCGCTTGATGTCAGCACCACTGACCAGTGGACCAAAGAGGCCTGCAGATGGACGAAAAGGCCGTGAGTGTAGAGGGACGTCATGGCTGAAGATGAGGACAAGATGAGTGGTCGTTGGCAGGGGGTGTGGCATAACACCCAACAACCTGGGAAGGCCTAGATTCACCTGAGTCTGGTCAGCAGGCAGGATAAGGGGTCAGTGAGGACCTCCAGGGCCGCAGGGGACAAGTGACCTTTTTGGTCCGCCTTGTGCCCTGGGCATGTGTAAACCCCATCTTACCCCCAAAAGACCTTGGGAAGGAGTGGGGGGGGGGGTGTCCATTTCCGAGAGGAGAGAAAGACCCAATAGGGAATTAGAAAGTTTTAACTTAGTTTATCAAAAAGAAAATGTTCTGAACTTTAAGGGAACTGAGACAACTTTAATCATATTCCAAACCTCACTTTTTATCAGCGGCAGTGAGGTCTTCAGCACAAGAAAATAATGTAGCTCACAATGTACGCCTCTGAGTGGCTTTCCAGAGATCTGAGGTCACCGTGACTATCTCTGGTTAGTATCACACATGAGAAAGCACTTAGCAGGAGGGCATGTCTTTAAGAGGTGAGCAGAGGTGAACAGAGTCAGTGAAGCAAGGAAGAGAGGAAAGATCATTTCAGGTGGATAGAGAGTAAGCATAAGATCCCTGGGGAGGCAGGCACAGGGCAGAGGTGAGGAGAAGGAAGAAGCCAGTGTGTTCCAGAGGGAGAACAGGCAGTGCCGAGGGTGTGCCTCTTAGTGTGCAGGTTGGAGAGGGGAGGCCGGAGGGGCACGGTGACGTCAGAGCTCCTGGCAGAGAGCTGTTGCATGGGAGCTCAAGTTTATGGTCGTCCATGGTCAAACATTTGAATTTTCTTGAAGAGAACAAACAATTAGATTTCATCTACATTTAAATAGAGACAGTTTCTAATTTTCCAGCTGATTTGATACTTCAGTTTGCTTTTCCTGGACATGTCCATTGCTTTTTAATGTGGCATTCATGCTGAACTGAGGAAACTCATGGAGTGTCCTGAGACTATCTCTAAAGTTATGATATGAGCCATGGTCACTGCACCTACTGCCCCTTACGAGCTGAAATAAATCTTACGGGGCAAGGAGTGTGCAGAGAGCGGATCTACACGGTTGCTTTCCTTCTTTCCCCTTGTCGATCTGCAAGTGTGATAAAGTGTGGCTGAACAACTCTAAAAATGTATTTTTTTTTTCACTCACTGTCCTGTGTTGACCCTCACAAATTCCCGGACACTGGTGATTTTCTAAGATCCTATCATCTCTTGTGTCTGCTACCAATTGCTTCTGATAGGTTTCTTTCTTTTTTTTTTTTTTTTAAGATTTTATTTTTTTATTTGCAAGAGAGACAATGAGAGACAGAGAGCATGAGAGGGAGGAGGGTCAGAGGGAGAAGCAGACTCCCCGCCGAGCAGGGAGCCCGATGCGGGACTCGATCCCGGGACTCCAGGATCATGACCTGAGCCGAAGGCAGTCGCTTAACCAACTGAGCCACCCAGGCGCCCCTGATAGGTTTCTTTCTGACCCACAAGCACTTTCTGATAAGGACCATCCATGCCTTCAGTCCTCCAGCCTTGACCCTCCTTCCCCACTGTCCTTCACCAGCTTCCTGTGCATTTCACGGGGTAGGAGCCCCAAAGCTTCCCAAGGAGCTTCTCAGTTTGACAAAGGAGTGAAAACTGTTTTATAGGATCCCACATGGGGGATTCACACCGTCACACTAGGGCCCTGGCTTCCTATCTAGAATTACTTGTTGGATCAAGTAATGTTAATGAAAATTTGGTCAAGGGTCCGCTCTCTCTGCCTTTCCCACTTCCACACGCACGCTTATATAGGCATACACATATATGCCTGTGAACACATTGGTAGAATGATTAGTTTAAGGAGGACAATAATGCTTTAAAACCCTAGTCTCTAGGAATGGCCTCATAGCATACACATATTTGCCTGTGAACACATTGGTAGAATGATTAGTTTAAGGAGGACAATAATGCTTTAAAACCCTAGTCTCTAGGAATGGCCTCATAGCCAGGGAGCTACAGGGTTAGTTTGTGCTTCTTACCAAGGTTGGCAATCAATCATGCTCAATACCACATGGGGAAAGAGAGATTCAGGGAGACCGGCTTGATAGGAGGGAGCTGAGGGAAAGAAGGCAAAGGACCAGCTTCCTGTCTGCAGTGAGCCTGTCACGAATGGATGCTAGAAAATCCAGCCACAGAGAGAAAGAAGGTTAATTGAAGGAAAAGCCTGAAGGCACTGCAGATGAAAACGGGGAGCAAAAGGTCACCACGAAACAGGCAGCTAAGCTGAGGTCTTGGAAGGACCTGGGTGAGGTGTAAGGGACCCAAGCGCAACCCAGGAGGTCTTGGAGAACCAGGCATTCCCTTGGGGGGTTGGGGGCACAGCTGACAGCTGCTCTGGAGGAGAAGAGGCACTGACAGATCTGGTAAAGGCAAACAAGAGGGGTCACAGATCCTTTTTGGTCTGACTCAAGTTTAACGTTCTCCCTCCCTTTGCTTTTCTCTATGGGGATTCTTGAAGCACAAAGCATTGCACTAACAAAACACGTTCACTTCTCAGCGTTGTGTGCTCAGTGGGACCTCCACAGCTTTCAGGATGGCAAAGAATTGAGGATACCCCCAAGCTTAATGGTCTGCACTGTAGTTCCAGGATGAATGCCGAGAACGACTGACAGTGTACAGCTGCAGTTCCGCCCGGAAAGAGGGATTTTCACCAGTTGGAATGCAATGAGACAATTCGCCATCCGTTTTTCAAGTTCCCAGCCAGTTCCATTTCAGAGCAAGAAGAACGATAATAAACAGTGGGACTAAACAGGTTTACCCAGAGATCTTAATAAATAAAAGTTGGCTGCTTCCAAACATACCAGTGCAGCTTCGGAGTTCGTTATGACAGACCATTTGTTTTCATGAAATATAAGATGTGCGTTAGAGACTTGAGACCGCTGAAGCCAGCAGAGAATAACTGTGGCTTAGCAGGCAGGTTTATATGGATTCAAACCCCAACTCTACCCTTGGTGAGTCGTGTGACTTTGGAAAAATCATTTATTTGTTCCTCAGTGCATCGACTGGGAAAGTGGGCACAACAATGATACTCTTATCTTAGAATGGCTCTGCAGGGCGCCTGGGTGGCTCAGTTGGTTAAGCGACTGCCTTCGGCTCAGGTCATGATCCTGGAGTCCCGGGATCGAGTCCCGCATCGGGCTCCGTGCTTGGCAGGGAGTCTGCTTCTCCCTCTGACCCTCCTCCCTCTCATGCTCTCTGTATCTCATTCTCTCTGTCTCAAATAAATAAATAAAATCTTTAAAAAAAAAAAAAAAAAGAATGGCTCTGCAAAGGACAGCCCATGCCCTGTGTGAGGGACAAGTCATCCCTACAGAGAAAGCTCATTCAAAGAATCTGTCCCGCTGAAGGTCTTTCCAGCCAGAAATGGGATTTGAGTGGGCAGGCTCTAAGCGTGAAGTGGATGTCAGGGTTGGAACGTTCTCTTGGCCATATGAGAAAGTGTGCTGGGGGAAAAGCTCACGTGTTAGCTGGGGCTCTGCATATGCCAGTGGGGCTGGAACCTTGAAGGAAGGAACAAAAGAAGTACAGATGATTTGGGGCGATAAGAGTTTGCATCTTAGGAGATAGAGTGTGATCATCCAGGGCCCATGAACCTTGGGTGGGAGTAAGCAGAGATAGGGTCAGGGAAATTTTGTATGATGAGCCACAGTATTGGGGCACTTTGTTCATTATTAGTCACCGTTCAAATTCAATAAAGTCCTGTGAAAATAGCAGGCTATCTGCCCTAGACTAAGAGGTTCCTCAGTCCCTTGAGTCAGAGCTCTGCAAGCAGAGCAGTGCACTCAGGAGGCAGAGGTGGTGGGTGACATCAACCAGAGGAACAGACCCCTCTCCACATGTTTGAAGTAGTCACCACAAGGACAGAGATCATCCCTCACTCCTCTTGAGATTCTCTTTAGAGGGCTCAAACATGGCAGTTCTGGATTGTATTCACCTGAAGCCACTTATAGTAGAGAAGTGGGAAGTTTCCAGTGAGGGTCTTCAGTGGAATTGCACGGTATGCAGCCATTGAATCAACTCTGTTATTGTCCTTCAATTCTAGAATGTTCTTCAGAGAAACACAAAAATTAAAACAAAAAACAACCCTCTACCTGCAGTAAAACCCTCTACCTTTCTTCCAAAAATGGGAGTTGTGCTGGCTTCTTTTCTGTTCTAGATTTCTGTAGATATTCCCATTGATAGACTGGTTAGTGCTGGAACAACTGTTTTGATAAGTGTGATTTCAAAAATCAACTGACTAACTTTTGTGCTAAACTGGCCTTCTTCACAATTAGCTAGTTCAAGCAAAAGCTCACCTCCCTCTCAACACATGAAAAATGGTGCTCTATTACTGTTACTTTATCCCTCAGAAGTATTAAACTCCTTCATTTTCCTCATTTTCTTTCCACATTCTGCTCTCCTGGTTTTGGGATGGTTGGTTGTTGAGGTGATGGAGTCCCAGCTTCTGGGAAATTCAAATCTCTACAAGTCCTCTCATGGAAAATAAAACCAGGCCTTTCCTAGCTGTTTCATTAGGGGAGTAAAAGTCATGGGAAGCTGTTGGAAAAGACCTGGACCTACCAAAAATGTCCAAAGTTCAAGGTGAGTTGCAAAAGGCATGGATTTGGTTCCCCAAATACTATGAGCTACTTCACTAGGTATTCTAGGGAGCCTGGACTGAGAGAAACCAGGCACCGAGGCATGTGGGAGGGCAGCTAAGGTAGAGAAGCAGTCAGGAAGAGGCCGTAGAGCAGTCTGCTCCGAGACTGAAGTGAGCTAAATGATACATGGAGAAGAAAAGCCCTTTGGGCTTATCATGCCTATGGTTAGGGTGGAAAGATTCTGCTGCTTTGGAGTTCTGGATTCAAATACTAGTTCTACTCCTCCTTATGTGACTTGGCTGTGAATGCAGTAGAAGTAAGGATTCTCCCCTCTCTCATAGGAAAGGGCTTTAGAAAGTCATGTGACCTGGGTTGGGACAGAACGACACAGCCAGAACTGTGCGGTGGGCTCTGCCTCCAAGGCAAGAGCTCCCTGCATAGTGGAATGGACTGGTGATCGTATGAGGATGCTTGCTTCCTCCCGTTGTCTACGAAAGCCCTGGGTGCCTGAGCACCTTCCCTGCACCCTCAGCAGTGAAGGCCTTCTTAAGCACCTGTTCCTGGCCCCTGCGTTAATTCAAGGGGGTTTGGACCCACTTGCCACCCATGGTCTTAACTAATGATGAACTGAACTGCTTTCCACGTCCCTCCTGGCCGCTGACCATGTTTGGCTACACGCTGTTCCTTCAGTCAGCTTCCAACATGATTCTCCAGGCCTTTATGCCAGGCTTTTCTCTGCTCTTAAGATGACACTCAGCCCTGGGATTCTCTGTCAGCCCTTGCCTAGACCTTGGGAGTGGAAATTTAGCAGAGATGTGCTGTAGTCTGAAGGATGGATGAGGGAATGGCTCACACTGAGCTCTCAACCTGAACACCAAAGTCAGACTACTTGCCTTGAGTCCCAGCTCTGACACTCGGGGCTGAGACTTAACTTCCCTAAGCTGCATTTTTCTCATCAATAACATGGGGATAATAACACTTTTCCTCATATTGTGAAATATATTATTAGTGCCACGCTAGGCACATGTTAAAGACCCAGTAAATGCTAGTCTGTTATTAATATTACTTCACGATACTCTCTCTTTTCCTGCCTAAACTAAACCACAAAAATTAAGGTCTTATAGATGCCATGTGGCCCAGGATCAATCTTTTATCTTTCTGACCAACCATGTGTTCCCAGAAAAAGATCATCTGAGGAACAATCATGTCTGTATCTATTTGAATTTCCCCAGACAAGAGCCTGAAGGTACTTACTCCACTATAAACTATTCTGCTGAGGTCAGTGTAAATTAAGCTGCATCGATTCCCTGGTGATTCTGTAATTGCTGCCTTAGAAGACCGATTTTGATCACATAAGCGCAGGTTTGGAAGACAAGTCTGCACATAATGTATACACTTCCTCTGTTGCTGTCTGGGATGCCCCAGAAAGCTGCCTCTCCTTCCTCGGCCAAGAGAAGGTAGCCTTGAGTGCTTGCTCTTTTGGGAATGGGAATTACTGGCAGATGTCCACATACAATACTAGAAAATAAGTTGGTGCTGTGCTTCCCCCTCATCTGTGGCATAAGATGCTGTCAGATGAAAACATTAACAAATTGCAAGAAGAAAAAATTCAATAAACAAAAAATTACAATTTTCATCATCTTGAAAGGCAATTATGAAACAAAACGAAATAACTGCCTTGATCTCATTTGGTTCTAGGGGGAAACTGCAAAACAGAGGGCAAGCAAGTTTTAACTCTTTCATGTAGGATAAAAGATCTTTGAGAGAAGGCAGACAAGAATACCCACCTGAAGCCAAGCTATAGATTTAAAGGGGCAGACATTTTGAGTGAGCAATGCTCATGCCAAGATGGAATACCTACCTACCCCTTTGCTTTTTCAGCATGGTAGTACCTCTACGTTAGGACTTGTTTACAGCAAATAGAAAGATCTTACACTTCATCACTCAGCATAAATGGGTACATTTCTTGAGAGGAGAGAGGGTTGTCTTTTGAAACCCAAGGGCAAGAATTCAGTACTGGTGGTGAGACTTGATACTTTATGTATCTTATTTCTCTCCTCTGCAGACCAGTTTTCTCCACTTCCAAGCCTACATAATTCAAAAAAAAAAAAAAAAAAAAGAAAAAGAAAAGAAAAGTGGCCTACTTTTTTGACTTTTATATGTTGGGTATCCGAAGAGGTATAGCTTCTTATTCAGCTCTAAATTTCAATACTTAAACTTCTGATTGGCCCACCTTGGGTCATGTGGCCCAGTCAACTGTAGACAGGGCAAGACTGGGAGGATGATCACATTGTGCAAAATGTCTACTAGGAATTCTTTATTGTGAATAAGGGAGGGAGGGAGGGAGGATGCCAAGATGTAGTTAAGGTGATGTCACTGAACTGGGAAGATGTTCCAACAGCCATCTGCTATAACCACACTAGAAAACCAAGACACTCAACTAATATCCTACAACAGTTTTGTTAAATCAAGTAATTTATAAAGTCAAAATTGATGAGGTCAAGAAGAGGTTTACAAGCACTTTCAACTCTTTATGTTGGTATTTGGTTTATTTTATTCTGGCATGAGAAAAACAAGCCTCAGGCAGACTTTCCAGATTTTAATGTTCAGGTCTCCAGATCATTTGGAGAAATGACTTAGATGTAGGAAGGCATCTCTACAGAGAAGTACAATATGGTGAGGTCAAAGTCTCTATAACTACTCTTCCTATAACTCTTGGAGTCTGCTGGTGGGTGTCTGTCTTCCTCATCTCGGTTTGCAGCTTTCCAAATGATCACTCTTAACCCTCTGGGTATCAGGAACTGTGACCATGGGATGCTTTCTTTACTTTCTTGCCCCGGGAAGTTGAAATCTTATGATCTGATCCCAGGGCTCTCTCATCAGTCCCAGAGGTAGGATCATTACTAAGCAGCTAGCCTTGCTCCATTTCCTCAGGGCTTATCTTGGGCTTCCATTAATTGTCAGTGGGCAAAGATGCCTCCCAAATAAAAGGTACCCCTGCATCTGTGAAGCCCTTCTCAAGTCTGACTGCCCTAGCAGGCAATGTGGAGGGGAGGACAGCTTTTAGAGTTCCTTTGCCCCTCACCTAATCATCCCATCCTGTAATCCTGTGGAAGGTTTCCCCGAGGGAAGAAAGCAAGGGCTGCCCAATTTTCACAGAAAGAAGGGCATTGTTGTTCTGCACTAAGTGTCTGACGTTCAGCAGAGCAAGAGCCAAGAGGAGAGGGAAGAGTGGGGAGGAAGGTAGGTTTAACACCATCTAACAGCCCCCAGATCTTCCCCACTGTTTATCAGAATGTATCTTGAACAAATAATTTAGAAGTACATAAAAGTTAACAGCATAATTATAGTGAACCTTTTAAATTTTGGCTTGGAGTGCCTGGGTGGCTCAGTCAGTTGAGCATCCAACTCTTGGTTTTGGCTCAGGTCATGATCTCAGGGCCTGGGATTGAGTCCCCACATTGGGCTCAGCGTGGAGTCTGCTTGAGATTCTCTCCCACTCCCTCTGCCCCTACTGCTCATGCACGCTCACTCTCTAAAATAAATAAATAAATAAATCTTTAAAAGTAAATAAATTTTGGCTATAGTTATTTTTTCTTTAAAGAAACTTGAAATACACACACATACACACACACACACAGAAGAATGCACAAGGCACAGTGTAAAGCTAGATTAATTTTTTTTTAAAATTTAGTTTTGGATTTATCATGAGAGTGAAAGGCTGAAGTGATATAAAAATAAAATTAAGGGGGGCGCCTGGGTGGCTCAGTCGTTAAGCGTCTGCCTTCGGCTCAGGTCATGATTCCGGGGTCCTGGGATCGAGCCCCGAGTCAGGCTCCCTGCTCAGCGGGAAGCCTACTTCTCCCTCTCCCACTCCCGCTGCTTGTGTTCCCTCTCTCGCTGTATCTCTCTCTGTCAAATAAATAAAATCTTTAAAAAAATAAAAATAAAAATAAAAAATAAATAAAATTAAGGTCAGCTAGATTAATTTTCATAAAATAAAGCTTCTGTGCCCCTCTCCATCATTTTCCCTCCAAAAGTAATCGCTATCTTGACTTCTAATACCATTGGATAATTTTTTATGTTGCTGAAATTTATGCAATAGGTACCCTCTTATGCCTGGTTTCTTTTGCTCAGATTATCCAGGACTTATCCATGTTCACATATTTGGTGTGTGAAGTTTATTTTCAATTCTGTATAAGACCACATTATATGAATATGGCACAACATATTGATGCATTCAAATGATGGTTATTTGCATTGTTGACATTATGAGATTTTTATAAACAATGCTGCTACAAATGTTCTTGCAAATGTCTTTCTGTGAAAAAAAATACATATGGAATATACTGAGGAGGAGAATTGCAGTGTCAGAGTATATATGTAAGATGAGCTTTAGTAGATATTGTCAGTATACTTAAGTGATTGTACCAACATACATTGCCAAGAGAAAACTATGAAAGTTTCCGTTGCTCCCATGCTTCCCCAACAAAAGTTATTTTTAGTATTTTTAAAATTGCCCATTGTGGTATTTTATATTGCTTTTTAAAAATATGCATGTATTTGGTAATTGATGAGCTGAAAACTTTTCAGATGTTTATTGGACATTTGGATCTTAATTGTGATATGGCAGTTCAAGTCGTTGGTTCAGTTTTCTATTGGGCTCTTATTGTTTTGGTGAGCCCTCTGCACATAAATATTTTGTTAGCTATGTACATTGCAAATATCTTCTTTCATGCTATGACTTGGCTTCTGACTCTCTTAATTGTGCCTATTGATGAATATCATGCTTAATTTTAATGTCCAATTTAATAATCTTATATTTATTAATTTTTTTGTATCCTTTCAAAGAACTCTTTCTTATATCAAGTTCATGAATGTATTTTCTTTACTGCTTTACCTTTCACATTTGGACCTATAATCCACCTGTAATTAATTTTTGCATATGATGTGAATTAGGGATAAAGATTTTTATATCGTTATCCAACGAACTCCTTATTGACAGAGAATATCCTTTTTCCTTTTCTGTGAAGTCATCATTGCCATAAATCAAGTGAACATCTATATGTGGATCTCATTCTGAGATTTTATTCTGTTTTATTTTTTTCTTCGTGATAGCAATACCATACTATCTGAAGCTTTATAGCTTTACAAAAATCTTGATATCCCAAAGTATAGTTTCTATAATTTTCTTCTTCCTTAATTTCCAGATATATGGAGACTCCAGTGTTTTTGTTATCCGTGTCTAGCTTAATCCCACTGTGCTTATAGAATATACTAGGAATATACTATGAATGATTTAAAATTTTTTGAATTTCCTTATGATCACGCATTAGTCCATATTAGTAAATATTCATACTTGAAAAGAATATTTACTCATGTACTGCTTTTTGCAGGATGGTTTGCATATCAATTAGGTCAAGTTCAAAAGAATTTTCTGTATTCTTTTCCATAGGCTTTTTAATATTTTGTCTTCTTATTATATCAGTTTCTGAGGGAGATGTGTTTATGTCCTCCACAATAATTGGAGGTTTGCTTATTGCTCCTTTTATTCTAATTTGTGCTTTAAAGAATTGGAGTCTATATTGTTAGGCACCCACAGATTTAGAATTGAGAAATTATCTTTGTGGATTTGACCCTTTTATCATTATGAAACTGACTTCTCTTTAACTCTAGTAATGTATTTTTGTTTTAATATCAAGTTTTATAAAATTAGTATAGTTATATCTGGTATTTTTTGGTTTTTGCATTTATACATTTTTAACCAGTTACTCCCATTTTTATTCCAATATTTGAAATTTATCTCTTTTGGGACACCTGGGTGGCTCAGTTGGTTAAGTGTCTACCTTCTGGTCAGGTCATGATCTCAGGGTCCTGGGATCTAGCCCTGTGTCAGGCTCCCTGCTCAGCGGGGAGTCTGCTTCTCCCTCTCACTCTGCCTCCTCCCCCCCCTGCTCATGTTCTCTCTCTCTCTCTCAAATAAAATCTTTAAAAAAATAAAATTTATCTCTTTTAAGATAGAGTTTTTAATCATCTCACCATTTTTTAGGTTGTTTACTTAAATTCATGATATGTTAGCTTTTAAATCTATCATTTTTATATGTGCTTTCAATTTGTCACAGCTAGTCTACTTTCTTTTATTACTCTTTTCTGGTAATTTTTAGTGATCAAGGTCTTTTTATTGAATGTTCTTTTCCTTTAGATATTCTTTTGTTAAATAGGCATTTACTATCTTGTTAGTAGTTAGCTTAGATGGTACAATACTTTTATTTATTTTGAGCCTAATAAAAATTAGTTTCTTTTTACCACTTCCCAGATAATGGAAAGATGTTAAAACATTTTTCTTTCATTTATAGCCCCCACCATTCTGTGTTATTATTATCATATTTGTTAATTCTGCGTTTCATTTAAGACCTCTAAAATATTGTTACTATAGTTTTATAAGATTAATATTCACTTAGTGTTACTATCATATGAAACCATCCATCATTCATCATTTCTTTCTGATTTCCATGGGTTCACCTGGGATTATTTTCCTTCTTCCATGAAAACTCCCCCTAGTATTTTTAAAATGGTAGTTTACTAGAAATTAATTCTCTCTCATTCTTTGTCTGCAAATACCTTTACTTCACTTTCTGTTTAAAGAAAGATCTTAGCCCTTCATAGATATTTTCCATTGTCTTCTGGCTTCCATCACTTCTTTTTTTATATATATATTTTTTAAGATTTTATTTATTTATCAGAGAGAGAGACAGACAGAGGCAGGCAGAGGGAGAAGCAGGCTCGTTGCCGAGCAAGGAGCCCGATGTGGGACTCGATCCCAGGACCCTGGGATCATGACCTGAGCCGAAGGCAGACGCTGAACCAACTGAGCCACCCAGGCATCCCATGGCTTCCATCACTTCTTTTGAGAAGTCACACAGTCTTATTTTTTCTTTTGAATTTATTGTGCCTTTCGAATTTTTAAATGCTTTCCATCCTCAGTTTTTTGGACCACTACACTGAACTTTTGGTTCACACTTTCTAGCCTCCAAGCAGATGGACTACAGTTAGGGGCAAAGCTAAACAAGTGTGAGAAACATACAGCGCTCCTAAGAAATAACGGCAGTGTTGCTGACCCTAAGCATGTAGGATCATAGAAACCTCAGGACATTTTTTATTGCTACAAGGTGGTACAAGCATCTTGGAATGATTTTTGTGCTCAAGAGAGTTCAGAAGTATTAGAAAATGCCACTGTAACTAAAAGATCCTTGAATATCAAAACAAGGATCACCTCTTCAGGGGTGTACATAGCTTGTCAGTGAAAGACCTCCTAAGAGATGCCATGAAGCACATTATGGAGTAAATATCTCCCCCACAACCTAAATTACCCAACCTAATTTTACCTAAATTACCATATAGATACTACTCCAGAGAAAGCAGGTAGTAGAGACCTCAAATTGAGAATAAGATTTTGTCACTCCAGAATGTGTATGTGTGTATACACACACACACACACACACAATGTAAGGAGAACAACTTTTGGAGAAAAAGTTTAGTAAATACAAATTGTTGTCTACAATTTTGTGCCAAAAGAAATTTTTGCATATATAAGGATATAAACTATAAATGTATTATATATGTAAATATGGATCCATATGTGTGTACACACACATATATTTCCATATATATGTATATTTTCCCCAAAAGTTATTCTTCTCACATTTTGAAGTTTTAACAAAACTTATTAGAATTAGACGATTAATAATTTGTTCCTTTTATTAAGAGAAAAGAATGTTTAAAACACAAAATCAAAATGGTTGCATAGTTTATAAATGGTTTTTAGATGTATTATTCTCTTAACTAAGAGTAAAAAGCTAAGAGACTGTCAAAGGACAGTCTCAAGGGCTGTCCCAAGGACTAAGTGCACTCTCTCTCAAATTCATGTCATAGAGACATGACATGTCTAGGTGGACTCCAGCAAGGACTTTCTTGCTCTTTTGCTGGCTGCCCAAATAGCCCTTAATAAGTCCTTATTCATCATAAACTTTGCCAGATGCTTTTCATTAGATATTCCTATACTCACTTACCTGTTCAGTGAATATTTTCTCTTACTCCCTTTCCTACCCACTTCTACATTGATAACTTTGAGGAATCTGTATATTTTCCCTTCCAGTTCTACTGTCCACCCATGCCCTTCTCTCAGGTCCAGGGGGTCACCTGTATAGACTGCATCAGTGTCTTTAAAT
Organism: Mirounga leonina; assembly: GCF_011800145.1. Taxonomy (NCBI): domain Eukaryota; kingdom Metazoa; phylum Chordata; class Mammalia; order Carnivora; family Phocidae; genus Mirounga; species Mirounga leonina. Next base: position 10,056,561 of record NW_023270265.1, on the reverse strand, counting down.
GGTTAACACCAAGTGGACCAGAGATCAGCTGTGTCTTCCCTTGCAGCCTCCCAAACTGCAGATCAGTGAGCAAAATACATGTAGTGATTGTAAGCCACTAAGTTTTAGAGTGGTTTGCCACTCCCTATTAGATAACTGGAACATCTTCTACTTGCTACTATAGTAACTTGCACTCTGACTTCCTGCATGCTCATCTGTTAACTTGTAAGAAGGAAAGAGACTATATCCTGGTGCAGATCCTGAAGCATCGAGCCACATAAAACTCAATACTAATAATCCTGGGGACCCCAGTCCTGGTCTGCCCAGAGTCTGATGTGAAGACAAGGCAGGAACAAAAGATCGTGGCCAGGAGAGCCAGAACCAAGGAGATCCAGGCTTGAGGACCAAGACAAGGTGAACAGTTCAGAGCCAGGATGATTTGTAGGTTTTGTTTTCTATGTTTTTGGTATGTGCATGAAGTTGGACATGGCTGCTTACAGGAGTTGGGCAGGGCTAGCCAGCAGGCGAAGCAGTGCGTGAAGAGTGACATGTTGGCATTATTATGTTTATGCTGACCTCGAGGCATGGCCCAGTTCTTAAGTATGGAATAAATTCTCCAGCATAATTTCCCTACATTGACCTACATTTGTGCTCCAACAGCTGTTTAAAAAACTGCCAGTCTCCAAAATAAATGATGTTGTTAACGGGGATTGCAGCCATTCAGGCTCTTCAATGAAACCGAAGTTGTGGCTTTAAAATCAATGTACATTCCTTTCTAACAGCCTACTTGTTTAACATCTTAATCATAGTTCTTCACGGTGGACAGCAAATGGTGCATGTGACCTGTTGGCTAGTATTAACCTTGCATTTCATGTCCTCATAATAAAATACTGTCTTGGACACTGTTGGCAAATGAAAGGCAGCCACAATGCTTATTAGCCACCGTAAATGAATCATGACTAAAAACAACAAGTATGAATATAATAGAAATTTTCTATAGAATTAAACTGTGGGAAAAGAGTTAATCTTCCTTTGACAATTTTGTACTGCCTGCAAGCATATGGTCCCTTTACTACCCTATGTTGTGGGAGCAATGACTGAAGTGTCATTTGACAAACTGGTGTCTTACATGATAAATAACTCCAAAAATATATAAAAATAAAGAAGAACATCAGAAAGTTAATGATCCTTGTAATTTGACAGTAAGGCACAATGTTGTCTTCTAACTTTCCATTGAGAGCTTTGTCCCCCAGATAGAAATGTGGCTGTATTTAAAAAAATGGGCAATGAGAAGCAAGAACCTATGTTAACAAGCGTGACCTCTGGGCCACTCAAATATAGCCAAGAGTGAGGGAAGAACATGAAGAAAAAGAGGGAGAGGAAGCAAAGAGAGACAGAAGAACATGGGAAGGAAAAGTAAGAGGAACAGAGTGAACAACTGATGGAGCCTGTCCTACTGAGAGGTGCATTGAGGTAGGATGGAAAATGGTATGAGTATTTTTTTTATTCAGGGAGTCAGGTGCTTGAATCTGATCTTTTTACCAGTGAAGTAACCTTGGGCAAGTCACTTCAACCTTGTGATCCTGGTTTTTGTACCTGCAGAACAGGATTAATGACATCTTGTATGGTTGATGTGAGATAAGTAGAGCAGCGCCTGATCTCAAATGTGGGCTGAATACTCATTGGCTCCCTTCCTCTGTTTCTCAACGTGTGCTTTCTCTAGACTTCTGACTTTCAAGAAGAAAAACAAGCTAGCCAAGATGCCTAGTGTTTTCAGCTAAGTTTCAGAAGTGAAGATATTGCCTAGACCTCTCTAGCAGCAATCTCCCCTATAGAGAGCCTTCCTTCTGAGAAGACTCTGGGGATGTCTCTGGAAGGGAAGGTGGATCATCCTTCCATTCAGTGGCAGCCAACCTAGTCCAACATCTGGCTCATCAAATTGGATTAGCTTGTTTCTCAGGCAGATGAGGGATTTGCGTAATTTCTGTTTCACACTGGGCCATGTCAGTGCAGCTTAAGAGAGAGTGTAGACAGATTTCTGCTTACACGAATTATACAAAATTTCTCAGGGTCACAGTCCAATATTGAAATACTATTCATTAGGGGCTAATATTTTTAATAAGCTGATTCCTGGACTGGTTCTCTTTGACTGCAGACTCTGCATATCAGGGTGATTGCTAATAGGCTTCTCTGTGGTGGAGATTCAGTCCATCTTCAAGAGTGCAGAAGGTGGGGGCACATGGATGGCTCATTCAGTTATGACTCTTGATTTCGGCTCAGGTCATGATCTCAGGGTCATGAGATCGAGTCCCACATCAGGCTCCACACTAAGCTCCACACTGGCCCACATCCATGACTCCCTCTTGTTTAGTTCTTTCCCCAGCCAGGCTGTGAGCTTTGTGAGGGCCAAGTCTCTGATTTGTTCTCTCCATAGGATGTTTGTGAGTTTATCAAATAATTAAATCCCCAAAGGAAATAACATTAAAATACCATTTTGCTGAGTAAATGCTGGTCTTCTGATCCTTGCAAGGAGCTATTACCTGCATGAATTAGATTTGCCATGAAACAAGAGTGCTTCGTGTCAGAAAGAGAGAAGTGAATTGTCCACAACTTCAGAAAGGAAAGGGAGCAGAGAAAAGGAACTCCTTTTGTTGAGCATCTAGTATATGCCAGTTAGGCAGGAACTTCAAATAAGTTATTTCATTAAATCCTCACAATAGTACTAGGGATATATGGTTGGAACTAGAGATTAGACTAGAAATAGAGATAAAAATAAAGGTAAAATGAATTTGTGCCTTGAGTCTCCCAAAGGTGATAGCTGTTTTTTGAGAATGGCCTGATATCACACAGAGCAAGTGCAGGCCCGACGTGCGCAGACCTCGCATCCCACGTACGACTTCAGTCCTGGCCAGGAGAGAGCCTTTCTCACTTCTTTGAGAGATGAAGAATTGGGTCTGGTTGCTAACGGTGCCTAGCCCTCATACCCTGCTTATTGATGGTCTTAAGGCCAGGTTCTTTTCCTCCTTAGAGCTTAACACAGGAGGCAGGGCTCAGATTGAAAAAGAACCTCATATACTTTGTCTCCGTTGTGTGACTAGCCTCTAAGAAGTGAGAAAAGGAAAGCAATTCATTTTCCAGCAGCTGAGGGATACGGGACTATGCATTAGGCATGAAATGCAACAGGCAGCATCAGTCCTTTCCTCTGCTTCCCTAGATACATATTTTTCAAAGACCAGCAACCCTGAAAACAGGTTGCACTGCTGAATACTGTACTGACTTAGAAAAAAATCTCAGATGCCATATTGGACGGTTGTAAAAGGCAGCTTTTAATGCTGTGTCTACCTTTGCACCAGCATGATGCTCTGTACTGAGCACAACACGTGGATGTCACGGGAGGCAACCAAACAGGAAAAGAGTTGGCTTTGCAGTTAGGTGGTCCTGGGCTCATCTAGCGGCTTAAACACTTACTAACTCTGACCTCAGGCAAAGTTCTTCTGTAAAACGAGCAAATGTCAGCTACTCCACAGACGAGCTGGGAAGATGAAATGACATAACTTATGTTAAATGGCGGGAGCAGTACGTGGCTAGGGAATTGTGTTTTATTGTTTTGCCTTTTGAGTTGAGGATTTTGACTGGATTGATAAACCAGTTCTGTTCGTACTGTGAACTTGTTGTTAGAATGCCAAAGATAGCTGAAAAATTAAAAAAAAAATGAAAAAGAGGAAGATTTATCACCCCACAACCTATGGTATGGAATGGGAGAAAAGAGATGCGCCTGGATGTTGTTGCTTTCCATAAACAGAATGATTCAGTAAGCAGCTTTAATGAAAGGAAAAAGGGTTTCCCCTCCCTCCCTCTCTCTCTCTCTCTCTCTCTTTTTTTTAACCCGGAGTCATAAATCGGGGAGACTTTGTTTTCAAGGAAAGAAAGGATGTCAGGTGGAAATAGAGAAGGGAATGAAAAAAGAGATTAAAAATACAGAGAAAACTGAATTTGCATTTTGAGTGTCCCGGTTGTGGTAGTTGCTCATTCAGAGGGTCTGGGGCCGCAGAGATCATGGCGCGTAGGGTGGGCCTGATACCCGTGGACCTCATATCACAGGCTTGATTTCAACCTTGCCCACCGAAGGCCGAGAATTGATGCCCAAGTGTCCTCACCAGGCTCTCCCTTCCTGCTCTGTGGTTCTGAGGACATCTGCCTGAAAGCGCTGACTCTTTGTCTCCTGCTGCTTTATCACTACCTGAAGTCACACGATAGTGGTAGCCATAGCAACACCTTCGGCATTGCTAACCTGGGGTTATAAGCTCTCAGGTGGGAAAGGGGAGACAGACATATTGAACCAAAAGAAATCTAAGGGAAAACAAAAATGACTTCAAACGTACCACTCCCCTCCACTTCAGACTTCAATAGATTATAAATTGGCAGCAAGAAGGAAAGGGGAGGGAACAGTGTTCATTAAACATCCCTTGTGTACCAGATCCTGTGCTAGGGGCTTACCGCGATTTTTCGTGTAATACGGCAAATAGTAAGGGGGGATGGTGTAATTATTAACCTCCATTACGTACACACAAGCAGAAATAACTGGTTATTAGGTAAGTGGCCCAAGGGTACAAATATGGTGAAGTGGTAAAAACGGAATTTATGCCCGCTCCATCAGATTCTGTCTGTACCTTAAGTTTGGTCTCCAGTTCATGAACATTTCTGCTGTGACATTCATTTTTCCAACTGCCATTCCTCCACCCAGGTGGAAGGAATCCTCCATCAGTGAACTCTTTGTCCCTGTCTGTCTGCTCCCCTCTTAGGACCTACTCTGGACCTCTTTACTGTCACGGCCATACTAGTCCCATGCCCGAGAGGGAATATAAGAGCCCCCTACTTGGCCCTGTGATGAATATCTAAGGATATCCATATCCACCGAACACAAATTAAAAAAAGAAATCATTCTTTATATATGAGGAAAAGAAAGGGAGACTCAGGAGCTTGATACAAGTAATAGCCAAAATGCTGGAGTTAAAATTGAGTGTCAACTTTTGGCTTAATTTGGGTAAGGGTCCAAATAGCACTACTGGGAAGTGAGAAAGACCATAAGAAGCAAAAAAGGGGACATGTGTAGTGACTCCACCTTCACCTCTTCCTCTTTCTTATTGAAATAGTGGATTTTAGTATCTGGAGACCTCTAGAATGAAACCGTTCTGTGCAGTGGGGCTATAGGACATTTTGATCTTTTTTGTGTTATTCTGAATTTCCTTAAGTTTTTATAGTTATTATGTATTGCTTTTATAATTGTAGATAAGTGTTAAAAGAACAAAATATTGGGTGGCTCAGTCAATTAAGCATCTGCCTTTAGCTCAGGTCATGATCCCAGGGTGCTGGGATTGAGCCCCACATCAGACTCCCTGCTCAGCGGGAAGCCTGCTTCTCCCTCTCCCACTCCCCCTGCTTGTGTTCCCTCTCTCACTATCTCTTTCTCTGTCAAATAAATAAATAAAATCTTTTTAAAAAAAGAACAAAATAGTGAATTTTTACTAAATATATGGCGTGCATACACACGCACGCACACACACACACACACGCACACACACACAGTGAAATGTTCAGCAGACCAGACACATGATTAGTGTCAGTTTAAATAGGTGGCAGGAAGGGCTTGACTGGTATTTTGATGAGTTGGTACTGAGCTCCTTATTAACATTGGCCATGCTGATGTGATTTCAATGGAATTTAATTGCAGGACCTGGAGAGATGAAGGCTGACTCTGGAACTTGGCATGTTCAAAATCTATCCCTGTGGGGCCCTATATGAGGCGGTTGAGATTTCTGTATTCGTCACTTCAGAAACACTTGTTCTGGTACAGAACAAAGCCCAGGACTAGAGGTACTTCTTGCTTTGGGGTAACTGGGAGCTTCAGTTGGGAGAACATTTGCACCATGTAGCTCTAGTAAAGGAAAAAAAAAAAGACATTCATCATGTTTTGTCTCCATTTACCATGACTGTGTTGCTCTGTGCTCTAAAATCAAATATCAAAATGTTAAGCACTGTCTTTCTGTCAGTATGAAACAAGGGAGTGTCACACCAATGACACTTGCTGTCTATGCCCCAGCCATTCTGCTTAAGGAAATGCTACTGAACAACAGGCAAAATGAAAAAATCCATCATGAAAGCCAAAGCGGGAATATGGTCAACTCTACTCAGTTAAGCTTAGAATTTGATCAGTTCTTAGTATTCTCAGTTCTGCTTACTATCAGTAATTGTTTCTAACCTTGAAATTCTAACTTTCCAATGTTTTACCTTTTCCCTGTCCATTCATTCTCTGTATCAGCTCATGTCATTTTTATCCTACCCTGTGATATTGGGAATAACTTTATTTAAAAATTAAAGCCATAAGCATTGTTTTGAAGGCAAAATGTTGAATCCTTGCATTTGCCTTCATTGACTCTGTGGCCCTGATCATGATCTCTCTGGTTTCTGGAGCCCTGACTCCTTCCTCATGCCAGTGGAGCCCCACAGAACTTTGGATAGGATGTTTGCAAATAGCACTGGCCCCATAGGACTGCAGCCTAGAGACTGCAATGCTGAGCTCTGCTTTGCTTAATCATTTGCTCCTCTTTATGCCCATTATTGTCTCCTTCTGCTACCTTTCCACACTGGATATGAAGACGAACATGACAGCTTTAACCAAAAGTAAACACCTTTTAGTGAATGTCCTTGCACTTTAGAGTCTGGAATCAAAGAATATTAAGGAAGAGTTTGGAGGGAACTATTCAGGGGTCAGAACACCACAGACAGTTTAGACCCAGTGGTCAAATAGGAATACCAGGGAGAGATGAGTACAGATTAGGAATCAGAGCAAAATCCAGCTGCTTGGGGAGGGCTCACACAGTGGGGACTTTGTGGGCAGCATACAGAGAACAATTGGTATATACATCCATGGCAGGTTCCAGGAATATTCTGCAATCTCTTTAGCCCCTGGAAAAATGAAATATGAACAGACACGTACCTTAAGGGATACATGTGCAAGGAATCAATATACTGCATCTCAGTTTCTAATTAACCCTTTTAGCCACGTCTGTGAAAATGGATTTGGGATCTTTGAATATTTTTGGTTTTGCTAGTAAGCACATGCTAAATTTTGAGAGTAGAGGGTGACAAAGAGAGATTGCAGGGGAAAGAAAGGAGTTTTGCTTCTTGGTTCCAAGGGTGCTCCTTAGGTGGACTCCCGTGGGGTGTATGGCTTCTCCAAATCTGGCTCCTGTGGCTCACAGGACATCCCCAGGTATGGGTGCAGTTTCTCCAGCATCTGAGTCCTGCAGTGTGTAGCAGACAGCAACATTTGAGCTCCCTCTCAAGTACTCCTCAAGTAGTTATGTAGAAGAGTGCCTCTAAAGAGACACCTCCCTGTGAACAGTTTTCTGAAAAGTTTTGGAGGGTAGAATTCCAGAAAGTTCTTTAGATATGTCACTATGGGATTTGCCCTTCAATGAGCTGTGGCTGTGCTTCCCCTACAAAAGAGAAGTAAAATACTTATTCTCCACCATCTCTCCTTTAGACAAAACTCAGATATCTGAGTTCAGTCTTATTGTGTAATTCAAAAATTCAGTCTTATTGTGTAATTCAAAATTTGAATGAATGGAAATATAGTAAAAGTTAATTCAATTTTTCTGTATGGGATGAAGTCATGGCATTTACTTTTGAGGAAAAAAAAAAACTACAGAAGGGCATAAGAGAATAGAATCCTAGAACATCTGAACTAGAAGGAGATCATTTATTCCAATGACTTCATTTTGTAATGAGGAACTAGAATGAAGTGGTTTTTACCAGGATGAAATGAGGTCAAGTCCTCCAAACTCATCATGTGCTCTTTAGGGAAGTTACTTAAATTCCCTAGGTATTTCTAAAATGCAGCCAGGAGTAACAACCATAGATCTAGATGGAAAAGTCAAACTGTTCACAGGTGTAGAAAATGTGTATGTTCAAAGGATTTTTGTGTATCCCATTTCCTTCAGGTCCAGTCCACCTAGTTCTGACTTTTTTATGTGAGCCACTTTCCCTAGGCTTCACTGATCAAGAGCTATCCTCTAGGAAGAAGATTATAGTGATGATAACAAAGTGTAATCTTTGATGCCTACCTTGTCATAAAAATCACTAGGACTCCAGCCCCCAACCCCCTCCTTATAATCTGTAGGCTCCCAAGGTGACCCCATTGGCTTCTGAGCAGCAACACCTGTGCCTCACCTTCACTATGATTAGCAACTTCTTTCCTTTCGTTGCACCAAGGCTCACAGTAGAACCTCTGATTATTTTGTTGATGTCACGGTCACAGCCATTCCAGTGGTTTCTGTTCTGGTCTCACGGCTCAAGCGCATCGGTATTTTCCTAGCAGGTCTTGGTTCTATTCTAGTAGTCTCCATGCTGAACTAAGGAATATGTGACTCTTTGGCTGGTGTTAAGTTCCTTTATTTGGAAATTGACTCCCAAGCTTCTAAAACACAGCTTCTTACTTGATTCCACGACTTATGCATCAGGGTCCAGATTTTTTAACTTTAAACTTTAGTAAAATGTAAAAATTACTTTTAGGGGCTCAGTCGGTTAAGTGTCCAATTCTTGATTTCGGCTCAGGTCATGATGTCAGGGTCATGAGACTGAGCCCTGTGTTGGGCTCTGCGTTGGATGTGGAGCCTGCTTGGGATTCTCACACTCTCTCTCTCAAAAAAATAATAAAAGGTACCTTTAGATTGACATATTTTACTAGGCCAAGTCAAGATATAGAGAAAAAAACACTGTTTAATATTACCATCTTTTCATAAAAGATATTTGATCTCCAGAATATAGAAAGGATGTGATATTTAAATGAAGAGCATTTTTTTTAAATTTCATAAAATGTATTTTATAAAAAGTAACCACACAGTACTTTTTTCTCATTTTTACACAAATCATCACAAATGGACTCTGGTCCATGAGGAATGCATTTCTAGGAATGTATAGGGCATTTGGTTGGAAAATTATTTATATAGAAATTTTGTGTAAAGCTCCACATGTCACTTCATAATTCACTCCCTTATGATTCCTAGCCAAAGATCCTCAGTTTAGCTGGGGACCTCCCAGGAACAAGAATATTCTATAGACTCCCCTCAGTGTTAAAGATGGTCAGACCTTCTCAATTTATTGGGACATGTTTTAGTTTCATTCTTTGGTTATAAGGAACAGGTCACCTGTTTTATTTCCCAAAAGAGGATGTTGAGTTTAAGTAAATATGTGTACCAAAACTGGTATTGACCTGGAAATCATAAGCTCTCTTTATTTCATGGGACCTTACTCATGATCTTTGTACAAAAAAAAATATGAGATCAAAGAAAATATTGAGGATGAAAATGAAAAAAAATATGTTTACTTTAAATGTTTGCCACAGAGAAAGTCCAGTCTTCAGAAGAACTGGGTTCTCTGAATAAAAAGTACAGTGAGATTCTAGAGGAAAAGAAAGTTGCAAATAGTCTGATCACTGGTAGAAAGACACAAGTTGCCTCTTTTAATAATTATAATCTACAATAATTTGTAGATTGTATAATCTACTAATTATAATCTACAGCAAGGGTTGGTATATGTCTGTAGACATCAGTATTGTGGAAGTCTGAGATAAATTTGTTTTCATTAGGGGATCAGAAATATACAGGAAGGACTCAAGGCAGTATTTATTTTGAGGAATAGAGGCACATAGGGTGTTGAATTTTGCAGTTCATCTCTTAATGCAAAGTTTTTATATATATGATATACATGATTACACTAAATAATAAATATATTCATATGGAAGCAGGGCAAGGTGTCAGTCTTGCTTTTTCATCTTTCTGTTGTAGATCTCTCACCATGAACTATTTCATTATTACTTATTTCAAATTCCTGGAAGAAGACTCTAATTGCCCACATTCACTTATTCATGTCAAGTCATGAATATGACTAGTCCAGCCTATTATCTTACTGCCCTTGGACGGAGTGCTCATCTTTAGTTTGAATAGCTGTAAAGAGTGGAGATCATGGGTCAGAGAGAGAACATATAATGGCTGAAGGACTGGCAGATTCTTCTAGAAGGGAGTGTGGGCAGGCAAGTAGCATAAATACCAGGTTGTAGGGTAGCAGACTTCAACCTTGGCAGCCATTAGCCTAAACTCATTCAGTCTTTAGCAATCTACAAGATCCATTACCCCTCAAGCAAATAGAAAATCAGTTAACCTACCCCACTAGTCTGCCCAGGGATTTCCAGGGGCCCACGGGTTGCGGGGGTGGGGGGTGATTTGTGAAAGAAATGAGGTCAGGAAAGTCTAGTTTGGATGCACACAGGGAGAATGCATTAGATTTACTTGACCTGTTACATCAGAAGAACTTATTACTAATTCTTTTTCCTTAAAGATATTCTGGGTAATGTAGGCTAATCAAGGTAGTGATTGGTAATCCTTGAAGTAAAAACAAGAAGGAACTAAGTAAATGAAATTTTCAAAGTATATATAAATTGAGACGGATGTGCTAATGATGTGATATCTGTTCATGAATGTGTCTGTAGTTGTTGCAAATATTTTTTTATGCTTTTCTAATTAGGATAATATTTATTTTATGAGACATCACAATGAAGGCTCTGCCTTATAGACACCTTTTGTGGATGCTGAAACTAGTTGTCATAATGTCCCACTGATGAAATTTGTGTGAACCCTTTGTTTAAAATTTTAGCGAGTTCAGAGAAAAAAGAACTAAAACTTTTGGAGTTTATAGAGGTACTGAAGAAAGAAAATTGCTGTCCTGTTACTAATAGTGTAATGAAAGTCATAGGTCACAAGTGTTCACTATAATGGGAAAAAATGTGGTGTGGTTACAAGAAATAAAACAAATCATGAGACCGATGGTGAAGGAAGCTAAGTTTCAGTCCTACGGCATATCTGGATAGCTGTGTGAACTTGGACAAGACATTTACCCTCTCTGAGTTTCCATTTCACAAGCACTGAAAACAAACAAAATCTCGTTCATGTTGAACACACTATGTGAAGAATATTGCTCTTCTTTCTGAAAGGGGAGTAAAGGAAAAAGTAGAGGAAATAGACAACAAATGGGAAAATCACTGAACAATGAATTGGAGAATAAAAGTATGAGAGAGAAACAGAAGCAAAAGGAAAGGAAAAAATAAGGAGAGCAAGATCTCACGCCTTATATGTGTGTGACTTTCCCCCAAAACAAGAATGTGGAAGCCTAAGGCCACCAATCATGGTAGAGATCCAGGCTCCTGCATGCATTAGCTTTGTGACCACAACCAAATTCCATCAATGCCCCAGAGCCTTCAGTCACCTTGTGTATAAAATAAAAGTAGATGAGATGAGTGAAAGCTACCTTCCCGATTCATGACTTAGCTTTATATAATTGTAAGAGGGAAAGGTTTCATTTTATTTGCTTGAAGCTGCCAGATACCAACTGTGCCCCTGCCATCCCGAGATGCCAGTAAACCCAAAATGCTTTCATGACGTGAATATGCATATGCACATGGATATCCTTCAGTACCTTGTGTGAGCTCGTTCATTAATAAAATATCAAAACTACAATTTCTGTGATTACTGTGTTTGCTTAACTGAGGGGAATGCATTTGCCAGGAAGGCACTGCCTGGACCTAGACGTTTGGTAAACTCTGTGGGCAGTATCCCAGCTCTTCCTGACCAAACCTAGACCCTTGCCCTAGCTGTATCTGGCTTAGGTATTAAAGCAAGTTCAGTGGAATCATGTGGCTGTGCCTCCTAGAGCTTTGGGGACTTTTGTGCCATATGGAAGGTCTTCCTCATTGTTACTAGGGCCTGGGGTGGGCAAGCAGACTGTGCATCAGCCTCAGTGCTGAGACAGCAATTTGGCACTCACAGTCAGATCTGGCTTAACCTCCAGCAAATATCATCTGCCCTGCTGTTTAGTTCTATGGGATTACCACCTTCATGAGGCAATGCTGTTTATTTATTTTTTTTAATTTTATTATGTTATGTTAGATACCATACAATACATCATTGGTTTTTGATGTGGTGATCCACGATCCATTGTTTTTCTATAACACCCAGTGCTCCATGCAGTACGTGCCCTCCTTAATACCCGTCACCGGGCTAACCAGTCCCCCCCACACACACCCTCTAGAACCCTGTTTGTTTCTCAGAGGCAATGCTGTTTAAATATCTAACACACTCCTTCTATAGCAACACGGTAGAATGGAATGGGGGTGCATATAAGAGAAACTGGGTTCAAATCTCAGTCTCTCATGAGCTGAGGGATCATGAATTAATCTCTAGATTTCTCTGAACCTCTCTTCATGTATTGCGTGAGAATAATAATGATAAATGCTCAATTTGCCTCCTTCTGCAACTTTAATTTTCCCTCACCATGTAATAACACATTCGCAGGTTACAGGGAATGGGATGCGGAGATCTCTGGGGACTCATTCTTCTGCCTGCCAGAAGGAGTAATTACCTTCTGATGATGTACGGTGGGGTAAGGGCACTGGGGACGGGGAAAAGTTTAAGAAGGCCATTCCTGCAGGTGAGACTGTCAAAGACTTGTTCAGGGAAATGTGGGTAGTATAATGAGGGAGCTCACCCAGGGATTAGAGAGGAAAGCAGGTAGCTATGAAGCTGGAGCGACAAAATCAGGGCCAGAGCATTTTCAGGTATTGGGAGCCGTCAACTGTTCATGGAGTGATCTACGAAACAAGCATGCTATTGGTGTTGGAGGAAAACCACAAGAGGGTGGTTTTGAGGAAGAGCAAGAGGCCTGGATATGTGGGAAGGAAGTACTGAAAGAATTTCACATTAAAAGACAATAAGACACTGTAAGAGAAAGGGAGACAAGATAAAGAATTTAAGAGCTTTTTTTTTGTTGAAGAAAGAGCTGATGCTGGTGGCTAGATGCATGTCTGGATGAAAATAACTGTTATTTCCAGTTTGGATGCCTGAGTAAATTCTGACCCTGTTTTCCTAGTCCTCTCTCCAAGTACTCCCTCCACACTTGTTCATATAACTAGCTACCACGCTGCATGACTGAGATTTCCAGGCCAAGCCATTGAAGCTGGGAGTGAGGGTCTGGTGAGCTGGGATGCTGTGTGGGCAGAACCATGCTGGCGGCTATAGCCATCAGAGCTATCCTCAACTCCCACCACATCCCATCTTTCAAACCCTCTGCCAAGACCACCTATTTCTTGGGTTAAATCTTTAAAAGGACACACCTGTCTTTTGACGTGTCAGCATATGTGGCTAAATGCTCACTGCATCCTCCATCAACCTGCTCTATGTCACTGTCAAATAAAAGCTAACATTAGTTTTTTGAGAGCAATAACTTAGAATGGAGTTTGCAGATATAGCGCTAGCGATCACTGTCTTAGCTTGGGCTGCCATCACAACATACTGTAGACCAAGTGCTTAAGCAACAGAAATTTATTTCTTGCCATTCTGGAGGCTAGAAAGTCCAAGATCAAGGTACCGGCAAGACAGGTTTCATCCTGAGGCCTCTTCTCTTGGGTTGGTGGTGGCTTCCATTTTGTTGGGTGCTCCCATGACCTCTTCTTTATGAATGCACGAGGAGAAAGAGAGTAAGTTGTCAGGTGTCTCTTCTCATAAGGGCACTAATTCCATCATGAGGGCCCCACCCTTATGACCTCATCTAACCCTAATGGCCTCCTAAAGGCCCCATTTTCAAATACCATCACACTGCGGGCTAGGGCTTTGACATATGTCTTTGTTGGGGTACGAGGGTGGGACATAAACATTCAGTCCATGACAGTTACATTACTTTTTTCTTTATCTCAAAGATTCAAGGAAAACCCCTTCTTCTTATTCCTATTTACTTTCCATGTGTACCCCACAACTTATTGCTCTGACTGGCATGGCCAGCCAGTTTCCTGTGGAGGAAGTATTCATAGATGACCTTTCTATTTACAAGGCTCTTTCATAGGAGTCCGAAGCTTTGATCAGACCTCTCTGCTTACTCAATTATCTTTGTGATCAACTGGTCCATTAGTCCTCCGGTAGAGTCAGAACATTTCTGGTCTTAACAGCTGCATGAGGCCTCATGCACCTGTTGAGCTTCCTTGCAATAAGTTGCAGCTGAAATTTAGGTCCTGTAAGGATTTTCTTTTTGCAATACCTGCTTGGGTTTCTGGGCTAATGTCAAAAAGATAAACCATTCTGGTTTTCAGAAATTATATTGACTTCATGATGTCCATGGATAGAGAGTGGAAGTTTCCTGGAAAGAAACAATTGACGGGGCTTCTGTCATCATCCTAACCCACATTCCTTAACAAGTGACCATGGAGTTATCAGGGAAGATGAAGCAGTTGTAGCTTTGCTCCCCTTCAGAGAGATTGGTGTAAGTCCTGTCCTCCTGATGTATTTGGGTATTTTATGGTCTCTCAACCTCTGATTAGTCTTAAGTGTCAGACACATCTGTATTTTTTTTTTAAAGATTTTATTTATTTATTTGAGAGAGAGAATGAGATAGAGAGAACATGAGGGGGGGAGGGTCAGAGGGAGAAGCAGACTCCCCGCTGAGCAGGGAGCCCGATGCGGGACTCGATCCCAGGGCCCCAGGATCATGACCTGAGCCGAAGGCAGTCGTTTAACCAACTGAGCCACCCAGGCGCCCCACATCTGTATTTCTTCAACCATATGTCTTCCTCCAGTATCCAGAATTCCTGCACCCAAATCATAATCTTTTGTAAATCCCACATAATTTACAGATTAGAATACATCTTTTTGTACCCTGACTACCAATGATGTTATTAAAACAACCCGTCCACGGGTAAGCTTCCAGAGACTATTTTGGGATTGAAGAAGAATGCAGGATAACATGTAATTTACATTTGGTGAGCGTCCTGTGCAGTGACTGAAACACAGCGGATAGTCAGTCCATGCCGGTCTCCTTTTCCTTTGGTGATTATCATCCATTTTTTATTCAGCCAGATCTTCTGTCAATTGCAACGTGAAAAATAAAGTTGAACAACTTCTTAGTAAAGCAGCCATTCCTTTTTTTTCCTTTACCTTAACTGATACATTAATATGAATTCCCTCTTTCATCTCTTTTTACCTAACCATTACCTAGCTCTCTGGCCCAGTAATACTAAATACAATCTAGTAAATACAAGGTAAGACATTCTCCTACTTTACCCTCAAAGCCAGCCTCTGCTGTAGGTATTTTTGTCTACATCTGTTTTTTGAGAAATTGGCTTAGAGAGGCCAACTAACTTGTAAAGGTTGCACAGCTCCTTAAGTGTTGAAGCCTTAGGGTTCAGTTTACAAGTAAAATATTAAAAATTGCTCTCTAAAACTTACTACTTTAATAGCCACCTTTTCAAGGTGGTCCAAATGACTCACATAACACCCAGGGAAATAAAATACTGCCTCGGTCCTGAGTCAACAGGAAGAAAGGTGACAGGTGGCACATGGATTTTATAAATTGTGGGCGGGCATAGATTAAAGTCATTGATCAACATCATAGAATAAGTCCACTGGTTGCCTTTGCAATGAGGGAAGAGAAATTTGCATTTCTTATTTTCAGGACAATAATTGTCCTGCTGTCAGGATGCTGTCGCATGCCTGATGCTGATTTATATGCTGAAGCAATAGGACTCTCAGGCAGGCTCTACAAAGCAGAGGGGTGCCTGCCATGTATCCACCTTTGGAGGGAAGCTAATTCTACCAAGTTAGCTGTGATTTATGGCCGAGTCCATGCTGTGTTTCTGACAGACCACATCCCAGGAACAACAAAGAGGGAGGGGCTGAAGAAGCGGGTGTGGAGGAAGGGTATATTGACACCGTTGCACTTGGAATGCGTGATCTGAGCCCCTAATAAGGGCTGCCTGGAACAGAGCAATTAGGAAAAGGCCCCAGGCCACACCTGGCAGCCCAGTTGCAATATCAAGTAAAAAGACCCCGAGTTTGAGCTCACTGAGAAGACAAGGGCATTAACTGATCCCGTAGTTGCTGTAGATATGTTCTATGCAGTGATCTATACCTCGGAGGGAAATGATCTGCTCTAGATGCATTTGTCATATGCTACTTACCGTGTACGTCCTTGACCAGCTTTGCCCTCAGCTTTGACTTCACCTATTAAGACAAAAACAAACAACAACAACAAAAAGAGGTTGTTCATCATACACTGTAGCAGAGAGACTGTAGAAAATACCCAGGACCATGTATTATTTGAATCCTGGCCCCTTGGCTTCCTTAGCAATATGACTTTGGGCAAATTCCTGAAATCTCTGTACCTCAATTTGTCTGTAAAGCACAGATGGTTGTAATGATTAGGAGAGAAAGTAATAGAGCACATGCCACCTGCTTTCCTTTTAGGACTCACAGTAACACATATTATTCTACTCCTTAAGTGCCAGGTACATATCTAATTTCTCTGTTGTTCCTCCCCAAACCCTCAGCCCAGAATAGTGATTGCCATGGAGTTGAAACTCAGTATGTATTAAATCTGAAACTGACAGCAGAAGGAACACAGGACTATACCTCTTCAAGGGGATAGCAGATCACCAACTTCCATCACAGGAATTAGGACTAGTAGAAGACAAGAAAGATGTGATTATTTAATAAGTGCTCTGCAGCATAATGTAGTCAAAGGAACATGAATCAAAACCCAGCTCCAGTAAGCCATGAAATTTGGGATAAACCCATATTACTTCTCTCCAAGTCTGTGCTCTCACCTGAAATAATGATAGCTGCCTTACAGTTGTGTAGTAAAGTAGGCAGCAAATAACCATTTACTGCTAAAGGGTAGTATTGATATCTGTTGTTCTTATTAATATCATTATTAGGATCATTATTACTAAATACCAGGAATGAAGTTAAGCATTTTTTTTGTTTTTACATTGTTCCTTGACTTCCATTGATGGCCATCAGCTCTCAACTATGAAGTATGTCAGTTTTCATCAGAAGGATTTCCTAAATCTTCATGGCAGTCATTCATCTATCCATTTATAAAAATGATCAAGCCACTACCTTATCCCAGGCGGTGTTCTCAGACCTGGAATGCAATGATGTACAATTCTAATGACAATACCAAACTTCATTGGGTGATTAGCGTGTGCTAGGCATCATGCTAAGTGCTTTACATTTTTTTCACTCATTTAAGCCTAACATCAACCCTATGAATTATACCTTATATTCTTATCCCAACTTTACATATAAGGGTGAAAAAGTCCAGTAAATTGAATAACTTACCCAGGGTCCGGCAACTAACCAGTATTAGTGCCAGAATTATCATCCAGGCAGTTGGGCTAATGGGTCTGTGCTCTTAACCACTACACTTGTCCTCATGGAGCTACAGTCAGTGGCAGAAGATAGACAACAAGCAAGTTAATAAATGCATACATCATAAAATTTCAGGTAGCCTCAAATATCACTAGAAAATTAAATAAGAGGCTAGAGGGGGGGATGAATCTTGTGATCTTGATAGTCAGTGAATTTACTTATGAGGAAGGTATAGTTGCCAAAAAATTTGAATAATGAAAATTCAAAACTATGTGTAGCCCAAAGGGCAATAGTAAGTGGATCAGTATGTTTGAAGGGCAGCAAGAAGGCCGGTTGGCCGAGAATGGTGCAAATACAGTATTGAGATTTGCTCTTGTGACAAAAACAAGCCCAAACCTATCTCACTGGCTTACAGAATTGAACATGGATTCCTTGCTCGTATTACATATTGGGGGCTGCCCCTATTTGAACGCTGCCCTTGTGGGAGTGTGAGAAGAGCAAGCACTACCAGACACATAACATAACCTCATGCTGCAAAGTACCATCGCTTCTGCTCAGTGTCTCCTGGTCCAAGAATGCCCCGTGGCCAAGCTTAGCAGAGGTGTGGGCGGTGATGCTTCTTGGCAAGCCCCGTGGCACAGGCAGGGGTGAAGTCCGAGAGGGATAGTTGCTATCCTGAGACCCAGCAGACAGTTCCTCTGAGGTTCAGAAAAACTGATCCCAGAGTAAAGCAAGTCTTCCTCAAGCATTGGAGAAGTCGGTTGCTTGACCCTAATCTGTGTGGATGCTTGTCTTGGGGAGCTCTCAAGCCTGGGTCCCCAAACCAAGGGAGCTCCTCAGATAAAGGGCTTCCAGTGTGGTCACACCCCTGGTTTTCTGTTCCAGGAAGAGGTGGTCCACTGATGAACAAGTTCTACTTACCTATAAATGTTGGTAGAAGTGGGGTGTGAATGGGAGAGAATATGCTTCGAATCCAGTGCAAACTTGGGCATTTTAATTCTAGCTCGGGTATTAAAGGCAAATGACTTAACGTTGGGGAGGCTCATGCTTCATTCATGCATAAAATGGAGACCTCATACCCACCTCCTAGATTATTGTAGAGAGATATACATTAGGGCTCACAATACTAGGCACACAATGCATGACCACTACGTTTTCCTTTCTGATGATACAATTTTCCTTTCTCTCAGAGAGGGAGATCATTAGCATCTATGATTTGATTTCACGAAAGATTAAGGAATTACAGAGACCAACAAGACAGAGGCAGTTTGCTGTCCTGTGGTATCTGGGGACAGTATGTGCCACGCTAGTCTTGATCTCACGTGGCATTGGCTTTGATTCTTCCTTTTGTTACACTACACAAAGGGAACGACAGCCATTTTTCCACTGACAGGGCATCCTGGGATTGGCACACCTTTCATATAAATCAAAACGACCAAAAAGAGATCCAGAGAAAGGCAGAACTTTCCTTACAATAAAATGCCTGCAAGATTTTGCAATAGAAACCTCAGAGGTGACTGGCCCTGTTCATATTAGATCCTCACCAGCCTGGCCACCTAATATCATCTTTCAATTTTCTTAACATCCTAGAACCTGGCCAAGGGCTGCAGTAACCTCTGCACATGGAGAAATGTTGGTGGAAAAGGGTATCAGAAAGGACAAAATTGCCACCATAGTAAAGGAAACTGCTCTGCTGTAGAGGAAAACAGAACATTATAAAAGGAAGAGGTTCAAATGGCTTTCTCACCCCCACCTCACCCCCCAAGGCTTTAAGAGATGTGAAAATGAAAGCTGGTGAAATTATCAAGTGAGGGGAACAGAGACTATTGATCTAGAGAAGAGAGAAGAAAAAACATCAGGCAATGAAGTCACATTAGCAAAAGCACTGGTATAAAACAAGAGAGCAGGGCAATTTTAGAAGTCCAGAGGAAGAAGGAAGATAATGAAAGATAATAAATGTCTTTTACTTCACAGGGAAGAGGAAAGAAAAAGAGTACGTGGAAAAGGATCGGGAGGGGTGGGGGGGGTGTGGACGCTGATAGCTGAACAACCTCCCTTTTCTGTGGTGCCCCAGCTGGTTGGAGTGAGGTTTCCAGGTGCTGAGGAAATGCTTGTGTTTAATGGTAAGACCAACACCAATCAAAACTCTGCTCTATCTCTAATTACCTATGTCATACAGACTCGATTAACTGCCCACGTTAAATTTTTGTTTCCATATTTAAATATTGAGTATTATCTGTTTAACACATTTATTGGGAGCCTGCTTTGTGCCAGGAAATGTGTTAAGGGACTATAATAGTACCTAATTCGTAAGAATAACAAGGATTAAAAGACATAGCATTCCTGTACACGGACACAGAATAATAGCTGAGTCATCAGTGTTTATGCTGAGCATTGCTGTAATTATCTTATATGTATAAACTGCTTTTGTGAAAGGAAGAGGCTAAGTAATCAGCCCAAGGTCATGTGGTTAATCAATCAAGGAACTGAGATTTGAAAGAAGGCAATCTGGAGGGGTGCCTGGGTGGCTCAGTCAGTTAAGCATCCCACTCTGTTTTGCCTCAGGTCATGATCTTGGGGTCGTCAGATCAAGTCCCACGTCGGGCTCTGTGCTCAGTGTGGAGTCTGCTTGGGATTCTCCCTCTTCTCCCTCTGTCTCTCCCTCTGCTCACACACATGCTCACTTGCTCTCTAAAATAAATAAATAAATAAACAAACAAATAAATAAATAAATGTGTGTGTGTATATGTATGTATATACACATTTTTTTTTTTTTAAGGGCAATCTGGCTCCCGAGTGTGCAGTCTTAACCACTATGCCGTACTACCTATGACTGAACACAGAAGCATGACTTTAGGCTCAGAATCGTGAACAATAGCTTAGCAAATCTTAGCTTTTGTATTTATTATTATCTGTGACTCTGCGGTATATAAAGCAGTCAATATGTGCTAGATCTTAATATCAGATGGCCTATCTCAGAATTCAAAGTCAGACCACTGTTTCTCAATGGAGAGACAGAGAAGATGTGTAACACCCAACTTCCCTCTAAATATATAAAAATAATTGAAACAAACAAACAAACATGTATCTGAGGTTGAAAGGAAGAAAAGGAAATACTCAATGCTACATACAAAAGGAACTCAAATCTGTAATAATAATCACAAAATGAAGCTTAGCTGTGCACAGAAGTGAGAGACTGGGGGTTTCGATGCTGAATACAGACCACTCTATGTACAGGTAGGAGCTGAAACCAGTTTCCTTCTTAAAGGCAGAAACCTGGATGTGACCACTGATTAGTGCAAGAGGACACAAAAATCTGACCACAGGGAACTCAGCAGGAAAATAAGCAATCTGCCCCGGGGCCATAACTAGAGAAGGCACCCACAAGTATTGGAACATGAACACAGTACTGTATGTACTGGGAGGGGATGGGTCAAATTTCTGTGTTACTAGGAGGAGGAATTGACATAAAATTATCCCTGAGTTTGCTAAACATGTAGGGTCCCAACAGAAGCAAATGTGGAATTTCTCCAAACCCAGCATTCAAAAACCAATGAGTAGCCCCCCTGCCCCCTTTTTATGAGTACAAATGAAACATTTTCAAACATTCCCTTTGAATCCATTGTCAACCTGACCCTTGCACTCTGGGCCCACGAGGGGCTTGACAGCCCTAATGATCTCTGAATTGCCTTTAATACCATTCTTCCATCATTCCTGGCTTCTGTTGAGATGGCTGACTAATCTCCAAATTAAGTAGTCCTTTGGCTATACCCCTAGTGATCTCTCCAGAACAGGATTTTTCATTCTTTGCAATGCAGGCTGAGCATTTTCCAGATCTTACATTCTGGTTCCTTTTCGCTTGACAATTCCATCTTTAAGTCATTTTTTTTCTTCTCAGATTTTACTATAAGCAGGTAGAAGTAGTCAGGCCACTCACTCAATACTTTGTTTAAAGGTTTCCTCAGCCAAATATCCAATTTCATCAGTCACAAGTTCTAGCTTGCACCAAACACTACCACATGAACACAATCTAGTCGTGTTCTTTGCCACTTTATGACAAGGATTGCCTTTCCGCCAGTGTCCCATGGCACACTCTGTATTTCCAACTGGGATCTCATCAGAATGGCTTTTATCTTCTGTATTCCTGTAGGCATTATTCAGGATTACTTAGGTATTCTCTCAGAAGCTTGAGGCTTTCTCTAAAGCTCGCCTCTTTTCTTTCTGAGCTTTTACCAGAGAGTACCTTAATGGTCCATTCATAGCAGCGTAAGCTTTTTCTGGCATGCACTTTACAACTCTTCCAGCCTCTCCATATCATCAGTCTGTGAAAAACTGACATGGCTGGAGCCGTTGTAAAATAGAGTTAGTCCATTGTAGATAAACAGCCTTGCCAGGCCTTGTTTAACTGGGCCAAAACCTTTGGAAGGGGCAAAACAGCAATTGTTTTACAAGCAATTGCTCCTAAAAGTCAACAGGATAGTGGGCATCTTGATGATAAGACTGTGGCTTGTGGACTTTCTGCAAACAGGAGAGTTAATTAATGCATACCAGAAATATTTCGTTGGTTAGCACCAACACAGTTATCCATCAGTGTGTAACAAAAAGTGTCTTGGCCTGTTAGTACCAATTGACAATATTTTTCTTTCTTTCTTTTATCCAAGTAATGTAATCGCCTCCATCCTTTTGCTCATAAAACCCCTTTGCTTTCAGCCTATTAAGTGGGAACACTATTTGGGCACTTACCTGAATCTGTGCTCCCCAAATTGCAATTCTTTGATCCCAGATAAACTTGCTTTTCTCTCATTGTGGCTCTTTATTTTCAGGATGACCTATCCCAAAGCTGCTTCCATATTTTTTTTTTTTTAAAGATTTTTATTTATTGAGAGAGAGAATGATAGAGAGAGAGCATGAGAGGGTCAGAGGGAGAAGCAGACGCCCTGCTGAGCAGGGAGCCCGACGTGGGACTTGATCCCGGGACTCCAGGATCATGACCTGAGCCGAAGGCAGTTGCCTAACCAACTGAGCCACCCAGGCACCCCACCTGCTTCCATATTTTTAGATATTTGTTACAGCAGCACCCCAATCTTGGTACCAATTTCTGTCTGAGTCTATTCCAGCTACTATAACAAAAATACCATAGACTGGGTGGGTTATAAGCAGAAATGTGTTTGTCACAGTTTTGGAGGCTGGAAAGTCCAAAATCAAGGTGCCAGCAGATTTGGTGTCTGATGAGAGCCTGCTTCCTGGTTCATAGATGGCTGTTTTCTAGCTGTGTCCTTACATGGTAGGAGGAGGCTGGGGAATTCTCTGCGGTCTCTTTTATATAAGGACACTAATCTCATTCATGAGGACTCCATCTTCGTGACCTAATCACCTCCCAAAGGCCCTACCTCCTAATACTATCACATTGGAGGATAGGATTTTAATACGTGAATGCGGCGTGGGGGGTGGGGGGCCTTGAGTCTGTAGCACTATGGTGTAAGGAATATTCTTTATTATGTTAACACCTTGAGATTTTGAAGTTTACCTCTTATGGCTATCAGTACTTTAGAGTAGCCATTGTTACCTCAATATGAGTAGGAAGGATTGGGGAAGCTGGTGGGGAAGGAGGAAGACTGTAATTTAAAAGCATAATCAGAGATGACCTTAAAGGTAGAACAGAGGCCTTCAACCAGTGACATAGTCGGTATATTCAATAATCATTGAAGGATCTATTGAATGTCTTTATGATGTTTCCAATTTTCGTTTTGCTCTTATGAAAATAAAAATACTATAACAGACACATTTTGTATACATTTTTTACATAATTGTCTATTTTTTAAGGAAAAGATAAACCTGTAGATGTGAAATTCCAGAGTTTAAAGGTATACACATTTAAAATTTTGATACATATTGACAAATGGGCCCTCCAGGAAGATGTAAAAATTTTACACACTCACCATTGCTGTTTTCCTATCTTTATCATCACAGAGCAGTATCAGTCTTTTCATCTTTGCCCAAAATAATAAGCCATAATGATAAGAATAGTTGATATTTATTGAGTACTGCCTTTATGCCAGACACATCTCACTAAGTATAAATATTAACAAAGTTGATCCTTCTACAAACACTACATGTTAACAGTGCTAGTTCTACAATATATGTAACGATTTGAATTACAGAGAGGAGTGAATCAGTATGATTCCAGAGCTGGACCATTAACTACTTAGCTATAACCAATTTAATAATTAAAATGATGTCTTATTTAAATTTGTTTCTTTGCTTATCAATGAGGTTAAACTTCTTAAATATTTTAATTGGATGTTTGCACTTCTGTAAATTACACTTTGAACTCTTTTCCCAATATTCTCTTGGGGAGATTGTGCATTTCGTACTATTTCTAAGCTCTGTGCTATTTATCCCAGTTGTTCATTTGCCCTTTAAGTTGGTTACAATATCCATTGTTGGCGAAAGATATTGTTTGATGTCATAAATTATCATCTTCAATCAGAAGTCATTTCATATTACTGACTAGATATATACCTTAACAAACAGAAACCAAAGATAGTATTTTTTAAATTCTGGTAATTTGAACCAAAGATATAAATAAAATGAGAGAAAATAAAGCAGAATATTATTGCATACTAAGAGAATTCAAAAGAGTCAGGTGAAAAAATAAGTTGTTAGCTTTAAGATTTTTTTTTTTTCATTGAGATACGATATACACAAAGTCCACAAAACTCATGTGCCCAGTTTGGTGAATTTTAACCTATATTGATACATATTTACCACCCAGATCAAGATGTAAATTCTCATAACTCTACAAGTTCCCCACATGCTCTTCCCCAGAAAGTGTCACCCTCTTTAGAATTCTGTGTCCATTAGGTTAGTTCTGCCTGTGGTGTGTGTTTGTTTTAATGAGGCATAATTTGCATGTAGTGAAATAGACAAAGAAATATGTAGCTAATATGTATACATCCATGTAACAGCTATCCAAATCAAAACAGAATATTTCCCTTAGCCCGAAGTTCCTTCTTGTCCCTTCTCTGTCCATATCACTTTACAGGTAACCAACATATTCACTTCTATCATCCTAATTAACAGTTTTACCTGTTTTTGAACTTAATGTGAATAGAATCATACAGGATCTTCTCTTTTGGTCTGGCATCTTCACTCAACATGAGGTTGAGCAGATCACTCATTAATTCTGTTTTTTTTTTTTTTAATTGTAATATCCCATTGTATAAATGTACTATAATTAATCATCCATTTCTCTGTGCTGTACCTTTGAGTTATTTCCAGTTTTGCATTTTTATGATACAGATGCTATGAACATTCTTGTAAGTATTAAGAGTTTAATAAAGAAGCAAAAAATAAATAAAAATATCAAAGATAAAATCACCCCATTAAACCAGCAACAATTAACTATAACATTATAAAAGAGGCTCCAATCGTAATTGAACTAAATTACCTAAAATAATAAGGGCTGAACTTAATAAGAATTGCATTATATCTTTGTAAAGGGAACTATAATATTTTATTGGGATAAATAAAGGGACAGAATTGATGCAGACAAATCATGTACCTGAATACTGTGGCTAAATATTGTAAAAATGCTTAGTATTCCCAATTTACCTTATAAAATTAGCATAATTGCAACTCTAATCCAAATATAGTTTTCGATTAAGTAATGCTATAATTCATCTGGAAAAACAGCAATGGGAGATACTGAAGGATATTTCATCAAGAATAATGACCCTGATGTCAGTGTTACTGAATTTTAGATATATAACATAATGGGAGAAAATTGAGAAGTTAAAAAGAAAAAAAAAATAACCCCAAATACTTGGTGTATATCTGATAAGGTAAACCTTTCTAAAATTAAGAAAGAAATATTTAACAATATTGCCTATACTTTCAGAAATTAACAAAGTGGGGCCTTAGTTTTAGGAGAGACATGATCTCCTCTTGGTAACCGAGTGGCATTGAGGAAGAACCACTAGGGGAAGGAGATGGTCAGAGGTTCTACAGTAAATTTATATATTTTGACACCACTATTCTGAAGTGCTAAGTCTAGAAAGCAAATCTAATAGATCCATTAGAATCAGCAGGATCTTGATGGATCCCAACACCTTGGATTTGCTGGATTTTTAATTAGGATGGATTAGGCTATGCTACAAAAACAAAAACATCAACATCTCAGTGACTTGATGATGGAGCAGTTTATTTCTCATTCACTCAGAGTGGGCTGTATGTCTGGGCAGTATCGTAGAGTTCCTGTCCTTCATGTAGGGTTCCCATTCCAGCATACTTTGATCTTCGGGTGTCTCCATCTGACAGCAGGTTTCTGCAACCACTGAAATAGAGGAAGGAAATATGGGTAATAGTGCCCAAGCTTATACATGCTTTGGCCCAGATTGTGTTGACAAGAGGTGGTCATGTGACAACTTAAAATTTTGAGTATGTAGCCAGAAGAAGATAATTACATACCAATGCAAATTCCACTGCGCTGGCCCACCTATATAAAGAGGGAATGGACTAAATATAAGCTTGCATGTCTCCGTGACTTTGCTCCGTCATAATTTTTTTCCATAATGCCAGGGCTAAGATGGAGTTCAGCAGCTCAAATCAGCAGGCTTTTGGTCCCTGTCTAGTGCTCTACAAAGAATCTTTCTAGGGATTTGTAGAACTCTGCATGCACTTTCTGCTGTGGGAGAGAGAACAGGTTTCCACGGCCAGTGAGAACCTTCTGATGGGCAGATTTTGGTTCTCCTGCATCAGGGGTCTAATCTCAGGTCCTACAAGCACTGGATAAAGGTTTTCCAGTGTGAACCCCTCAGAGTAGGCTCAGAAGAGATCAAAAAGGATCAGGTGCAGAAAGGCATGGACACTTGTTCCCAAGAGGACTTGCTCAGAGATCCCTGTGCCATGAGCTCATATAATGCTTGACATAGATTAAATGTATCACAAAAATATAGTCCAAAAGCAACACTGATTCCCAGAGGATTCTCTCCAACTCAAAAACAACATAGGGTGTCTGCTTTGCTTTTAGGGTTTCTGCTTTGCTTCCAACTGTTGCATAAGAAGCATCTCCCCTTTTCTCTTTTCTAACAGGATACATACACATACATCTTATTTGCTGAAATTTTTAGATGTTTTCATAAATTTCAAAGAAAATTATCTTATAAGTAAGAGAACAATATCTAAAATTTTAGATGCCCAATTAGACTAAAAAATGGCCACTAATTTAAATGTAAATATTAAATACACTGCAGCTGAAAATCAGCCAATCATAGAGGTGAAGGTGTTATATGCAGAAGAGGAACTAAGCTTTAATGCCTGCTGTGTGGTGCTATGATTCTAATGAACTGTCAACCTCTCTGTTCTTACCTGTAAAACAGGTTAGTGAAGTCTGGAGATATAGACTTGCAGTGAAATGGTTTTATTTAAGATCCACTCCAGCTAATCCTTAAACCTATAAGCTTTGGAGGTTGGTAGCTAGGAGTGGATTTGAATTCAAGCTCACCTATTACTCATCAGGAGGCTTTGAGAAAATTATTTGCCTTCTTTAAACCTGAGTTTCATTATCAGTAAAGTAAGGATAATAATACCTCCTTCATAAGGTTTTTATGAAGATAAATAAAATCATGTATGTCATTGTACCACAGAGATTCTGGAATGCAGCAGGTTTTCAATAGATATTTATTCTCTTCTCTTCAATAATGTATTATTTTTTTCCAATGGGGGCTTGTGTATGTTGCTGTTGTTGTATTTGATATTTGATATTTTATGCCTACCCAATAAAGTTATTAAAATTCTTATGAAATGCACCTTGGGTGTAAGTGTGCAAACACATACACACATGTGTGATTCTTTATTTCCTCTTTGCCAATTCATCTTTGTGCAATTTATTTAACTGATTATTCTGATAATCTATTGCATGTAACAAATACTGTAAAATTTAGTGGTTTAAAAGGGGGCCAGCAAATGATAGCCCATGGACCAATTCCAGCCCACAGCTTGTTTTGTGTGGCCCATAAGCTAGGAAAATATTTTTTGCCATTCTTAAAATGTTGCAAAAAAAACCCATAAAAAAACAAAAAACAAAAAGAGAGAGAAAAAAAAAAATAAGGAAGGAACAGAAAAAGGGGAGGGTAAGGGGGAAAAAAAGGCAAAAAGGCGGAACCTAAAATATCTGCTATTTGGTCCTTTATAGAAAAAGTTTGTTGACCCTTGGCTTAAAACAGTATAAATTTATTTTGCTTGCAAATCTGCTATTTGGGCATGGTTTGGTGGTGAAAGCTTATCTCTTCTTCACTGAATGTCAGCTGGGAAGTCTTGACTGAGGCTAGAGGATCTGGTTCACTCATCTGACACGTTGGCACTTGTTCCTGCCTGGGATCTCAGTTGGGTCAGAAGGCCAAGGACGTCAATTTGTCTCCATATGGTCTGGAGTTCCTCACAGCATGGTGCCTGGGTTCTAAGGGTAGGTGCACTGAGACAGAGCTAGCCAGGAGCTGTACTAGCTTCAGCAGTCTCCTAGATTCAGTGCCCCAGAAGCCATTAGGCAGGCAGTCACAAAGGCCACCAACAGATGGTCTTAGTCACTACCAGATGCTCGGCTGCAGACACACAGAGGCAATAGTTACACAGGAACCCCCAGCTTCCCATCAATCTCCCTACAAATTACCCCCTTGTGATCTCATCCTCGCGGTTGGTCATGTGTGATTTCTTAGGTTCGCCTAAGCCCTGACTCACCTGCTCACAGCAGTGTTTCAGGAGGACTGATTCATGTGTTCTTTCTCTGTTCCTCCAATTCTCTTTTCTAGACTTTCATTTTCCCAGTTCCATCAAAATGGAGTAAGGTCTAATTCTTATAACAATACCCTTATTTCATAGTACTTACAGTGGCTTTGCTTTTCCCATTGATCTCTAGTTGATCAGTTATTAGTATCAGAAGTGGTTTGAGAGGGACAGAACCTTAAAGATTGGGATCTGGATTGGTTCTCTTCTCTAAGTTGAGAGGCATTAATGACCCTGATGCAGGTAGTATATATATTGGTAGCCTAACACATTGTAGCAAATGGTTACTTATCTTGTCACCTGTGGTCACCAAGGATTAAGGGCCAATAAGCTTTGGGTGACCAAATACTTAATGCCATAGAGCATTTCCTGGAAATGGAACACTGGGATTAAAGGTTTGTTCAGATGAAAAATGTCAGGAAAGAAAATTCTGAGCTCAGGACTTTAAATTCTACCTCAAATTCTGGGTAATAAACCAGAAAGAAGCACTATCTCTGTTGGCCATAAGACTGACGTTTGTGAAAAACCCAAAGCCTGAGCCTGTGGATGGCTAGGCTACAATGTAAATGAATTCACAACCTTGGAAGCTCTCTTTTGTTAAAGTTAGGGCACTGATTGTAAAGAGGTGGGACCTTGTAAATTGGGAAGATGACATCTGGGTCGATTCTTATGAAGCTAAAGACCTTGATATTTTGCTGAGCCTCCTTTGCCAATAGAATCAGCTTTCCCTCCCTTGTTTGAGAAGAACTTAAATGGCCTTTTCTGGAGTTGTCTTGAAGGAGATTCCGGATACTACCTCCAATGCTTCCCCTAGAAATGTTGTTCCTAGACTTATAATTAAGCTTAATCTCCAAAAGGTCCTAGGGGTCAAGTACAAATGTGATATTGAAAAGAGGTGGAATAAATGTTATTATGCGGGGCTGAATTTATTAATATTGGTATTCTTAGGAGAGATTCTTAATGAATTATAGTAATGCAGTCAGCTGGCTCTAACAGTGTACTTGGTTGGTTGACTGAAACGTGAACCTAAATGTAGCCTACAGTGACTGAAGTTAAGATGCCAAAATTTGCCTGGTATTGTAGAGAAAAGTATCCAAAGGCTAAGGGAATTTAAAATGCTGGAGTGAATTTTCTATGGAAGATCTGC
This sequence comes from Mirounga leonina, assembly GCF_011800145.1. Lineage (NCBI taxonomy): Eukaryota > Metazoa > Chordata > Mammalia > Carnivora > Phocidae > Mirounga > Mirounga leonina. Next base: position 10,027,404 of record NW_023270265.1, on the reverse strand, counting down.
TCATCCACTTCCTAACGATGTCCCACAGAAGAATGCAGAGAACATTTCATTTGTCAAGTCTTCAAAAGTACATCAGTGAGGGGAGCACTGTCATTCTTGAAGTGGTCTATAATGGTCATTTTTTTGGCCAAGAATGACAGTGGGAGCTGCTACTATTGAGTGGGGCTCCCAAATTCAATGACAATCCTGGTAACTCAGAGTGGCAGGAGCCAAATGATTTCATTTATGCATCAGAAACTCTGCCTATAAAAATATTAAACCAAACAAGTAGCAAAATGGTGAAACTGGAGTAACTATGTATATAATTACATTAATGTGAAGAGACTAGAAAGGCAAATAAAGGAGAATTTGTTAGACTGGATGAAAAAGCAAGGTCTTTCAAACATGTATTTTCAACAGGAGACACAGTTTAATTTTAAGGGCCAGAAAAGCTGAAATTAAATGAGGGAAAAAATATATACCATAAAAATTATAAGCATAGTAAAATTGGAGCGGCTAAATTAATGTTAAATAGACTTCAAGAAAAGTGATACTTCCAGAGTTAAAAAAAGACATTACATAATGGTAAAACAGTCAAGTTTCAAAATGCATGAAGCAAAACTAGCAAAACAGAAGAAATAGTCAAGCCTACAACTATTGTTGGTGATATTAATCTCCTCTTTCAATGGCAAGACTATGAGCAACCTTTGAACTAATTGCTATTTTTAAAACTACACAAAACAACTGCAGAATAGACATCCTTTTTAAGTGCACACAGAAATTTCACTAAGTCATATCATGGTGATTGAATAGGTCTTAATTTTTAGAGTTTAAAATCTTACAGTTTCTTCTCATAATAGAAAATTAAAAATAAATATCAATATAAAACCTAAGACACACCATATAATTTGTAATTAATCTTACTCTTCTAAACACATGAGTCAAAAAAGAAATCACAGGAAAAATTTTAAAAGATTTGAACTGACTAAAAATGAAACTATAACATAGCAAAACTTGGGGGATGCAGCTACAACAGCACTAGAGGAAAATTTATAACTCAAAGTGCTTTTATTGGAAAAGAAGAAAGGTTTAAAGTCACTTTTTCACTTAATCTAGAAAAATAAAATACACAAAATGAACAAGATAATAAAGATGAGAGCAGAAATAATGAAATGGGTAACACATAAAATAGAGAAAATTAAGAAAGTCCAGGTTGCTCTTTGGAAAAATTAATACAACTGAAATACCTCAAGGAAGATTAATCAGAGGACCCACACACCCACATGCACATGTGCACACACTGAGGGAGATACACAGAGACAGAGAGACAGAAAATTACCAGTCTGAGAAATGAAAAAGAGGCTATCATTATAAATCTTACCAATATTAAAAGGATAATGGGAGAATATTACAAAAAATTGTGTGATAAGATATTGACAGTGTGGATGAAGTGGCCAAGTTCTGACAATACAAACAAAAGCACAACATATCAGGTTAATTCTAGGATTACAGGTTTAGTTTAGTAGTTGCACATCCATCGATGTATCCCCACTGCATAGATTACAGTAATGGATAAACAAATGACCCACAAACTTCACAGACCACACTTAGGCAATGCAAAGAATATGGGAAAGCAGGAGGAGTGTGCAGGCAAGCATCAGGGTCCAAGACGCTTCCAGGCACAGTTCCCTGGGGTCTTTCTTATTTGCACAAGGATGTGCTTAACCACAGGATTAAACCAACTGAAATTTGTGCCGTGAAACTTGGCTTCAGGGGAGTTTTCTAAACATTCCACAAGAGTCTTTCATGCAACTCTGGCCATGTGGTCAAACAAGACTAGCTGATGACGCCAAGTATATACCCCTAAAAAACAAGCCAGCTCAAGGTGTTGCCAGGGACGTTTTAGATATTAAACTTCACACAATAAATTATTACTGATTCCACTGACCATAAGGTGGAAGAGTCAAGAGTCAGTGCTAAATTTCCAGGCATCTTTACATATATGCATAATAGCTATAAAATAGCTCTGTCCTTTACACCCCTATTAACATAATAAAGGGAAATAGCATATTATCTTATCTATGGAGGTAGCAAAAGCACTTGGAGAGAAACTTTTATCAAAAATATATAAAGAATCTCTACAAATCAGTAATACAAAAACATAAAAATTGCATTCGCCTTGAACACAAACTTTCACAAGAAATGTATAAATGCCCAATAATCATATAAAGAAGTGTTCAATATTATTAGTAATCAGAGAATTGCGAATTAATACCACCTTAAGATAACACTTTGTACTCGTTAGAATGACTAAAATTTTAAAAGCTGACGACCCCAATATTAAATAGGAGGTAGAGCAAATTGAACACTCCTACATTGCTTGTAGGTCAGTAAAGTATTCAATCATTTTAGAAAATCTGCTTGGCATTTTTTTTTATAAATATAAGCCTCCATCTATTCTATGACCCAGTAATTCCAGGCATTTATTCAAAAGAAAAGAAAATATGTGTCCACAAATAGATCTGCATAAAAATGTTGAAAGTAGATTTATTCATACTGACCAAAAATTGGGGAGAGGAGATCCAAATGCCCATTAACAGGAGAGTGCAAGAGGAATTTATGGTATATTAATATATTAGAATACTTCTCAGTACTATAACAGATTGAACTATCAAAATTTGTTACAACCTGCATGAATCTCCAAAACATTAAGTCAAATGACACAAGGAGGTCTATATATACAATATACACAATATTGTATATTACACTTACGTGAAATTAGAGGCAAAACTACAGGATATAAATACGAAAAGTGGTTGTCTAGGTTACATTAGAGGCCTTTTTGAGGTGTTAGATTTTTCCATATCTTGATTGAGAAGAGATGTTATGCATTTGTCAAAATTCATTGAATTATGTACCTAAGGTCTGTGTATTTTTCGCTGGCTGCAAATTTTATCTCAATAAGAAAGAACAAACATTTTAAAAGAAAGTAAGATGCAATATGTTAAAAAAGAGATGATAGACACAGGTAGGATATACTGTATGATTCTATTTATCTGAAGTTTGAACCAAGCAAAATTTATGGGCTTAGAAATAAGAACAGTGGTTGTCTCTAGGGGTTGGAGAAATACAGGAAAATATTATGAGGAAACTTTCTGACGTGTTAGAAAAACAATGTTCTGTAACTCGATTGTGATGGTGATTATATAGATAAGTACATCTGTCAATACTCATCAAAATGCACACTTAAGATCTGTGGCTTTCAGGGATATTAATTTAGCCACAATAAAAAGAAAGACATTTTAACCTTAAATGGATATTGCAAAGGAGAAAGTCTTAAAATCATTGCTCTATGTATTGATCTTAGGCGGCCAAAGAACAGATTAAATTCAAATAATGTACAAAGAAGAAAGTAAAACAGATAAGAACAAGAATTAGTGATACAGAAAACAACCTACAGCAGAGAGAGTGAAGAAAATCAATAGTTTCTTCTTTGAAGGAAAAAATAAATAAATTGACAATCTCCTGCCAAAATTGATAAGAAATAATGAGAGAAGGTAAATCATTAGTATCAGGTATAAAAGGAGCATCAGTATAGATTCTTCAGGTATTAAAAAACTTGTAACAGCATTATTGAAATACATTTTAAATCCAAATAGAATAAACACATTCCTAGGAAATACTATTTATAAAAAGTGACACAAGAAGTAAAAGATACTTTAATAATTTATATAAGCTATATAAAATTCTAAGATAGAGACTCTGATAACATTCCTACAAAGAAATTTCAATTTCCAGATAGTTTTATTGGTGAATTTTTCCAAGTAAGAAAGGCATAATACCTAAATGTGTACAAGCTCTACCATTTAATGAGAAAAGATAACTCACTTATGAACTCATATTATAAAGTCTGAATAATATTTTATAAAAACATGAAAAGGATATTATACATTTCTTTTTTTTATTATTCTTATGTTAATCCCCATACATTACATCATTAGTTTTAGATGAAGTGTTCCATGATTCATTGTTTGTGCATAACACCCAGTCCTCCATGCAGAACGTGCCCTCCTCAATACCCACCACCAGGCTAACCCATCCTCCCACCCCCCTCCCCTCTAGAACCCTGTTTGTTTTTCAGAGTCCATCGTCTCTCATTGTTCGTCTACCCCTCTGATTTCCCCCGCTTCATTCTTCCCCTCCCGCTACCTTCTTCTTCTTCTTGAAAAGGATATTATAACAAAAATAACAGACCAGTCTCCTGTAGAAATATCTAAAATCCGAAACAAAACAAAAGCAAATAATTAATGAAACATTATGAACGATTGCATATAGTAAGGCCATGTATGCTCAATGTGGCTTAGCAATTTTCCAGGAATGCAACACTGGTTTCACATGTCAAAAATCAATCAATATACTTCACATTAACTGAACTTCTACAAGTCAATAAAAAAATAGAAACCCCAGTTAAAAATAGGTAAAAATAAAGGTAAAAAAAAAAAAAACTTGATCAGCTACTTCACAAAAAGGATATGAAAAATATGTATGAAAAATAGCTCTACTTCATTTTTTATCAGGAAGATGCAAATTAAGAATGAGAAAAGTTGTAATATACACACAGAGAATTTCTACAATTTACAAAAGGACATACATACTTTGTAAGGATGTGAAGTAGTGGGAGTTCTAATACCCTGACAGTGGGAGTGTAAATTATACAACTACTTTGGAAAACTAATTCACAGTATCTACTGAAGTTAACTGTAGGCTGAACATACCCCAGGGCCCCAGGATATTTCCATTCCTAAGTATCTAACCAGTATTCATAAATGTATTCATCAAGAGACGTGTACGGAAATATTCATCACAGCACTTTTTACAATAGTCCCCAAATGAAAACAATTCACATGTCCATCATCAACGGAAAGGAGAAAAAAAATGGTTTTCAACGATGAAAACAACTACTGGGGCCAGACAATCAATCCAACTCTTGATTTAGGCTCAGGTCATGTTCCCAGGGTTGAGATTGAGCCCTGCATTGAGCTCTATGCTCAGCCGGGAGTCTACTCGACATTCTCTCTCTCCCTCTAACCCCCCCCCCTCAAAAAACCCCACAACTATTGCTGTGTGCAATAATGTGGATGAATCTCATGAATTTATATTTACGAAAAGAAGCCAGGAGTGATTTCTGCATGCTTCCATTCTATTAAATATATAAACAGACAAAATTAATCTATGGTAACTAAAGATGAAAATAGTGGCTCATAGGTGGAGTCTAAAAAACAAAACAAATAGAAAGTAGAATCAGACCAATAAATATAGAGAACAAACTGATGGTTACCAGAGGGAAAGAGGGTGAGAAGACTGGCAAAATGGGGGAAGGGGAGTGAGAGACACAGCCTTCTGGTTAGAAATAATTAAATCATGGGAATAAAAGGCACAGCATAAAGAATACAGTCAGTGATATTTTAAGAACATTGAATGGACAGATGATAGCTACACTTGAGATGAACATAACACAGAGAAGTTGAATTACTCTGTTGTACACATGAAACTAATGTAACATTGTGTGTTAACTACACTCAAATAAAAAAAAAATTACGAAACTCATAAACCAAAAACAAAAATAATGGTCATCTTTGGGAACATGGGTATAAGGAAGGAGCAGAAGAAAGACTTCAGGGAAGCTCATATATCTTGATCTGGATGGCGCCTACATGGTTATGAACACTTTGTAAAAATTCATCTAGTTATATGCAACTAATGAATCATTGAACATTATATCAAAAACTAAGGATGTACTATATGTTGGTAACTGAGTTTAAATAAAAAAAGGAAAAAAATTAATCTAGCCATGTAAGTATAATATATGACATTTTCTATGTGTTTGGTATATTTCGATAAAAATGGTTTTACAAATAAAAACAATAAAAGTAACCATGAATTATAAGCTCCCAGACTTCTGATGCTATGCTAGAGGAAGAGTGTATTTGAACCCTAGAATCCAATTATTATGAGGTTTTTGTTTGTTTTTAAGATTTTATTTATTTATTTGACAGACAGCGAGAGAGGGAACACAAGCAGGGGGAGTGGGAGAGGGAGAAGCAGGCTCCCCACTGGGCAGGGAGCCCAATGCGGGGCTCGATCTCAGGCCCCTGGGATCATGACCCAAGCCGAAGGCAGACGCTTAACCGAATGAGCCACCCAGGCATCCCAATTGTTACGTTTTTAAGATAGTGTGGATATAATACACAAAATCTCAGCAAACATAGGTTCCTTCTTTTTCATATCCTTAGCAATGGCTGCTTTTAAATTTGAAATGGAAAAGAGGAAAAGCATCTGCCAGTTTTTTCTTGCTTATCAGGAAAGACAGATCTTTCAGTCTAAGGAAACAAAATTTCATTTTCTTCTTCACATTATTTGTTTTTGTTTGTTTTCTCTTTGGTATTCAATACAAAATGCCGTTTACATGCCCAGTTTGCCAAATAAGAATGATTATTATAGCAGTTTTTTGCAGATCCTGATAGAGTACTGTAGGGAGATCCAGTATGTTAAGAGAGAATACTAAAGGATCCCTAAGGAAGAGGAATTCCTTTTTGTGGGTGTAGGGGCATGGACATGTGAGAAGACACCCCCAAACTGGCAAAATAGGAACTCATGCTTCAGGGTGAATTAAATTTCAACAGGTGGAGAATGGCATGAGGAGTCCCCGGCTTGAGAGCCTAGTAGGAATGGGGGTGAGTTAGAAATCTCAGGGTTCTGAAGTTGCTGTTGAAGCAAAGAATACAGTAGGTAAGTGATGGGATCAGTTTGAGGAAGGCATGAATGTCATGTTAAATTACTTAGACTTTTTTTTTTGGCAGTTGGGGAGGGGGAGTAGTCATGGAATACATTTGAGGACCAAAAAGACATGTGAAAATACCTGAGTTTTAAATAATTTACCATTAGTACTGGTTAAAGCAGCTCTGTATTTAAAATGTTTATGTTTATTCTCATGAAAAAAGGCCAGTGCAGTGTTTCGGAATCTTAAATCACAGCGGCCGACTACATGACCAAACAACCACTTATAAAGATATTAAACATTCAGAAATTTGGAAGGAATTCAAATTAATATTTTTAAAGTGACTTTAATAGTTTATATTTATGATAAATCCTTCTTCTGTAAGATTTATAGTAAAATATTTTCCCCTAAATTATCTCCACAGGTGATTTGTGTAGAATAGCATTTACATTTATAATCTGAGTTTGTTTAATGGACTTGGATTATAATGTTGAAATCAATGGATACCAATTGTCCAAGCAGAGTTTCCAAAGTTTTTGGAAGTCAATTTCTTGTTCTGACACCCTCCTCTTCCTACAATTTACAGCTGTTTTCAAGAGGAGAGGGAGTTTTTCTACAATATTGTTTTATTTTGTTTTGTTTTCAGCAGACCATTTGTAAGTACTTAACTATATGCTATGGGTGCTAGTTAATGGTAATACAATAGAGAGTAAGCCGTTAATCTTGATCTGTCTTTGTCCATTATTAAAATCTGTTTTTGTTTTTCTGCCCATACTTTCTTGCCCCACTATCCGCAAGGCTTGTACCTTGGCCTTCCCTTCTCATGCTAGTAAACCATCTACTGTAAATAAACACAGTTTTCTAGCTATCTTCCTTTTCCTAGGCAATTGATGAAAATTAGAACCACTCCATTCATGGTCATTGTTCTCCCCTCAATTCCCTCTCCCAAACTGTTTCGAGTCTTCACATTCCTCAAAACTCTGATCCTTGTACCTTCTTCCTAATTCTCAGATGACGACCAATGCCAAAGACCTATACAACCAACCTCTATATGCACCAATTCTCTCTCCCCCCAGTCTCTCTGACTGAGGAGATAACCATCCTTCTTTTTTTTTAAATTTAATTGTATTATATTAATCACCATACATTACATCATTAGTTTTTGATGTAGTGTTCCATGATTCATTATTTGCGTATAACACCCAGTGCTCCATGCAGAACGTGCCCTCTTTAATACCTATCACCAGGTTAACCCATCCTCCCAACCCCCTCCCCTCTAGAACCCTCAGTTTGTTTCTCAGTCCATAGTCTCTCATGGTTCATCTCCTCCTCTGAATCTACCCCCCCCTTCATTTTTCCCTTCCTACTGTCGTTTTTTTTTTTTTAACATATAATGTATTATTTGTTTCAGAGGTACAGGTCTGTGATTCATCAGTCTTACACAATTCACAGTGCTCACCATAGCACATACCCTCCCCAATGTCCATCACCCAGCCACCCCATCCCTCCCATCCCTCACCACTCCAGCAACCCTCAGTTTGTTTCCTGAGATTAGGAGTCTCTTATGGTTTGTCTCCCTCTCTGGTTTCATCTTGTTTCATTTTTTCCTTCCTTCCCTTACGATCCTCTGTCTTGTTTCTCAAACTCCTCATATCAGTGAGATCATATGATACTTGTCTTTCTCTAATTGACTTATTTCGCTTAACATAATACCCTCTAGTTCCATCCATGTCGTTGCAAATGGCAAGATTTCGGGTTTTTTTGATGGCTGCGTATTATTCCATTGTATATATATACCGCATCTTCTTTATCCATTCATCTGTTGATGGACATCTTGGCTCTTTCCATAGTTTGGCTATTGTCGACTTTGCTGCTATAAACATTAGGGTGCATGTACCCCTTCAGATCACTACATTTGTATTTTGGAGTAAATAACCAGTAGTGCAATTGCTGGGTTGTAGAGTAGCTCTATTTTCAACTCTTTTGAGGAACCTCCATATTGTTTTCCAGAGTGGCTGCACCAGCTTACATTCCCACCAACAGTGTAGGAGGGTTCCCCTTTCTCTGCATCCTCGCCAACATCTGTCATTTCCTGACTTGTTAATTTTAGCCATTCTGACTGGTGTGAGGTGGTATCTCATTGAGGTTTTGATTTGTATTTCCCTGATGCCAAGCGATGTTGAACACTTTTTCATGTGTCTGTTGACCATTTGGATGTCTTCTTTGCAGAAATGTCTGTTCATGTCTTCTGCCCATTTCTTGATTGGATTCTTTGTTCTTTGGGTGTTGAATTTGGTAAGTTCTTCATAGATTTTGGATACTAGCCCTTTATCTGATATGTCATTTGCAAATATCTTCTCCCATTCTGTTGGTTTTCTTTTGGTTTTGTTGACTGTTTCCTTTGCTGTGCAAAAGCTTTTTATCTTGATGAAGTCACAATAGTTCATTTTTGCTCTTTCTTCCCTTGCCTTTGGCAATGTGTCTAGGAAGAAGTTGCTCCAGCTGAGGTCGAAGAGGTTGTTCCTGTTTTCTCCTCTAGGATTTTGATGGATTCCTATCTCACATTTAGGTCTTTCAACCATTTGGAGTCTATTTTTGTGTGTGGTGTAAGAAAATGATCCAGTTTCATTCTTCTGCATATGGCTGCCCAATTTTCCCAACACCATTTGTTGAAGAGACTGTCTTTTTTCTGTTGGACATTCTTTCCTGCTTTGTCAAAGATTAGTTGACCATAGAGTTGAGGGTCCATTTCTGGGCTCTCTATTGATAGCCATCCTTCTATTTATGACTAGTCCATCATGCATCTTGGTTCCAAGTCCCTGCTCTCTTCCTTCTCAGGAAACTTATACCTGTATTACCCTATATCATTCCTTTTTTCTCTACCTTTACTTTGTCACATCAGAAGAGATAGTAACATAAAACCAAGCCAAAGAAAAATATCTAGACTCCACTCCTGAATTTAGCTATGTTCTACCTTTCTCCTTTTTTTTTTTTTTAAGATTTTATTTATTTAATCGACAGAGAGAGACACAGCGAGAGAGGAAACACAAGCAGGGGGAGTGGGAGAGGGAGAAACAGGCTTCCCGCTGAGCAGGGAGCCCAATGTGGGGCTCGATCCCAGGACTCTGGGATCATGACCCAAGCCGAAGGCAGACGCTTAATGACTGAGCCACCCAGGTGCCCCTCTCCTTTTTTTTGAAGATTTTAATTAATTAATTAAAGTATTTATTTATTAGAGAGAGGCACAGAAGGGGAGGGAGAGGGAGAGAATTTCCAGCAGTTTTGCCCAGCTCGATCTCAGGACCCCGAGATCATGACCTGAGCCAAAACCAAGAGTCGGACGCTTAACTGACTGATCCACCCAGGCACCCCTCTCATTTTTTTTTAAATAAAAATTGTATTACAAGTTGTACCACATGACGTTTTCAGGGCTTAAGAATTTTTTTCAGCTTTATTGAATGTTAGGTTGTTTTCATGTGTGGGCTATTCTGAATAATGCTGCAGTGAATATGGGAGCACAGATATTCTTGAAGGTACTGATTTCATTTCCTTTGGATAAAAATCTAGAAGTGGAATTGCTGGATCATATTGTGGTTCTATTTTTAAGTTTTTTAAAAACCTCCATAATGGTTGTACCAATTTACATGCCCACCAACGTGTACATGAGTTCTCTTTTCTCTGTATCCTCACCAACCCTTGTTATATTTTGTCTTTTTGATAACAGCTATCTTGATAAATGTGAGGTGATATCTCATTGTGGTTTTGATTTGCATTCCCTCCCCTGCTGATGATTATGATGTCGAGCACCTTTTCATATGCCTGGCCATTTGTATGTCTTTTTTGGAAAAGAGCCTATTTAGGTACTTTGCCCATTTTTTTATCAGGTAATTTGGAGTTTTTTTCCAGGGAGTTGAGTTCCTTACATACTTTGGCTATCAACCTCTTATCAGATATATGGTTTGCAACTATTTTCTCCCATTCCATAGATTGCCTTTGCATTTTGTTGATGATTTTCTTTGCTATGCAGAAACCTTTTAGTGTGATGTAGTGCCACATTTATTTTTGCTTTAGATGCCTATGTACTTTTTAAAAAAAGTTTTATTTATTTGAGAGAGAGAGAGAGCACTCGCATAGGGGGAAGGGATAGAGGGAGAGGGAGAGAGAGTCCCAATCAGACTCCACACTGAGTGTGGAGCCTGACACAGGGGGCTTGATCCCAAGACTCTGAGATCATGACCTGAGCTGAAACCAAGACTCAGATGCTTAACCAACTGCACCACCAGGTGCCCCATAGATGCCTATGTTTTTTTGTGTCATATCCAAAAATCATTACCAAAACCAATAGCAAGGAATTTTTCCCCTAGGTTTTATTGTAGAAGTTTTATGGTTTTAAGTATTATTTTTAAGTCTTTAATCCATTTTGAGTTGGCTTGTATTTATTTTGCAAGATGAGGGTCCAATTTTATTCTTTTGAATGTGTATATCTAGTTTACCCAACACCATTTATTGAAGAGACTATTCTTTTTCCATTGTGTTTTCTTGGAGTCTTTGTTGAAAATTAGTTGACCATATAGGCTTGGGCTTATTTCTGGGTTTTCTCTTCTATTCCACTGGTCAGTGTGTCTATTTTTATGCCAGTACCATACTGTATAATTACTATCACCTTGTAATATCATTTGAAATCAGAAAGTTTGTTGCCTCCAGCTTTGTTCTTTCTCAAGATTGCTTTGGTTATTCAGGGCTTTTTTATGGTTCCATATGAATTTTAAGATTGTTTTTCTATTTCTGTGAAAAATGCCATTGGGATTTTAATAAAGAATGTGTTGGGGGCATCAGGGTGCCTCAGTTGGTTAAGTGTCTGCCTACAGCTCAGGTTCTGATCTCAGGGTCCTGGGATCAGGCCTCACATCAGGCTCTCTGCTTAGCGGTGAGTCTGCTTCTCCCTCCCCCTCTGTGATCTCTCTCACTTTCCCTCTCTCTCAAATAAATAAATAAAATCATAAAAAGAAAGAATGTGTTGAACCTATAGATTACTGTGGGTTTTATGAACATTTTAATATTTAATTTCTTTCAGTTCGTGAACATGGAAAACCCTTCCATTTGTTTGTATCTTCTTCAATTGCTTTCACTAATGTCTTATAGTTTTCAGTGTACAGATCTTTCATCTTCTTGGTTAAATTTATTCCTAAGTATTTTATTCTTTTTTTCATGCTATTGTATTGTTTCCTTGATTTCTTTTTAGTAAAGTCACAGGATACAAAATCCACATACAAAAACTAGTAGTATTTCTTTTCACCAATAACAGGTCTATCTGAAAAGGATGTCTTTCTCTTCCTATTCATTCTCAGATTTGTCAAAAGAGAGAGGAATAGGTGTTCTCAGTTTCCACTCACACTGAACACTTTCTAGTTTAACTTATGCCTGTATTGCATCAAAGTTTTACTTTGAGATCATCAGTGACCTGCATGCCCCAATTCCAGTATATTTCAGTTTTCATTTTATTTAATCATTCATGGAATTCCACAAATTGAATATGATCCATTTCTTCACACTTATTTCCCTCGACTTGAATAACCACTCGCTTGTTCTTTCTTCTATTACTCTGGACTCTCCCCAGGTAATTTAACTGGCTCAGGATCCCCTATCTGAATTTTGAATGTTAGAGTTCTTCAGCCTCTAGTCTTAGACTAAGAGTCTTAGGCTCTAGTCTCTTGTCAGTCTGCTTTCTTTCCCCTGGATTCAAGGCAGCAAGTGATAACTTGCATGCTGTTACTCCCCTATTTTATAACTAGCCCATACTTTTTCTTTGACCCACTGATTCTTAGATCCAAATACTTTCTTGACATCTCCACTTTGAGATCTAATAAGAACCTCAAATTCATCATGTTCACAACTGAAGTTATGTTTTATTCCTCAACTTTGTCAATCTCCTGCATCCCCTTCGTAGTGAATGTCATCACTAAACCCACCTCCCTCTCATGCACAGTATCCTAAATCTGAACTACTTTACCTCCTAAATACCTTTTGGAATTATTGAGTAACTGAGTTCAGTGTTACTCACAGTGGTACCTAATGGCCTAAAGAGTGTGTAAGATGTTGGGGCCTGGGGCAGAAAATAAAATGTGGTCATATATGGTTTTGAAATAAGGAAAAATTGATTTTTTAACTTTATTTTTTATTTAAAAAATATATACGTATGTGTGTGTGTGTGATTTTTTTTTTTATTGACTTGAGAGAGAGAGCGAGCACAAGCAGGGGGGAGCAGCAGGCAGAGGGAGAGAGAGAATCAGGCTCCCAGTGGAGCAGGGAGCCTGATGCGGGGTTTGATCCCAGACCTCCGGATCATGGCCCAAGCCAGAGGCAGACACTTAACAACTGAGCCACCCAGGCGTCACTAACTTTAGTTTTTAAAGTAGCCGTTTCCTCAGGTCTGTTTGTTTGTTCATTTGGGCCATGAAGTGGCTCAATCCCCTGGATTGCAATCCAGTTTTTTATATTGCTTGGCTCTGGGGATCAATCCTGTCACTTTGTTCTTGGGTTGAACTTACTGACATTTTTGATTCCCTCATTCTGAGAAATAAATGATATTTGACCCTCATGTAGAATTCTGGATCAGAAACATCGGGAACTCAAAGTAGGTACAAGGAAAGAGTTTCCAGGCAAATGCAGCATATACTTATTTTAAGATGTGATGTTTCAATGACAATTTGAATTATCTGACAGTTTAGTAGCTTACAGAGTTCTAAGCTCTGTGCTTCTGAAAGCTCTTTCCAAAGAACTATGTTCTTTGATCTGAATAGTTATACAGGTGAATCTTGTTTAATGATGTTTCCAGGGACATCACAAGTGCTCTTATATTCAAATCTTAAAATGGAAACCAATTGTAAGTTTACTAAATATGTGCACCATGGTTATTTTTATTCCTATCTCAGGTAATGTTTGTGTGATGTGGTGTTTGCATGCTCTTTTGTATGTATATTTGTAGCAAGAACTAGAACTACATTTAAAGCTGCATAACCTTCCTTCCCACAACTCCCACTTCTGTGTTTCCCTTCACAGTAAAAATCCTACTATCTATAAGGTAGTTTGCTAAGGGGTCCACATAGGTTTGTTTAATTTCCCGAGAATATCAGTGAAATCGCTACTACTAATAGCTACATTCTCCAGATAAGAAAACTTAGGCTTAGCAAGTGAAATAATGAAGTGAAATAATATCCCCAGGTTTCCAAAGCTAATACATAAGCAATAGAGCATGATTTGAAATCAGGCATAGTACACTGACTTCTCAGTTTACAGTCTTCACCTTTAGCTTATTTTACCTGCAAAGAATTGTCCATTTGAGGGGACATTTCTTCATCTCCCTGTCTCTCTTCCTCTGAGTCCTCTCTCGTTCACATTCATACAAGTCCACTAAACCTGCTGTCCCATGAGCCTCATACTGCCAAACGCAGTCTTCCTTCTCTGATTCCTCAACTTCTCAGTAATCTAAAACACAAAATCATCTTCTACAAGCAGTGTTCTTGCTTGGTTTTTGTGACACAGTATACTATTTTGTTCTTCTATCTTCTTTGTTCACATTTCACCTCCTTTACCCAAATTCTAGATGCTTGAGTTTTCCGGGGAATGGTTAGTCTTCTTTTTGAAACTTCTCTTTTGGTATAAATCACAAAGCTTCTGTAGCATCTGTATTCTGAGAAATTCCTTTACTTTCAGCCTTTACTTCAGCTAGATTTTTCCATTCAAGTCCATATGTGTATATTCGAGTGCCTACCTGAAGTTTCCACTTGGAAATCTAAGAGGCATCTCAACTCTTACATGCATAAGCAGAACTTTTGAATCCTGTTCTCCTTCCCTAAATTTGCATAGCCTGCAGACTTTTCCATCTCAATTATTGGTAACTATTTCCTTCATGTTGTTCAGGCCCCAACTTAGAAATCTTGCTTGACTGCCATCTTTCATTTATACCTCACATCCAAAGTGTCAGGAAATCTTACCAGATTTATATTCAGAATGAATTCAGCATCCGACAGCATATTACCACCTCCTCTGCTATTGTCCCAACCCAAGTCAACATAATCTGTAGCCTGAATTTCTGATGTAGCGTTCAGACTGACTTCGTGCTTCCAAAACCGTACCACCACCACCCCATCTATTCTCAACACAGCAGCTGGAGTTGTAAAAAGCAAGTCATATAAAGTCATTCCCTCGCTCAAATTCTTCCAGTATTTCCCTGTCTTACTCAGAGTACATGACAAAGTCCTCACAACAACCCTGCATGATTTACAGCCTTCATATTCCCCTTCCCTTGCCTTCTGTTATTTTCCCTTTTGACCCTGTTCCAGCTGTAGGAATACATTTCTCTGCTGTGTCTTCTGTATGTCAAACATGCCCGTGCTTTACGATGTTTGTGTTGGCTGTTTCTTCCTCTGTGAACTTGCTTCCTATGATGTCTTCATGGTTCATTCCCTCTCTTTCTTCTAGTATTTGCTTAAATTTTATCTTCTCGGGCACCTGGGTGGCTCAGTTGGTTAAGCAACTGCCTTCGGCTCAGGTCATGATCCTGGAGTCCCGGGATCGAGTTCCACATCGGGCTCCCTGCTCAGCAGGGAGTCTGCTTCTCCCTCTGACCCTCCTCCCTCTCATGCTCTCTGTCTCTCGTTCTCTCTCTCACAAATAAATAAAATCTTAAAAAAAAAAATTTATCTTCTCAAAGAGGCCTACCCTGACCATCCTATTTACAAGTAGCACTTGCATCCCCACCCACATCTCTTCAAATCTCCCCATGCTGTTCTCCTTTCCATAATACTTCTCAACTCCTAACATATCAAATGATGTATTACTTTTATTGTTTATTCTCTAACTCCTTCGTTAGGAAAGAAAGTTCTGCTGGGGCAGGGATTTATGTCTGTTTTGTTCACTTTGTATTCCAGATGTCTGGAACAGTATCTGGCATATGGTAATGCCATATATATGTATATGTATGTGTATATAAAAGACTGAGCAAACTCAGAAAGTAGAAGAAAAAAAAAGTCAGGGCCAAGAGAAAAAAAACGTATAAATATGTCAACACTATAAGCTCAGAGTTATATTTAACATTTCTAAAGCAATGACACTGAAGATCTTAAATAGTGGCCATGTGTGCATTTATCCTGTCTCAGGGGATCATCAAGGTACAGCTAAGGAAGGTTCAGAGATCTGGATTGATAGGAGTCTGCACACTGTTGGTGTAGAGTGGCCTAGAGTAAGTGGATCCAGTGTGTGACTGTGCAAGTAGGATCCACAAGTGAGTCAGCTAAGGGCAAACATACACTCATACACGCATGTGCACACACACACACAATGCATACCTTCCCGACCACACTCACAGCTTACATAAAGTCTGAAATAATGAACCTCTAGGGAAGCAATGAGTCCTTTCCAGGAAGAAGTGTGGCTCTGAAGCCACACTTGACTTGGTGACAAGCACAAACTAGTTCACTATTAGAAAGGAATTTGGACAAAGTTTTAACCTCCCCCAGCCTCCATTTTCTTAACTTTATTATAGAAGGGCAATACCAATGACATCAAAACCATTGAGAGCTTAGGAAGATTAAGCTAAGTAATGTGTATGAAATCATATTTATATTTTATCATGAGGAACTTTCTCTAGTTTTAGAATATCAGGTCAGTTAAAGGTTGTCAAATATCTTCTACTCCTTGATAGTATCCCCATCTTCCTAGGCACACCACATCTCTGGAGCTGGGCGCTGTCCTTATCGTGCTTCTCAACACAGTGCTCCTGAAGCCATTTTCCATCCATGGAAGTTAGTATATGATATGAGATATTTGCCTTCCTGAGGCTGGGAGAGTTTCCAAGTTTCTTCCAATTCTAAGGTCTTACAATTTAAAAAAAAATGTGTTTCAGCCAGGATCACCATATTAAAACATCATGAAAAGCTGTTGCTGCTAAATGGGCAGGGAGCTGATGATAATTTTGTTCTGGAGGGACATATATAGCTCACAATGTTTTAGCTTTGGTTTAATTTTGATTCTGTCATAAGGTATACAGTGATGAACATCAAGTAGTAATTTATGTCCCCCCTGCCTTATGGTCAATTCATTTCGTGTCCTATCAGATTAGAGAAAAAAAGGGTAAAGTAAAATGCAAGTGTCTCATGTAAAGTAGTGATGTTGTTCCTCTGCTCTGAGCATAAAGCTACAGAAAGTGGAACATGGATCTCCTGGTGTCAGAGAACCATGGGCTCTAATCCTTGCTCTCTGGTGATCATCTGGGTGATTTTATTTATGTTAGTTCACTTCTCAGATCCTCAGGGATTTGTTGTTCCTTCTCAAAATGGGTTTTAATAATATAAATTTCACAAAAATTATTGTGAGGATTACATGAAGTATTGTATGTGAAAGTGCTCAGCACATGGCCCAGGACTAATACGCATTGAGTGTCTTCCTTCTTACCCTTGTTCATTTTTTCACTACCTGGTCCTTACTATTTTCATGAACCTGTGCCCGTGATAGTGTTTCTTATTCACACCTTGTTGTGGAGAATTTGGTGTGTGGTTTCTGATGTTTTTCTTGCAGTTCTGGCCCCCACTTTATTGTGGGGCTTGAGTAAGGCTCAGGTTTCCGGAACCCCTGGGTGTTAGGCTCCTGTTCAGACTGATAGCAGGGCTCCCCCTCCTAGTGAACACTGCCAGAGCAGTGACTTCTCAGGTACAAATCCAGCTTCTCGGCCTCCCTTCACCCCAGCTGCTAATACTGCCCCTAACAGTTTTTATTGTCCAGTCTTTGTGAGTAAACACCTAGAATCAAAGTGTGCCCTTGTTTCGGGAATGGGGAGAAGATGAGTTCTTAATTTTCTACTCTGTTTTGTTTTCTAGGATCCATGGAAGCAAGCATTCATTTTATAGGGGTCTGGTTCCACTCCCTTCTGTGTTTGGCAGAAGGGGAAGGTGGATGCTTGACTGGGTGTAGGTGAATTTCTGTGCTGCTCTGA
The DNA here is from genome assembly GCF_011800145.1 of Mirounga leonina. Lineage (NCBI taxonomy): Eukaryota > Metazoa > Chordata > Mammalia > Carnivora > Phocidae > Mirounga > Mirounga leonina. The sequence continues at coordinate 10,009,657 of NW_023270265.1, read as the reverse complement.
GTGAGACCTGATTTATACTCAATTATTATAGACTACAAAAATGGAAGGAGAAAATAAAGCTGAAAAATTATGTAGGACCATTGAGGTGGCAATAAGCAGGATGTTTAGAGACCTAACAAGACCATAATGGTTCAGAGGAAAGGTCTAAAGTTGACAAAGAAAGCCAGAATTTGGGGGTAGAGTACTGCACATAAGAAAAGCTACAGAGATATAATCTCAAAGACCTGTTTTATCATTTAGTTTGCTTTCACCTAATTGAGTTGTGCTGTAAAAGTAGTATAGCCTGGCTTGGAGGGGCAGGTAATTTAGACAGTAATGACATTACTAACCTCTTATGAGGGAAAGGATTATGCTTAATCATTAATTTATCCCTTCATTTACTCAATGAATAAAGCAAGACAGAAGAATCTCAGCTCCAAGAGGTCAAGGACTCTGTTTTATTTGCTTCTTTTTCCTCAGCTTCTATAAAGAGTTCTGGCACAGAGTGGACATGTTATAAATTTCTCCAGAGAACTGATATGTTGGGGTGTTTTCCTAAGTATAGAGAGGACTCTCTATTTAGGACTTGTACCATTCTCAACATTTGTCTACTCTGACATCAAACACATCCAGACAAGGTCATGCCCCATTTAGCATTGTCCACATCTTAGACCAAGGTCTTGACTGGAAGGACAGACACATCATCTTCCTTGAGGAGGGCTTGATGCTCTGGTTTAGCACTGCTGTGTGACACTCTGGGAATAGTGAGAGGCTAGGGCCCCGTGGCCACGGCTCAGCTGGAGGAAAAGGGCCTGCAGAGCCTTTGTGCTTCATTGACAGTGTTGTTGAATGTTACAAACCAGAATGAAGGGTTGCAAAGAACAGCTCAGAAATTTACAGGGACTGCCTAGAAATGAGACAGACTTTCCGCCGATTTATCACTGCACTCACTGTGCTTGCTTCAAGGCAGAGGGAGCCATAAATACAGGGGATGAGAGTGAATCTGCAGTTGGAGCATTTTATTTCAGAGCAAGCAAATATGTGGACCTCCTAGGGGCCATTGTCTCCTGACAATTTCTTTTATTGTCATTTGTCATCTCTCGGGCAACTGGTGGAAATGCTGGGTGTGGAAGGCACAGTGCGGGGTCTGTAAGAGCAGAGCACCAAGAAGACTTGGTCATAAATTTCAGATTTAGAAATGCTAGCCAGGAAGATCTTCAAGATCAATTTGCCTACCCCTTGATTTCATTCTGGTAAAATTAGAACATCTTGGATATTTGGTTTTCTTCCACTGAGTGACTTAAAACTCTCCTTTCTTCTTTATTCCACATTTTTATAGTGCTATGGAGCAGGTTCACTTTGATATCTGATCATAGTTTCTCTTGCTTTATGTTACAGAGGGTTTTTGAAGGACATCAAATAAATTGCTCAACATCTCTCTGGGGGATGGAGGTTGAAAAATGCACACTTTTAAAGTTAGCCTCTCTTTTTGCTTACCCTCTCCCCCCCATTTCATTCAGCAAACATAAAGAATAACTATCATTTTCCAGGTAGTTTTTTTGAAGAAGAGTTCTGTGATAAATCCATTACGGTCTATGGGCTCCAAGTTTAGCTAGTCTAGCCTTGCAGGAGGAACATATACAAAATCCAATAATACTACAACATAATGGAATCATAAATAGGGGTCTGTGAAGTTCAGAGGAGCAAACTACTGACCGCTAAGCCCTGGGGAGCTAGAAGGTGGAGAAGTGGCACATTTTGATATAGCTGAATTGATGAGATTATTTTGACTTCTGGACAATATTCTGTGGCCAGTTTGAGGCTTCAAAATGTAAAAATGCTTTAAAAATATTGCCAATCACAAGAGATGTCCCTAAATCTTGTATTCCCCTACTCCATCCTTCTCCATATCCTTAAATTCTTCTCTCAGTGTGAAGAGTGGCAAAGACAGGGGTTAGAGTATGAGGACAGGCTGCAACCCAGGGAAAAGGTGAGGATTTTCATGTCTCCAACTATTGTACATTACATAATACATATTATATATATATATATATATATTTATATATATAAATATATATATATTTATATATATATATTTTAACAGCTTTTTGAGAAATAATTTACATATCATGAAGTTCATCCATTTAAAGTGTTCAATTCAGTGTTTTTTAGCATATTTACAGAGATGTACAACTAACACCATAGTCTTTTACCATAATTTTATCACCATAATTTTAGAACGTTTTCATCACCTCAGAAAGAAATGTCATACCCATTAGCAGTCACGCCATCTAACTCTCTCTCTCTCTCTCTCTCTCTCTCTCTCACACACACACACACACACACACACACACACACACACACACACACACCCCTCTTTCCCTCCAACCCTAAGCAACCACTAATCTCCTCTCTGTCTCTATAGATTTTCTTATTCTGGACAGTTCATGTCAATGGTATCACATAGCATGATCTTTTCTGATTGGCTTCTTTGGCTTAGCCTCATGTTTTTGAGGTTCATCCATGCCATCAAAGACATCATCGGTACTTTATTGCTCTTCATTGCCAAATAATATTCCACTGCATGAATTTGCCATTTCTGTTTGTTTATTACACAGTTGATGGATATTTTGGTTGCTTCTATTTTTTTCCTTTTAAGAATAATGCTGAACATTCATACACAAGTTTTTGTGTGGGCATATATTTTCATATACTTTGGGTGTATACATAAAAGTGGAATTAGTATGGCATATGGTAACTCTGTGTTTAACATTTAAAGAAATAATTTTTAATACTCAAAATGTACCATTTTTTCCTTTTAAAGTTTATCGAAATGTATGCAACACAGCTAAGTGACCATATTTTGAACTCATTGAATTGGGTATTACAAATGAGCAGGACTCATGCTATTCAAAGAATAAATAAATCATTATGCTACCCACAGAAAGCTCATGATTTAGAAGGGAGACAGACCATGACATTGCAAGGTGCAAGAAAGCAGGGGAGAGCAGGTGGAGGGAAGGTGGCCAGGAGGATCAAGAAAAACCTTCCTAAGGAGTTTAAATATTGTCAACAGTCAAAAACTGGTGGAGAAGGGAACAGAAGGGGGAAAATGCATTGTAAAGCAAGAGATCATGATACACCATAGCATGAATTGGTTGAAAAGATACAACGTATTCATAGGAAATCAAACAACACAACCTAAATGGGGTGCTAGTTTGGGAGGTGGTAGCAGGTAACCTCAGACATTTACTCATGCTTCAAGGAATGATTTTTCATCTATTTTCTTTTATCACTGGAAGAAATAAAGGAAAACTGATATGAAATGCTTTGAAAAATAGAACTGGCGATGGAAAAGTTTATTCTTATGAGAACATTAATGATAAAAGCAATACCTCATTTTCAATTCAAACTATCATATACTACAACTTTAATTTTTATTTTAAAAGACATGAATGCTATTGTACAAAATTTGGAAAATACTGAAGAGTATAAAATAAAAATCAATAGTAATCTCATAACCTAGAATCAACCATTTGTAATATTTGAGACTCTACCTATATTCATTTCATATTTATAGCTGCTTACATAGTTGGAACTATAAATGTAGTTGTATTTATGAAATAGGGATTAAACTATAAAGATTATTTTAATTGCATTTTACAATTAATACTATGTCATAAGCATTGTTCTGATTCCTAACATATTCTTCAGGAAAAAGATTTTTTAAGATAACATGGAATTTCACTCTATCAAATCTCCTACATATGGTTATTTTATGACATTCTTTTATTTTGATATAATCTACAATTATTTTGGTGTTAGAAATGGCCTTTGGACATGGATAATTGCCCACTAAAGTGATTTACAGGTGAATTAATTGAACAAAGTATTAAAAGAGAAAGCTATTTCTAAAAAGACAAAAGTATTTTATATATCTTTCTGGAGTTTTGAAGAAAAAGACTTTCTCATCACACATGAAAACAATAGATGATGACTGATTACATTGAAGATTTAAACAACAAAACATTTTCAAAAAGGTAAAAACAAAGGAAAACCAAGTGGATTATTGACAAAAAAATTATAAAGTCTTGATATTCTTAATGTCTACAGGACTAACACATGTATGATGAGTAGTAGTAGACATCACCTAAAGTAGTCATAAAATGGGCAAAGAATATGACTGGTCATTTCTCAAAGAAAGTCACACACCTAATGAAAATTTTAAAAACAATTTGTTACTTGTTATCCAAAAAGCATATTAAACAGAAATTGGATATCATTCTTTTGTATATCTAATGAGCAATGAGTTTAAAAGCCAGTCATTTTTTAAATTAATTAATTTATTTTTGATGTAGTGTTCCATGATTCATTGTTTGCGTATAACACCCAGTGCTCCATTCAATATGTGCCCTCTTTAATACCCATCACCAGGCTAACCCATCCCCCCACCCCCCACCCCTCTAGAACCCTCAGTTTGTTTCTCAGAGTCCACAGTCTCTCATGGTTCATCTCCCCCTCCGATTCCCTGCCTTCATTTTTCCCTTCCTACTATCGTCTTCTTCTTCTTCTTTTTTTTTTTTTAACATACAATGTATTATTTGTTTCAGGAGTACAGGTCTATGACTTATCAGTCTTACACAATTCACAGCGCTCACCATAGCACATACCCTCCCCAGTGTCTATCACCCAGTCACCCCATCCCTCCTACCCCCCACCACTCCAGCAACCCTCAGTTTGTTTCCTGAGATTAAGAACTCCTCGTATCAGTGAGATCATATGATACATGTCTTTCTCTGATTGACTTATTTCGCTTAGCATAATACCCTCTAGTTCCATCCACGTCGTTGCAAATGGCAAGATTTCATTTCTTTTGATGGCTGCATAATATTCCACTGTATATATATACACCACATCTTCTTTATCCATTCATCTGTTGATGGACATCTTGGCTCTTTCCACAGTTTGGCTATTGTGGACATTGCTGTTATAAACACCGGGGTGCACGTACCCCTTCAGATCCCTACATTTGTATCTTTGGGGTAAATACCCAGTAGTGCAATTGCTGGGTCATAGGGTAGCTCTATTTTCAACTCTTTGAGGAACCTCCATACTGTTTTCCAGAGTGGCTGCACCAGCTTGCATTCCCACCAGCAGTGTAAGAGGGTTCCCCTTTCTCTGCATCCCTGCCAACATCCTGACTTGTTAATTTTAGCCATTCTGACTGGTATGAGGGGGTATCTCATTGAGGTTTTGATTTAGATTTCCCTGATGCTGAGCAATGTTGAGCACTTTTTCATGTGTCTGTTGGCCATTTGGATGTCTTCTTTGGAAAAATGTCTGTTCAGTCTTCTGCCCATTTCTTGATTGGATTATTTGTTCTTTGGGTGTTGAGTTTGATAAATTCTTTATAGATTTTGGATACTAACCTTTATCTGATATGTCATTTGCAAATATCTTCTCCCATTCTGTTAGTTGCCTTTTCGTTTTGTTGACTGTTTCCTTTGCTGTGGAAAAGTAAAAGCCAGTCATTTTTAATCTGAGATGGTTTAGCTGAAATCTGCATTCCCACCTTTCTTAGTGGGAAAGAGTAGTCAAGACTTTCTCGAAAGCAGTTTGACAATACATAGTACATGTCTTTAAAATCTTCATGCTCATTAATGTGATCTCGGGAAGTTTCAAAGATTTAGGACCAATGATTTTTCATGTCAGGTATTTTTATACCATATCACGTATTTTCATTATCACAAAATAATGACCATAAAGAGTGTTAAATAACTCCCCAAAAAGAATGTTAAATAAATCATGGCTCATACTATATATAATGAAATATATTTCCACTAAAAGTGATACTTTAAAGAACATTTTAGGCATGAGCTAATTCGTAATATATAATCTATGATACCAATTATATAAATATAAAATTTATAAGCATATATATTATATATAAGAAATATATTTATGATATTAATATTGCTTTCTTCTAGGAAGTAGGCTACAGTTAACTTAGATTTCTCTGTTTCTCAAATCCTGTTTGTCATTCTGATGAAGTAAGAAGGGTATATGACTTGAGATCCCTATGCAAGGAGATGCTTACAAGGAAGTGTCCAGAAGGATATCACAATGTCTCCTTGAAACTTTTTTTTTTAGAGTTTTGTAGGCCCTGACTTTGTCATGCATCCTCAGTGTGAGGATTATGTTCTTGTCCTGTGTTGATCCTTCCCCAGTAGGATGTCTAGTTCATGGCAGCCTTTCACTGAGGGCTGGAACTTGTATCACAGCCTTGGTTGGCTGCCTTCTGTCTTATATGGAGAAGACTTTGGGACTGGAGCAGAATCCACAAAGTTATCTGCTGTGTGTATTTCCTGCACCAGAGCTGGCTTTTGTAGTTATATCTGGTTCCTCAATAACCTTCCTGAGTTTAAGATTTTAGGATCTTTGCTGGCTTTGTGTTGCCTCATCATACATAACACTTTGGCACACCTGCTTTTCAGAGGGTTTTCTTGGGTGATTTTCATTACATCCAAGGAGAGCAAAGAATGACAGAGAAGCTGGTGATGGGAACAGGTATGGGGACAAGTACACAGAGTTGTAAATTCAAAGGGGAAATACAATATTAAAGGCTCAATGGAGAAGTGACAAAATCATGGGGAATGAAGAAACCTTGGAGTTCTGTTGAGTTATACCATCTCTGAAGGCTGACTTGAAGTAGTAGAATAATTATTTCTGCCCAGATCTTCCTAAGGGCCCAATGGGGAACTTGCTGTTGAACATCTGGCAAATTATGCAGACCATAGCCAAACCCTCAGTTATCTTCCTCAGAGATTGTTCTTAAAAGACAGATGGCAGCTAAAACCACTGATGCCTTCACCTGGAAGTTTAGGTCCCTGGGGTGATCCTTGAAGAAAAAAAGGCTTTTCATGCCACACACATACACAATGAATTGCATATATGGAATTTTTCTTTTCATTCAAAATAATAATTTAAAAAATATTACCAAGTTTCTAGGCTCTAGGGTGTTAGAAGATAAAATATGGCAACTGCATATGGGAAACACTGTTTTCTTGGAAGGATAATACATGTTCTATTATAAGCACTTGGTTGCTGTAAACCAGAGATTTGCATTTCTTGTGTCTAAGACAGACTGTTCAGTTACTATTGATATTGACAACATAAGAACATGAAACAGTTAAATTTCGAAGCCAGAAGCATTCAAATTAAGTCACAAAACTAACAATCTATGTGACCTGAGGGTGTATGTCACATGTATTTCTAGACTTCAATGTTTATACATCTACAGGGAATACTTTGGGAGGCATCGGGGAGCACTGGAAGGCTCACTTAATTTTGAGAAAGAAAGAGGACTATCAACAACTCCAATGTGTCAGAGCACTAAAAATGTTTCATACAGGGTGTCATCTGGGGTGATAACTCTAGTAATAGGTATGTCCATATAGAACAAGGCACTTTTCAGATGGGGTATTATTCAATTTTCATCGTAAACCTGGAGGTAAATATTAGTTTCACAAATTGAATCTGAGTCCCTTCATGGCTGATTTCATTTGTATCTCTATCACCTGACTAATGCTTGGCCCTCAGTATTTGTTGAAAATCTCAGGGTAAATAAATAGCAGGCTGGAACTTTGGTCTGCAAGACTTCAAAGTCAGAATGTCTAGATTCCTCTGTTTGGCCTTGGGGAAATCATTTCGCAAATATTCAGCCTCCTTTACCTGAAGGCACAGGTCATTGGTTTCCTAATTAGCTGTGAATTGAAATCTGAGCCCCACCAACATTCCGATGAGCAGTGGGGATGGGAGAAAAACAGAGGAAGAGTATCAAACCTCCGAACATTTAAACCTCCCCTGATGATGTGGCCACAGCTGGTGGAACCTCTAGTACGCAAACTCTGCTATGCTCTCAGCTGCACAATGTGCTCTAATGGGGTGATCTGAAGGAAGACCTGTTGTAACTCACAAATAACCAGGATGGAAAATAGGATGTGATTTCAGGAAAACATAGGGACACGTTTTACCTCTATACCTGTGCTGTCCAGTCCATACAGAATGTGTGCCACATAAGTAATTGTAGATTTCCCAGTAGCCACATTAAAAAAGTAAAACTAACAGAAGATAGATAAAATTAATAATATATTTTACTTAGCATATCCAAAATGTTATATTTTCAACATGTAGTCTGTATAAAAATATGCACGAGATAGTTTACATTCTTTTTTCATACTGTCTTTAAAATCAAGTGTGTATTTTATACTTACTGCACATCTCACTTTGAGCTAGTGACATTTCAGGTGTTCACATGTAGCGAATGGTGGTGGTATCAGACAGTGCAAGTCTAGACAGACTGCTTAGTTTGCTCTTAAAATCTGGAACCTGGGGTTCAAACTTGCTTGGAAACCCAATATGGTTTGGGCTATGCAAAAGGTCTCTGTAGAAGACCTACATTTTCGCACCCCTTTATATATACTGTACGCTGAATTTGAAGTTCAAAAAGCTTTTAGTATATATTATCTGACTTAATCAGTGCAACACTAATATGTAGGTTTTATAGTATTCATCATACAGATGAGAAAGGTAAGATATGTTAGTTTCCTGGAACTGTTATAACAAGGCACAAACTGGATGTCTTTTTTTTTTTTTTTTTAAGATTTATTTATTTATTTTAGAGAGAGACAGCTCAAGTGGGAGGAGGAGAGGGAGAGAGAAACTCAAGCAGACTCTGCACTGAGCAAGGAGGCAGATGTGGAGCTTGATCTCATAATCCTGAGATCATGACCAGAGCCAATACCAAGGGTCCAGCACTTGACCGACTATGCCACCCAGGTACCCCCAAAATGGGACTGTCTTAAGCAACAGAAATTTATTGTCTCATAATTCAGGAGGCCAGAGGTGTAAGATCAAGGTATTTGCGGGGCCATGCTCCCTCTAAAGGCAGTAGGGAAGGAGCTGTTCCAGGCCTCTCTCCCACCTTGTGATGTGGCAACATAACTCCAATTTTCACATGCACTCTTGCTGAGTGTATGTCTGTGCCCAAATTCCCCCTTTTTATGAGGGCACCAGTCATGTTGCATTAGGGGGCCCCCTACTCTCGTATGACCTATCTTAACTAATTACATCTGCAATGACCCTATTTATAAATAAGGTTACATTTAGACACAATGGGCATTAGAACTTCTATATATGAATTTTGGGGTGAAACATGCAACCCATGGCATAGGCTTGAAGAGGTTGATCATCAATTAGACTACTTTAGACTGACTGGTTTCCCATTACTAGCTGCACATGATATTTGCATGTGTGTATCTGTGTCTGGGTTTGTATATATGTTTCTCCTCACCTTCATGGGGGCCCATTCGTCACCTCAGCCTCCAAGCAGCCCCCAGCACATAGTAGGCTCTCAATAAATGTTGGCTGAACAAAAGAATGAAAGAGCAAAATTTCTGGCAAAGTAGGAACCATATTTGTGGTGTTATTGTCATATTAAGGAGGTGTGTACCTTCTATAGCTTGTCCTTGCTTTGGCTAGAATCTCTGATTTTCAGAGCTTTATAACACTTACTATAAATTCCATCTGGATGGAAACTTGGCTAAGCATCTTGGCCTTCAGCTTTTAATTGATGCTATGTTTATTGGAATGTGAAAAATAGGAGTTCTAAGTCTTTATGATACTCTTTTATGCCTATATAATTTACAAATAGTTTGTTACCACCACAGGCTGTTTCTGACTCCGTTATCAGTTTTTACAGAAATTAAATATAGATGCCCTAAGGATAGGCCTTCAAAGTAAGCACTGGGGATTGTGGGTGGTAGTGTCCTGAGCAGCCAATTATCTTATATTGAAATGTGGGTTGTTGGTTTTTTTTTTTTTTTGATACATTTAAGAAGAGTCCTCAGCCTACCACTGGTTGAGTTAAAGACAATCTACATCTAGACACAGGGGGCTGCTTTCTCATAAAGGGGCTCCAGGCCATCCTCAAGCGCAACACCACCTGTTCACAAACACTCTCAAATCTCGATCCAGCTGGTTGGGTTTTATTTCAGATTCTATGGTGTGGAACACAGATTATTGGCCTTAGAGATACTACTGTGTGTTTTGCGAGTTAGAGATATAATGTAACTGAATTCGTCCATTTATTAAACTAACATTTGTTGAGTACCTATGTTCAGTGCTGAGAATGCACAGAAATGAGAATGTGAATTTGCCCTTGAAGATTTCAAGATCTAGAGATACCAACAATTCATACGATAATGAATAAAGGTCAATAAAGTTAGAACAGGGTGTGTTGAAGGCAGAGAGGATGGTTTTTATTGTGCGTACTAGAATGGGGTGGATGGGGGATTCACTCTAGCCCCATAAGAATTTCTTACAGAGCAAGCTAACTGATTGTGAGAAATACTAGCAAATTAGTAAAGATTCACATGAAATAGCACAGCAGAAGAATAATAGGACTTTTTCAAGCTAAGAGTGTACTTTGAAGGGGGCTCTTTAAACCACGTCTGATGGCTTCTAGTAACTGAGCCACATCCTTCTAGGGTTGGAAGAGTCCCCCTCTGACAACTCTCGATGTCCTTCTTCTTCTCTGTCTTTCATAGTAACAATGATAATTAATATGTGCATGTTATATACTGAACTTTGAAGCGATTTTGTATAATTTTCTCATGCAGACATCATCCCAAAATTGTGATGTAAGTTCTACCATATTCATGCTACAGACCAGGGGACTGATGCTTGAGGAGATTATATGATCTGCCAGAGATTACATGGGTATTTTGTGATTATATTGGTCAGCACTCTTGCTTTTGAATATAATAAAATAAAACCTGGAATTGACCTAAACAGAATAGACAGTTTATTGGTCAACTATCTGAAAAGTACAGGGGTAGACGTGGTGCCTGGGAAGATTAGAAATAGGGGCACTAAAGTCATTAGGATTTGCTCTACACTGAATCTGCCCCATTTTGTAGGTTGGCTTTACTTTCTCAAGCAGGTTTCTCCACAGGGTAGTTTGCTCTTCCCCTGGCAATGCTGAAGGAACATTCCAATAGCTTTACTGCTGGTGGGCATAAGGGTGTTCTCAACCACCTCAGATATGAAGTCCCACAGGTGGGCTCTGACTGGCTCATTTTAGGTTGGGTATCCACTTGCTACAGCTAAAGTGTCATCACTCACCCAATCACATGTTTTGAATCATTTAATAGAAAAAAAGATGATGTTATTTTAGGCAGTCATCATCATCATCATCATCATCATCATCATCATCATGAAATTCCACTATAGGAGTAGAGCTGGAACTGAAATCCATACTTCATGATTCTAAATCCAACATTATTTTTAGACCTTGAAAATACCATCATAATTTTTAAGTTGTATATCTAAAAGACTTTTTGTCACTTGCACTAGGATGTTTTACAGGTACCTCAAATCTTAAACTGATGTCAGAACTGACTGGCATTGTGCTGCTATAACCCTCCAGCCCCATGCCTATCTGGTCTTCCTCCAGTTTTCTGTCTCAGTGACAACTGGCCCAGGGCCACGTTGTAACTTTCATGGGCCTGGGCACTTTTGCTTCCTCCATAAAAATACTAAAGATTATATTTTACTGCATTGGTAAAGATGGATATATTACTATTATATATTTAAGTACTTTCTTTGAACTAAAAGTTTGTTTTGCTTTTATAATTTAAAAAGACTTTTAAAACACTTTTGAGGGCCTCTACAAATATTGTGGGCCCAGGACACTGGGCCCACTGAGCCTAATGGATAAGTTGGGACTGAAGAGGCCTAAATCATTCTGAAGAGCGTAGTTGGAAATTTGGGATTTATCCTTAACATTTTCTCTCTCTATCAACACATCTCAATGACTATATTCCATCAAATTCACCAGTTAATTTTTTCCCCAAATAGCAAATCACTTGCATTTCTTTTTTTTTCTCTACCATCTTGACTGGTCTCCTTGTATCCCTTGTTATTTTTCTCCAATCTCTGATCATTGGTGCAGCCAGAATCTTATAAAAACAAATCTTGGTCTTATAACCTTTCAAGAGCTTCATTTTCTTCTTGACTTAATGAAAAGATAATCTTGACATAGCCTGTGTGTCCCCAGAGGGTCTGGTTCCTGCCTGCCTCACCAAATGTATAACATAGGACTCTGGCCAGTTCTTTCCACTGTGGTCACACAGGGCTTCCTTCAGTGGCTTGAATGCAGATTTATCTTTTGCATTTCGAGGCCCTGAAGCATATTCTTTCTTCTAGAATGTCCTTTTTTTCTGCCCTGACCTGTCATTAATTACTCACCATTCTTTTTTTTTTTTTTAAGATTTTATTTATTTATTTTGACAGAGACACAGCAAGAGTGGGAACACAAGCAGTGGGGGGAGGGGGGGTGGGAAAGGGAGAAGCAGGCTTCCCGCAGAGCAGGGAGCCCTATGCGGGGCTTGATCCCAGGACCCTGGGATCATGACCTGAGCTGAAGGCAGATGCTTAATGCCTGAGCCACCCAGGCGTCCCTAATTACTCACCATTCTTTACATCTCACCTCAAGTGTCACTTTATCAGGGAATCTTAACCTGGACCCTCCTCACACAGCTTGGATCAATATGCTTTCTTGGCAAACTGTATTTACCTTTGTAGTAAAATATCCACAACTGGAATTCAGTATCTAATTGTGTAAATGATAATTTAGTGTCCATTTCAACTACCAAGAGGTAAGCTCCATGTCTAATTTGCTTATCATTGTTCTCCCCCTCCCCTGTGCCAGCTACACAATAAGTACTCAATATCTGCTGAATGAATGAAGGAAAAGTGTGTGTTGATATATCCTTAAGTATGTTACATTTTTATTCATGACAAAGTTTTTTGAGGGCCAATGCCAGGCACTCTCGTAGGCTCTGAAGACACAAGGCATTAATAATCATCACCTTTCTGAATTTTTTTGGAATTCTGGAATTCTTCCACTTAGTTGATTTGGATATCACCCTGATGCTGATTCAGAACTGATCAGATTAGGTGGTTGTTTAAGAGAATGAGGCTCTAGAAAATAGAAATTGAATCCCCCAAATAAACACAGATATTAATGGATAAATTAAATAGTCAAACCAGTATGGAAAGTCTACAACTACGATGCTCTTAATCACTGATATCACAGGCCTGTCTTCTCTGATCATGTAGATCAGAAAATGTCTATGCATCTTTTGAAAATTGGATTCAGTCCAGAAACTGACTGGTAAAGGAATTACTGCGCAGGGAAATTTTTTAATACTGGCCTCTTATGTAATAGTTACCCCACCCTCCATTCCATATACTGTTTCTGGCATAAAAAGTTGAAATAGCTTCATTTTATAGTTGATGCAATGGAGATTCGATGAAATGATGTGATTTACCCAAAGTTACAAGATTTCTTAATGACACTACACTAGAGACTGCTTGGGAGATTTGTTGATCTTCCTGTTTTATCATTCTACTTTGCTCTTCCATTATCAGTTAGAACTCTTACTCATTTGCACATGTACTAAGTACATTGTGGTTTGTACAAAGCAACTCTGTTGTCATAAATTAGGTGATACTCACTACTAGCATACCTCCTTCTCACTGCCAATTCCTCTGTGCCCAGAAGTCTAAATAATAATAATAATAGCAGCCACAGGAAAACAGAAGTAGGAAACAAAATAAATGAAAAGAAGCCCCACCTGAATATAGGGGCAGACCTCTCATGTGCCAGAAGGTAGAAAGCTAAAAGTCATCAGTGAGCATCCTTAAAACTACCACAACAATGTAAGATATTATAATGAAGAGTTTGTTCTTTGGAGTTAGAAAAAATTAGCAATGTAACTACTACTTATTTTGTCGGTGACCCTGGGCAAATTCATTCACCACGTTAGAGTCTTGGGTATTTTCCTAATTAATTTGCGATAATAAAGCCAACCAGCAGAGCTGTGTGTGAGAGTCCCTTTCTCTCTCTGCAAAAGCTGATTTGAAGGGAGATTAGAATCTGGCAGCATTGTCTCTTCCCTCATCCTCTCCTTAGTCCCCTTGCAAGAGGGTAGCCATTTCTGAAATGATTGCTTAGCTTGGGAGATATTTATTGGGTCAGGGAGGGATCAATGTGCGTTAAACTGTCCCAGTGCATGCTTCTGCATATTTTCTGCTGCACAGAGTGTCACAATCATGCAGCCTGCTTGAGGGTGCTTCCATCCTATGATGTAGATACAACATACAGAGAGGTCGGAGTATCTTCTTAGACTCGGAAGCAAAACTCAGATTCACTCAAGTGTCCTGCACTGTGGCATTTGACGGTGGCCCAACTTTTCATAATGTGGTCCTTTTCACTCATATTCCCATCGGCAAAATAGGAATCAGGATAGCACCTATCTTGAAGGTTGTTATGGGATAAGTTGAGTTAAGCCAGGTGAGGAGGTTAGAAAAAGGCCTGACAGGGCTCGTGTTCTATAAACACACACAGACTGACAGGACTACCTTGTGAAACAGGATTACTACCCACCCCACTTTGACGATGAGAACACTAGAGCCCAGAGAGGTGATATCACAGGTAGAAGATACTAGAGCCAGTACTTGAACCAAGGCCAGCTGACTACAGATTACATTAGCAAATGTTTTGCATTTCTTAGTGGGGAGAGTATAAAATAAACAACAACAACAACAACACAACACTCCTTTTTTTTAAAAAAAAGATTTTATTTATTTACTTGAGAGAGAGCTCAAGTGAGAGAACATGAAGGGGTTGGTGGAGAGGCAGAGGCGGAGGGGAGAAGGAGGCTCCCCGCTGAGCAGGGAGCCTGATGCGGGGCTCAATCCCAGGACCCTGGGATCATGACCTGAGCTGAAGGCAGACGCTTAACCCACTGAGCCACCTGGGTGACCCTAAAAAAAAATACTCCTTAAACATTCCTTCTCCGATTCCCTTTGCAGTGCTGAGAAGAGAGGGGTGAAGGAAGGGCAGCTTCACTTTAAGTGACATAATATGCAATCTGCACATTTCATGTCCACACTTGGGTTAAGTCAGTTGTCAAATACTAATGAAGAACTGAGAGGGGCTCAGGATAAGGATGGAGTCTGAAGTGATGGTGATCTCTGAGCCAGATAATCATTGGCTGTTTTCCCCAAACTCCAGTTATGTCACTAAAACCAGAAGTTTGCTCTTACCTGAAAGTGAGGAGAAGGAGGAACTGAGTTTGGGAGCTTAAGAATTATGAAAGAAGCCACTAAGTCACTGGGGAGAGAAATCAAATATTGCCTGGAGTCCTGCAGAAGAGCCATATTGTTATTTACGTTGCAGATAAAAGGCAAAGGAAAGAAAGAGAGGGAAGGAAAGAGAGGGAGGGAAAGAGAGATTATGTGAAACAAGTGGTAAATTTCCATGTGAAAACCTGTTTCCATTTCACCAGAATACATCAGATAAAAGGCTCCCAGAAAAAGAATCTAAACCCCAGGTCTTGGTTTTGTGTGCTGAGACACAGCCTCACTATTGTGAACAGTTCCCCGTGAACTCAGAAATTCACAACACACTTCAGATCTTTTTCTCTCCACATTCTCATCTCAAAGATGCACCTACTTTCCCTGGCTCTTGGTTGATGCTGTAATCAATTAGCCCAACCAAAGCATAACTGTGCTCAGTATTTTTCCGTGAGCCAATTCCTGCACAGCTTGGTTAATCCTGCTCTACAATTTAAAAGTATAATGTGGGCCATACCGGGAGAGAATTTTTAATTTCAGCAGCCATACTTGATTCACAAAGGTGACTTGCTTCTTTGCATGAGGGAGCCAGCCAGGATTTTCAACTTGTAGGTAAACAGATCTTCTTCAGTCTACTGTCCTAAAAGACAAATTCCAGTGTGTCCATATATGGTGATGGTGGAAAAGAGATGTGGTTGTGGCCTGCACCATGGTCCTACCTTCAGACCTGTAGGAGCCGAGCTCAGATAGGCTTCTGTTTAAAGGCACTATGAGGTAATTGATACACATGATGTTAAACAGGCTCTGCTCATCCTGCCAGATGGAAAGGTAATTCAAATTGAGTTCCAAGTTCCACCCTATAGATTTTACAGCAGTCTTCTGGTGTAAGTCATTACCCTTTCCTTCCCTTTTTGTTCTTGCATGGTATATTGATGTGGCAGCTGGCAGCACCTGAGAAGCATACAATAATGCTGCTGAAATAAATGGTTAAATAAATAATGAATGCAATTTTTTTGTGGGGTGGGGTGGAGGGTCCTGTGCTTGTTGTCAGGGGATCTGAAGGATTGAGTGGGCCTTGGGGCAAAGGATGGAGTCTAAGAGACCAGTAATGGTGATTTCTATCTAAATCATTAAAAGAGATCTGTAATGCTGAATTCGGCAAGATTCAGAGTAGCAGTGGTAAAAAAAAAAAAAAAGCCCTGACTGAGGATACCTGCAAGGGAGAACTCAGGAACAGGAGAGGCACAGTGATTAGATTATCTTGAGTCAATCAGATGAAATAAGGTTTTAGGATAGTATAATGAAACCCTAAAATCACATAAAATTATAACCTTTTTTAATATCACCTAGAATTATGAGTATTGCTAGAGATAGGTCCATCTCACCTTTGATTTCCATAAGAATTAAGAAAAGCTCTGAGAATTCTGTGAAACATTATGCTTATAATGACATAAATTCAAAAGAGCCATTATTATTACCTTAGAATAGTAATGCTCTGGTTCCTCATTTCCTTTGTCTTCTTCTGTAGGATAACAAATCATCCAGGGGTGCCTGGGTGGCTCAGTTGGTTAAGCTTATGCCTTCGGCTCAGGTCATGGCCCCAGGGTCCTGGGATAGAGCCCCGTGTCAGGCTCCCGGCTCAGCAAGGAGTCTGCTTCTCCCTCTGCCTCTCCACCTTGCCTGTGTGTTCTCTCTCTCTCTCAAATAAACAGAATCTTAAAAAAACAAAATTGCCCAGGACTTTAGACTATTTTGACTTGTTGATAATCCTACCTGTGTAATGACATTGGTCAATCCATCTGCCACTTCTCTTCACCTCTTCTCCAGTTGAATAATGGATGACTCAAGAATAAATCTTCAACAGTCTATAAAATTGACAGTTTTCTGATGAAAATATCTCCAAACTGTGACAAGAAACATGGAAAATAATTCATATTCTCTGTGTTGATTTGTTGGCTCTTTATTTCTTTAATATCACCAGACCTAAGTAGGTTTTGTGAATCAGGGTAAAATTGCAGTCAACAAGAAAGTTTAGGAAGTGGAATAATTTAGAATAATCAGGATATACTGAAGTTAATGAAGAAAGCATTTTTTTTCCTATTCGTTTTTCTTGTTAAAAATGATTTTTGGAGAGAGAAGAGTCCCCAATTCCTACATATTTGGCTACCCTACGAAATTAAGACAGGCATTTATCTTCTTGAAAAGATTCATAGAAAACTATTCCATTCTTCTTTCTGATATTCATATTGGACAATAGAAAAAAGAGACTGAGAATGAATTTGGCTTAGATTAGAGAAATAAGGGGTTTATGCCTTCTTCATTCTTTCTCATCACTGCCTCTCCCTCCTTATCTGAAGTACAAGAGGGTTCCTACCTCTGAGCTCTTCAATTCCTTTAAGATTTTACTTTCAGACTTTTACAAGAGAGTTTGGTTCTAGCTCAGTTACAAACTTTAATCTTCTTCCATGGAATATACCCTTTGCATTGCCAAGGATTACTATTTTTCAGGACTTTGGGTGACTCATAATGTGTAATTTTCTTATGTTTTTTTTAAAATTTTTTATTCTTATGTTAATTGCCATACATTACATCATTAGTTTTTGATGTAGTGTTCCATGATTCATTGTTTGCGTATAACACCCAGTGCTCCATGCAATACGTGCCCTCTTTAATACCCATCACCAGGCTAACCCATCCTCCCACCCCCTCCCTCTAGAACCCTGTTTGTTTTTCAGAGTCCATTGTCTCATGGTTCATCTCCCCCCTCCGATTTCCCCCCCCTTCATCTTATGTTTATTTTTTAAAAAATAATTTCCTACTAACTAGTTGAGGTGAGGAAGAGAAGTCTTTTTTCATTTGGGAGCCAGGAGTCCAAAGTCCCTATTGAGAAAGAAAATTAAAGGAAGTTTTCCCCTTGGAATATGATTGTGGTTAGAATTAGAGAAGGCTAGACAGAAAGAAGCATGGGGGCAGAAGAGGGTTGTTAAGCCTACAGTGGCTTGAGCTTGTTCATACACTAAGCGCAGCAGGAGCAGAGAAGTTGCTGAGAGAGGACACTGGAATCTAGGAGGGTCCCCAAGGAAGATGTGAGACAAGGGAAGGCAAAGAGTTCACCCTCGACAAAAGGAGAGACCACTCATTTTACAAGGCTTCTGGACAAAAGGAGGGATTATTGCCAGCACAAATGAACATAGAAGTAGAGGGCAGGAAATTGAGGGTGTTCAGCCTGATTGACCAACTGAAAAGTGAGAGGAAATTGGGGCAGAGTAAGCATCCTGAGAGATGCAATGCTTTTGTGCCTTTATTACCTGAAGTTGCCCATTTTTCAGTGGCTTGGTGAGAAAAGACCAAAAATGACTGTATTAAAATATCTGTTATGTAATGCATTCTTCTATAGGTCTTCTATAGATCTTAGGATGTTCCAGACACTGTTCAAAGCAATTTACAAAAGTATGTCATTTAATCCTTATAATAACCCTGGGAGGAAAGTACTGTGATTGACCCCGCTTTATAGACGAAGAAGCTGAGACACAAAGAGGTGAAGTAACTGAGTCGAAGTCACACAGTGGGTACACGTAAGCCAGGATTCCAACTCAAGCAGACACAGGGTTCCCCAGTGATGTTCTTACCCATTATGCTGTGTCTCAGGGAAGTGAAAATGATGCCCCAATGTATTATCTGCGGTTTTACCAAGACAAGGTTCAAGGTTCAGCCCTTTATCTGAATCTCATCCTAAAATATCTTCATCCTAGTTTATAGGCAGATCAGCTCTTTTTTAGTTTGAGCCACAGGGAACAAAAAGAAACACAGTATCTTCCAGAAGATCCCAGGGCTTTTATTCAAAACACTTAACAGTGTATGCACTTAGTGGATGATGTCTCAATCTGCATTTTATTTAAAAATTCATCTTCATTTTTCCAAAGGTGTAAATTAACTTAGTTAGTGCCACTTGCACCCCCCACCATCTTTCATTGGTTGCCCCCATATATTAGGATCTTAAAAGGCCCTCCATCTGAGGAGCGTATTGAAACCTGCAAACCTTGCAGAGCTGGAAACCTGCATCAATTTCTTTTGTTAAAAGAAACAGAATTTCTAACTGGCCAGCTTCCCCTCCCCCCTGAAATGAAATCCCAGAAATTGGAGAAGCTTCTGGTTGTGATTGTTTCTTGGACAGGTATTAAAGGGCTTCTGTACCATTGTGTCCAAGTCCATTCCTGATCTACCCTCTGGTTTAGGGCCAGGTGGAGTCGGCAATGGTGAGTGTCGCCGGCCGGAGGGCTGCGTATCCCATTGCCGGCAGCAGTCCCGGTTGCAATCTTTGTTTGGGATCCCTTGAAAGGGTGAATGAAACTGATTGGCAGTTAGGGAAATAATTTCCTCCAGCCTAGTCGCGTGTGTTAATTAAAACTGCTCAAACTGTCACTTTGGGCAGTTGCAGAAAGGTCCTGGTTGCCAGGGAGAGTGAAATGCCGCAGGGGGATTGACTGATGTGTTCAGGCATATTTGACAGGGACAATCTTCTGAAGAAGTCAAGTGAAAAAAAAAAAAAAAGATTTTGGTTTTATGTTTTTTAATTAGCATGAGCCAAATTACTTCTAACCTTTGCCTCTCTTCTGCCATAGCCACCTGTGTGAATATTCTGAGAGTTGAACATGTTATATGAAATGACACACATATTTTGGAATCACCATTATACTTCTGCTGAAGCCATTCCATGACTATCATGCGCTCATGTAAAGTACGGACTGGGAATCAGATACTCCCGGGTTCAAATTCTGATTCAGACCCTTCTTTTGTTATTGTTATGTTAATCACCATACATTACATCATTAGTTTTTGATGTAGTGTTCCATGATTGTTTGTGCATAACACCCAGTGCTCCATGCAGAATGTGCCCTCCTCAATACCCACCACCAGGCTAACCCATCCTCCCACCCCCCTCCCCTCTAGAACCCTCAGTTTGTTTTTCAGAGTCCATCGTCTCTCATGGTTCGTCTCCCCCTCCGATTTCCCCCTGATTCAGACCCTTCTTAAATATATGATAGAATGACTTAAACTTTTTGCAGTTTTATATCTGAAAGGCTAAAAATTAGGGGCATAAAATTACATATCTCAAAATTTCTAGGACTAAATGAGATAGTATATACAATAAGCTTATTCTATAGCAGATATGTGATAAATGTTACTCTCCTTTATCTTTCTGTATCTTTTATACTAGGTTATATTTTGGAAAAAACAAAAAGCATTCAGAGTCAGGACGTAAAAATTAGGAAGGTTTTTTTTTTCTTTCTTTTTTTTTTTTAAGATTTTATTTATTTATTTGACAGTGAGAGAGATAGCAAGAGAGGGAACACAAGCAGGGGGAGCAGGAGATGGAGAAGCAAGCTCCCCACTGAGCAGGGAGCCCGAAGCGGGACTTGATCCCAGGACCCTGAGACCATGACTTGGGCTACCCAGGTACCTGGAAGTATTTTTTATTAAAAAAAAAAAAAAATAGCAGTCACATAGGAGTAGTTCATGTGGTTTGATATATCCATATAATAGAATATTTTGCAACCATTTAGAAAAACATTTTAATGAATAATTAATGACATAAACATACTTATGTGAGAATATTGTGGAAAATTTAGGATACTAAATTGTGTGTAAAATACGATTATGTTCTTTATTTTTAAAGCAACATGGAAAAATAGCCTATAATTATTTTTATAAACGTGTTAATACTTCTTAATTCCTGTTGCTGGGTTTGTAGGACATTTTTACTTTCTTATATCTTCTATGTTTTAATACAAAATTTATAGTTTTAAAAAGGGGGCTAATATAAAAGTGACTCAAAAGCTAGGAATCCAACTAAATGCCAATGAAGTGTTTTTCTTACATGGCTCAGAAAATGACTCTGGAAGCAATTGTGAGAGAGTTGGTCTAAAGTTATTTAGACAATGCCAGTGCTACTTAAATAAAGTAGCTACTTTGAAAGAGTCAGAGATTTTAGACACAGGAGTTCTTATAGTTTTCATATAAAAATTATATTTTATTCCATTGAATTTATTTTAATTTTATTTTTCTTGTTATTTTATCTATCTAAAAACACTCCCAGCAGTGCACCAAGAGGGGGAGTGTGAATCCTAGGAAAAAGGATACATATCCTTACTGGTAACTTCTTGGAGCTCTGTTACTTATTTTTCTGTTTTATCCTTCCAATCCTTGGCAGGAATCTGCTGTTACTCCAATTTTTAAAGATGAGGAAACTCTGGTTTGGCAATGTTCTGCAATTTACCTAAAGTTGGCAGCTAGGATGAGGACGAGGGGAATGGAAGGGTCTGTGTAACTTTAAAACTGTCAAATCGTTACCACAAGATTGACAGTTAAGTGCCTCAGCTGTGTTGGCCAATACACTAGCCACTGACCGCATGTAGCTATTTAAATTTTAAATCCATTTAAAATGAATAAAATTAGAAACGAGTCATGCCAGCCACATTTCAAGTGCTTGTGTGGTCACACGTGGCGAGTGGCTGAGGTATCAGACTGTGCAGATATTGAACATTTGCATCCTCCTAGAAGCTTCCAGGGGACAACACTGCAAGTCTAGACATTCGCAGATGGAAGAGATGACCGAGGGTTGCCTAGGGTGGTTGGAGAATACCTTATGATGGAGAAAGTAAGAGTCAGCCAGGCTAAGGGCAAGTATCTCTTCCTTTCCTTTCAGATTCCTTCTCTGATCCTCATTTCTCAACAAGTACCCCAAGTTCTGATTATCTCCTCCCTGCCTTCCATGACCATCATCCTGAGTTCTGCACTCAGGGCCCACACTCTGGTCCATTGATACCAGTCTCCTGGCCCAGAGAACACAGGTTATTACTCAGGTCCACTGAGTAATAGAGCTCCACTGAGTGAGGATCATCTTCAACTTTAATGAAAACAGGTAATGGATATAATTGTCTCAGTTTACATTTTTTCATTCATAACTGTCCCTAAGCATTGCTTCTTACCCCTGATTTTCTGTTAGGAGTACTTGCAGTACACAAAAGAAGTGACCCTTCAAAGACAAAGCCTTTCACAAAGGCTACACACTCCCCGTTTGTTCTCAGACCACTGTTCTTCCCAGCCCTTCTCACTGTTGCACGAGACTATACCTCCCAGGCTCCCTCACCATGGGGCTTCCAGGGAGGGTTGACTGAAAAGTAGAAGAAGGGGAGAAGCCGCGGTGCTTCTCTCCCTCTCTTCCAGCCTCCTGGGGCATGGCTGGTAGCAGCTGTGTGGTTCTAGCTCTTGCCAGAAGACCCCGTGTGGTTCCTGATTTTACCAGCTGGCCCTAGTCCCAGGGCTCCTGTAACACGGTCTCCTCCATATACTCCTTCAGCCTCGAGGGCACAGAGACTGCCTGTTACTGAAGCTCTAGGTTCCCTCGCTTGTCCTGTTTGTTTCCAGCTTGTCATCCCCAGTAAAATTAATTCCTTGTGTCACATTCTGTTCAATTTGAAATATTTAGAGTGATATTTGTTGTCTTGACTGGATGTGATCGAAATACTTCCTAGTCTGCCCCCTGCTAACCTTCCTAGACTCCTATGTCACCTTTTCCCCATCAGTTTCTGAGCTCCAGTCACAGGATGCTTTGTTCCTGAATGTGCCCTTTCCCTCTCATTTAGATCATTCTTATTCATTATCAGAAGCTTAACTTTTCCTCCAGAACAACCAACCATCTGACTCCTACACTATCCTCGGGACTCGGCTGTCTCTCCCATAGAAGCTATCCTACCACTAACCATTAAAATATGGTAAAACATAAATAGCTAAAACATAGCTATTGAATTGTCTATGTTCCCAGTAAGAAAGCAAGCTCTGTGAGAATATGGACCATGACTTTCCTCTTTACCACCATCTCCATAGCTTCTGGTACAATGCCTGATACGTGGAGAGGGGTCATATTTTCAAGTGCATAAATACATGTGTATATCAAGTGAATTTCAATGGGAGCCAATCCATGTTGATGGCTGATTTTGTGCTGCAAATACAGAACTCAACTTTTAAGCCCCTAAAATCATTCTTTATCCACATGGTGGATTTGCAAGCATTTTATGATGTCCTACAAAGAGTACCTTTCTCTCTAGGTGCTCTGGCACCCACAGATGTCTTAGGACCTCTCCTGTCATCTTCTTTCCTCAGCTTGTCTTGGGCCTTGTTTCAATGAACCTTGCTTTGGGGGTCCATTTCTAATGAGGCTCACATTAATGGACTGTTGGATAAATGGTAGCATATGTTCAAAAGAACAAGGGCTTTTAGAGAGCATACCTGTTTCAAAAGTAGA
This sequence comes from Mirounga leonina, assembly GCF_011800145.1. Taxonomy (NCBI): domain Eukaryota; kingdom Metazoa; phylum Chordata; class Mammalia; order Carnivora; family Phocidae; genus Mirounga; species Mirounga leonina. The sequence continues at coordinate 9,986,169 of NW_023270265.1, read as the reverse complement.
TGAGAAAAGAATGGGATTTTTCAGGTCCCAGTAAAATAGTATTATTGAGGACACATTTGCAGTTAGACAAAAGTATGTTTGAAACTTAATAATTAAGTGAACTTGGGAAAGTTAGTAAACTTAACCCATTATTCTTTCATATGTAAGATGGGAAATGTAATCCTTATAGGGTCGTTGTGAAAATTAAATTATAATTGTAATGACTTGTAGGTTATATAGGTTGTAATGAGTTATAGTGAAGTCTAAACTGCCTACAAATATTAGTTATGACTAGAAGAGGGTCATTTAGGAAAGAGTCTCACTTAAAGGATCAAGAAAAGGGGCACAGAGATAATGCCCAATAGCCATCTCATTGATCAGCTGCCTGAGGAATGAATGATATGGGCAAAGCTCCCAGCAAGGGCCTTGCCACTCCTGACTCTTCAGACCATAGTAACCAACAGTACTGGAAGTTATCTCAGGTGACAAATGTCTGAGTAACCTTTTAGCATCTTCCATATATAAAAGAAGGATTGGGCTTGTGCTGTGTGATTTTAAGAGGCAGTAGTTGATTGCCTCTGGGAAGTTTAATACAGATGTATTTTAGCTGATATATTAGCCATACATTGACCTTGTGTGGGTATAAGCTCTGGATTTCAAGGGACCTGAGTAGAAGCTGGTGAACATGTGATAAGGATGCTGTCCATATACTTTGAGCCTGGCTAGAGTTTGAGCCTTGAGGATTTCTTCCATCCATTGGTTTATGTCAATCTCTGCCTTACCCCAGCAGCCACATGCTCTGCTCTGACATATAGGCAGTATAGAATCCCTGTGTGTTGTCTCAGGAAATCAGTAGTAGCTTCTCTGGAACAGAAGAAATAAAGACATTTAGGATAACACTCCTTAGGTATACCAGAGCATGCACTAATTAATTTATATATATTTATTCAATGAAACCTTATGCTTATTAGAAGGTACAGCTTTGGATCACAATTAAAAATAACATTTTAGGTGAAGCTAGCGAGTATTAGGTTAAGCAAAGTCAAAGAGAGATAAATACCATATGCTTTCACTTATATGTGGAATTTAAGAAACAACAAAAGAGTAGGGGCACCTAGGTGGCTCAGTCAGTTAAGCATCTGACTTCAGTTCAGGTCATGATCTCAGGGTCCTGGGATCAAGGTGGGCTCCCCACTCAGTGTGGAGTCCGCTTGCCCTTCTTCCCTCCTCTCCCCCCCGCCCCCCGCCGGCTCCTGCACATGCTCTTTCTCCCTCAAATAAATAAATAAAATCTTAAAAAAAAAATACAAAGGGGGAAAAAAGAGAGGCAAACCAAGAAACAGACTTTTGGCTATAGAGAACACACTGATGGTTACCAGAGGGGAGGTGGATTGGGGGATGGATGAAACAGGTAAAGGGGGAGGTGATTAAGGAGGGCACTTGTGATGAGCACTGGGTGTTGTATGGAAGGGATGAATCACTAAATTGTACACCTGAAACTAATATTACACTGTATGTTAACTAGCTGGAATTTAAATAAAAACTTGGAAAGATAAAAAGTAACATTTATTCTCTGAAAATTTGCACGTGTAAGAGCTATTTCAGGCCACATGGATACTGCTTTTTTTAAAGCAGTGATATAAAATTGGAGATAAGAAATATCCCTTTATGAAAAGATGTTTTGCCCTTTTCTTTCAGCTATGACAATATTCCATATTTGATATCTGACTCACTGCCTAGGATCATACCCCTGAGTCTTAAGTTTAAGATGCTTGGTCTCAATCCTCTTTCTCAGAGATTAGCTTGCCCCCCCACCCCCCTTCTGAGGATTAATTCCTTCTTTTGAGGCAGGACTATTTTGCTTATAAAATGTCCCAGAGAATACTCATCCATTATGGAAATGGAGCCTGAGAAAGAGTAGGGGAGCAGAGGGGCCATGTACATAGCCCCTCTCCACCACCATGTGTCAGCAAAGCTTGACATCTCCATGTAACTGATTTACAAGGATGGCAGTTAAAAAAGATCAAATGAGGAGCTCCATTAATGCTGCTTTAAAAATGGTCACTATTCTGCTGCTACTGGATGGCATCTTCATCTCACGGTCTAGACCTGGGAGATGGTCCCAGGCTTTTCTAAAAGTAAAATAGACCACACAGGTAGCTGGGAACAGAAATGGTCTTAATGGTGCATTAAGTGTCCAATTACTTGAGGTTATTTATCAGAGCTCAGTTGTATGACTGTAACAGTGCAGATTTCAGATTTCACACTTTCTGGGTTGAAGTGCCATTTAGAATTCATATTGTCTTATAGCAAATGTAAAAATCAAAGCAGATTTGGGGCACCTGGGTGTCTCAGTCGTTGGGCTTCTGCCTTTGGCTCGGGTCATGATCTCAGGGTCCTGGGATGGAGCCCCAAATCAGGCTCCCTGCTCAGCAGGAAGCCTGCTTCTCCCTCTCCCACTACCCCTGCTTGTGTTTCCTCTCTTGCTGTGTCTCTCTCTGTCAAATAAATAAATAATATCTTAAAAAAAAAAAAAAATCAAAGCAGATTCACATATGGTAATTTACCAACTAAGCCTTTTCATTGCAGATTTCAGATTTGTTCTCCCCTCAAACTCGTTCTTTGACAAGGGAGGCTCCTTGGAACGGAAACTGCAGTGACAGCATCATCATCATCAATCATTTTTATTATTGTATTCATTCCTATTAGTGTTTAGCCCAGAACTCAGCACAGTGAAGAGGTCATTCTAAATGACAACCAGCCCAGGAGGTTTGTGGAAGTCCCGGGAGTCTGAAAGCAGTAAGCCGGAAGCACCTCTCTTACAGTCTAGGTCTTCGCGTTTGGCAACTTAACCGTAAAGACACGCCCAGGAACTTAAGGTGTCTGAGGCAGAACACACTTGGTAGTGTGGGCAGATAGAGGCCTGCGTTCTTAGCTCAGCTCAGCAATAAAATGTGTGCCTGTTGTACAAATCCCGATTGCCTCCTTTTGCAGGCAGGTGAATGTTATATAGAAGCCTTTTTTTTTTTTAACATTTATTTTTATTTTAGAGAGCTAGAGAGTGCTGGGGGGAGGGGCAGAGGGAGAAGGAGAGAGAAACAGAAACAGACTCACTGCAGAGCACAGAGCCTGATACAGGGCTCGATCTCAGGACCTAGAGATCAGGGCCTGAGCCGGAACCAAGAGTCAGATGCTTTACTGACTGCCCCACCCAGGCACCCCTGGAGATCTTCTAGTTGGATTGAAGCTAATTTGTTTCTTGCTCTACCCTTAAACTTTCTCTGTCAAATGTAGATAATGCCAGTGTTGTCAGGAGACTTGAATGAGGCAAAGCCTGCGAAAATGTTCATTACCCTGCTTGCTATATTTCATAGTAAATGCTTAATAAATGTTAGCTCTTGGTTTTATGAAACTGAAAGAGTATGAATAAGTGATCTTGAACCTTCTTTGACCTGATTTATGTTCTCATTGGAAGTACTTTTTGTGTGTGCACGTATCTTGTAGGTAAGAATTAATTTGCTATCAGATAAATTGAGGCATAATATTCTCTTGATATTTAGAACGGAGGCATCTAAATATGATGACGGCACACAAGAAGCATAACCAATTCTTGCCCATTAATTTTCCTAAGATTTCCAGTTGGCGAGAGCTGGAGCGGGTGGGCTTTGACAGTTGGGGTAGCCTGATGTCTTGGAGAGGCTCTCCGGTTCAGTGTGGTCGAGTTCATATTTATTCTGTTGTTTACTGTTTCCATGACCCTATGCAAGTAATTTGGCCTCTTTAAGCCCCTGCTTTCTTATTGGAGATAATACCTGCCTCATCGGAATTGCAGACAAATAAATTAGGTAACTAAGAACTGAATGCTGAGTCCCTGCTGCCATGCTTGGCGTGTCGCAAATGTACAAAAATATTTTTGGACTAAGTCAAGATTATTAGGAAGTGGGAGATGGAAAATAACATATAAGAAACATCCTTAAGCCCAACAGGCTAAAGAGTCAGAGCGTGGGAAGGTGATAAGACAAACTCCAGAAAATGAAGCTGTACTGTCACTGCAACTTTTGTAGTTACTTCTTCATCCCACCAAGTTGCCTTTCTGAGCAATGACAATGACAAAACAATTGCATCTTTGGTTTTCATAACAGACTTTGCATTGTTTTGGTTTTTTTTTTTTTTCAAATAAGGCAAGTGCTATATGCTGAATGTTTGTGTGTCGTGTTCCTACTCCCCTCCCCTGCCCCAAATGCATATGATGAAGCCTAATCTTCAGTGAGATGGTAAATGGAGGTGGGGCCTTTAGGAGAGGATCAGATCATAAGAGTGAGCTCTCATAAATGGGATTAGTGACCTTACAGAAGAGACCCCACAGATCACAGATCTGGTGCTAGGGCTGCTCAGTGTAGGCGTGTGGGGAGGATGTGGAAACCTTCTCTTCATCCTTCCCCTGAGCAAGACCCAGTGAGTCGCGCAGTATTCCAGAGGGTAATGCGATGTTTTCATTATAGAAGCGCACAGGATGCCAGAGCTGACTCTGCTATTAAATACTGTGTGACCTTGGGAATCTATTTGTCTTTTCTGAACCCCTCTTTCCACATCAATATTACACACACCGTTGTTATTAAGTGAACTTAAGTGAATTGTAAGCTGTAACAGGGTATGTAGATGATATTTAGCTAATTTTAAGCAGCATAGTTAGTAGACCGGAGTTTATGGAAAAGAGGGAATGGGGGTAGGTATTTGTTGGTTCTGTGCTGTTTTGTTGGTTGTTGTGAATGGTATGTGAATGGCGGGCCCATACCCCTAGGTGTGGTCAGAGCTCACCACGCCAGGTGAAGTCACAGCTCTGGCAAGAGAGGGCATATGTGACAAGAAAGCCAGTCTGGTCTGGCTTCTCAAGGAACCCTGGAATATGGGGTATGAGGTTGAGCGAGGAGCTCAAGGGAACAGTGGCCCATGACTCAGGCCCTGGAAGTTGGTCTGACACACACTCCCTGTGTACCTGCCCTGTGCTCTTGTTCTTATCAGTGCCATGGGGAATGGCCAGCAGGGCACAGACACAGTCTCTCTTCTCAAGTTGCAGACATACATTAGGGTAATGGAAGGAACACACCTGAAAGAGACAAAATCAAGCAAGAATTTAACCAAGTATGAGTAGACAGGGGAAAGGAAATGACTTGGTGATCAGGTGTTACATTGGAGGAAATTTCTGGGGCTATTCGTGCTAATCTTTTCATGGTACAGAGCAGATGTGAACCTAGAGGAAGGGATGTGTTCAAAAGGAATTTTCAATTCTTAGCAAGTAATTCAGTGAAACAGTAGCATTTTGTGATATCATGCATGTGAAGTTGTATTACAATGTACATACTTTACACTGTTAAGTCTTCAAAATTTGTTTTACATGTTACTGATTTTTAAGAGCAAGGTCAGTGGTATTAGTATGACTATGATCAGGGTTCTCAAAACCAAACTCTACCATGAGCTGGTACATCATCGACACTCTGCAGAAATCTGAGGAAGCAAGGATGGGAAAAGTGGGATGATGAAGCTGAGTTGTAGCTGCTGTTTCTGAAGGTGATGCACAGGTTAAAAAAAAAAAAAAATCAGTGTCGGTAGTTGGAGGACAGGCTGTTCAGAACCATAAAGCTCCAAGGTCCTGTTGTGACCCCTTTGGATAACACTTATTTCTCTTCCACAGTTGAAATAGGATGTGAACAGGCCTACTTTTTTATTTAGATTGCATGTTTTGTGATTCCTTTTGATTGGGGCTACTAATAAATACAATCTGGTGGTTAAAACAGCTTCCATCCCAAGCTACCCTTAAGAACGACAACTGTTCACATTCTGGGGATAAAATTGCATGCTGCAAAGAAATAAGATTTGATGTTCTCTGTTATTGTAGCCCCAAGGTGAGGAATTGGCAGAAAGATTGAAACACCAATTTCAGTGCTTCCTGACTTATGTAGTCTTAAGCTCTGTTTCCCATATAGAAAATAGAGATGACAATTCATTGTTTAATTTGTCTTAAACAAAATTTAATTGTTTAAAATATAACATATTTATGTATCTGATATGTGAGAAAGAAATATTTCAAATTAATATTAGCTAGAATATTCGGACAGACTTTAAGTTGGAGGTTTGAACTTGAGCACTGAAGATGGTTTAAACTTAGCTAAAAAAAAAGGTATGAAGAGGATAGTTTGAATGGAAGATCACAAGCAACAGTATACAACTGGGGCAATGGTGCTATATTTCATGAGGTGTGCTCTACATTTAGAGCATATCATTTTTTTTTAAGATTTTATTTATTTATTTGAGAGAAAGAATGAGAGAGAGAGCATGAAAGGGGTGAGGGTCAGAGGGAGAAGCAGACTCCCTGCTGAGCAGGGAGCCCGATGCGGGACTCGATCCCGGGACTCCAGGATCATGACCTGAGCCAAAGGCAGTCGCTTAACCAACTGAGCCACCCAGGCGCCCTTAGAGCATATCATTTAACTGATTTTAATATTTTTGCCTTTGGAGATTAGACAAATTGTAACTTCTGTTTCTGTTGGTACGGTAAAGTAGATACCTTGGCGGACCCTTCTAATAATAGTTAAAAATGCTGGATTGTTGAGTAGACAAGGAAATAATAAGTTCTAGAGGTCAAAAACTGTCAAAGTGGGAATCCATAGCAATAAGCAACTTTTACACATAGATCTTCTGCTGAATCCTAGTGACCTTGGACTTAGTTTTTGTGACTTTATGATCTAGAGTAAGGATTAAAGAAACAAATGAACAAAAACCTGTTCTCAGTCTCAAATGAGAGTTTAATAGGAGGGTCCACATAAGGTTGTCAGAGCGGACTAGAAATAAGCCAGCTGTCCCCGTACCTGCAAGGGCTTCAGGAATAGTATATTTAAATACAAATATTTTTACTATGTTTAAATAAATCAAAGAAGGAGTTTATATATAGGTCTTTCATGCTGGAGATAGCAGAAAGTAATTTTTCTTTGGATTAGGTAGACAAACGCCAATACTCAGTTGGGTTTACAGCCCATATTTACACTGCCTGAGAGGTAATTAAAACTGGAAGCTAAGAATTTAGGTTAAGGTGGTTCTGAGTTGGTATTGTCCTCCAGAGCCTGGAAGAGGCAAATGAAAAGACTCTCAAGACTAATCCACCTTCATCCAACACCTCAAGAATCCCTATAAGCAAAGTTTTAAGGATAGATTAGCTCATAATTAGAAGCCAAATTCTAAAAAAAAATAACAAAAAGCAGGATAAGTAAAAAATGAGAAAAACCAACAGAGTACAATCATACCCTCAAAGGCTTAGGAACAGGTGTTATCAGACACAAATATTCTTACTGTTTTAAGTAACTTAAAGAGGGAGTAAAGACTGAAGGTCTTGGGCGCCTGGGTGGCTCAGTTGGTTAAGCGACTGCCTTCAGCTCAGGTCATGATCCTGGAGTCCCGGGATCGAGTCCCACATCAGGCTCCCCGCTCAGCGGTGGGTCTGCTTCTCCCTCTGATCCCCTTCCCTCTCGTGCTCTCTGTCTCTCATTCTCTCTCTCTCAAATAAATAAATAAAATCTTTAAAAAAAAAAAAAAAGACTGAAGGTCTTTACAAAAGACTATGAAAAGGAAACAAAAGACTATGAAACAAAAGACTATGAAAAGGAAAAGTGAGGTTTAAAAATACCAAACAACTGGAAATGAACAATTAAATATTGAAAAGATTATGAAATAGATTAAGCAAAACTTCAAGCAGAATTATGGAGTTGGAAAAGGTTATAAAGAAATTATTTAAAAGGCAACACAGCAAGACAAAGTGTTGACTAGAACATTATACTGAAATTTAAGGAACAACTGAAATTTCTAATACTGTTAAATAAATGTCAAATTATAAAATACTAAATTTTAAATATATATACAAATTATGCAGTCTCTAAAATTCCTTGTTCCTGGAAATAATTCACTCATTCAACATTTATTAACTCCTAATCAGTGTACTAGGTTTTGGTGGTACAACAACGGGTGGAAAACCCCACAAGATTATGTACTTTTGTGGGAAAAAAGGGCTATATAATAGTAAGTAGTTTTGGCAGATAGCACACTTTGAATTGACAGAAAATGTATTTTGTTTTACTTTATACAATCTTGAGTTTATTTTATTGAAATGTTTTTTGAGTATAGTTGACACAATGTTACATTGGTTTCAGGTGTATGGCACAGTGATTCAACAACTTTATACATTATGTTATGCTCACCTCACATGTAGCTACCATCTATTACCATACAATGCTGTTACAGTACCATTGACTATATTCCCTATGCTGTGCCTTTTATCCCCACGAGTTACTCATTCCACAACTAGAAGCCTGTGTCTTCCACTCCCCTTCTCCCATTTTGCTCATCTCCCGATCCCTTCCCTCTGGCAACCATCAGTTCTCTGTATTTACGGGTCTGATTCTGGTTTTGTTTATTCATTTGTTTTATTTTTTAGAGTTCCCATATAAGTGAAATCATATGGTATTTATCTTTCTCAACCTGACTTATTTCACTTAACAGAATACCCTCTAGGTCCATTCATGTCACAAATGGCAAGATCTCATCTTTTTTATGGCTGTATAATATTCCATTCTATGTATATACCATCATTTCTTAATTAATTCATCTGTTTATAGACACTTGGGTAGCTTCCATAACAACAAACATAGGGGTGCATATATATAATATATATTTTGAATTAATATTTTCATTTTTTTGTGTAAATTCCTAGTATTGGAATTATTGGATCATTATGGTATTTCTATTTTTAATTTTTTGAGGAAACCTCATACTGTTTCCCACAGTGGTTGTACCAGTTTACATTCTCAACAGTGTGTGAAGATTCCTTTGTCTCCATATCCTCAGCAACACTTAAATTGACAGAAAATGTTAAAGAAAAAAGATAAATCTATGACAGCCTTTGTTATGGTATAGTGAAAAAGAAAATATGGCCTTAGTAAACCAGATATTATGAAACTTCCCTGAAGGACAGAAGGCAGATAAGAGTTTCCTGATGTAAAACATAGCCCATAACAGACTTGGGGAGGAATTAGATCAAAACCAAGAAGGGTAGACAAGGTTTTCCAACCTAAAAAATGGAGGGATCACATGGAACCCCTCAGAGCTGGGTGGTTGCAGTACCATACATGATTGTCCAGACTACCTGATCTCTTCCTTCTAATGCTTTTTATGCAAAGCCCTGGGTCTCAGAAGCATCTACACCATAATGACAAACAGTGGGGGTATGGGGCCTGAAAGAGTAGTTTCCTGAAAGGCTGAAAATTACAGATGGTACGGTCGTCACTACTCACTGAAAACTGGGGATTTCTGTACATTGCTGAATACTGCCTTCTGCTTCTTCCTCATGGCTACTAAAGGAGATAGCAATAAAATTATAGCATTCACACACATGCCTACAGGGCATCTAAAAAACAAAGATGAGAACACACACAAAAGACCAGAAAACATGAGAAAAACTGATATAATTAAACAGACAAGCAGATTTAGTACAATAATGAAAAGGAGAGTTTCAAAAAGTACAGAAATTTAAGAAATGATATTGTAGCATAAATATGTCTATCCTGTCATTAAATGTAATAAAACAATGACTTGATAAAGGAAAAATATAATCATAAGCATTACAAAATCAATAGTTATAATAAATAGCAAAGCCACCCCTGAAGAGCAAATCATTAAACAGGAAGATGGATTGAGAAATTCTTTTAGAATATAGAACAAAAAAAGGAAACAAAAATCTGGAAACTTTAAATAAAAAATAGAGAAACAGGATGCTTCCACACTTACTATTGGGAGCTCCAGAAGAAACGACTAGAGGACATACAAGAAGGAAATAATTAAAGAATTGGCAGAATATTTCATTGACTGAGATAAATACAAATCTAAGTTGACAGGCCTCACTGAGTGATGAGCAGACTGAAGAAATATATACTCTGACCTTGGGAAATTTTTGAAAAGTTTCAGAATGAGCCCGCAGGGACTACCCACACAAAATGTACAATAAAAGGAAAAAGAAAAAAAAAATAACCTCAAAGCAAATAAATAAGCAGATTGACACCAGGATCCACAGAATACAGCACTGGATGCATGAAATAAATGGGACAGTAGTTTCATTTCTGTTCCCCCATTTTCATAGGCCTGATAGTTCTACTAGGGCCGGGAATGCTGTGAAAAACAATAGATCCATATATATGGATCTATCTATCTAAATACCTATGTATCTATCCATCTATCTATCTATCTATCTATCTATCTATCTATCTATCTATCTATCATCTATATATATATATATATATTTTTTTTTTTTTTTGACAAGGCTGACTTGATTTGGAAGTTAGAAAAACCCCATATCTGTGAGTCTGAAATAGCAGTGATCTTGGTGGCAAAAGAATGTGTAAGGTCAATGTGGGTCTAGAGTTATCATACTGGTTGGGTCAAGCAACAGAGTGGCAGATGAGTCAAAAGGATAAGAAGGGAATCCAAGCATTTAAACGATCATAATGAGTGTATGTATGTAAGTTCCCAGGAAGCTCAACTATCTGGAAGGCAGCATAAATTGGAGAGGGCTATACCCATATACACAGCCTTGGCTGAATGTGAGATCCTGCACGTGTGCACAAGAGATCAAAAGCCCAAGGCGGGGGTGGGGGGGGGGGAAACAATAGGGAGCATATTTTTAGACTTCCCAAACTGTGAATATTTTATTGAAAACTTACTGTTCCGTAAGACTTATGGACTCAAGGTTTTTGAGCAAGACATTTGACCAATCATTGGCACACCACTAAGATTTGCTGACCCAGGTGTGAGCCCTAGGAAGCCATGCCTAAAAATAAAAATGAGAATGAGTATGAATGACCTGAGAGCTCAGTCTCTGTACAGTGTGAGGAGACAGACTCTATAGAATCAGACTGGGCAAGTCACAGAAAAAAAAAAAAAATCCCATAAAGAACATTAATATAAATACCCAAGGGGCATCAAAATCTAGAATTTCTGTCTGATCTGAAGATGCAGTTTTCCACAAAATGATTTATGAGACATAAAAAGTAACAGGAAAGTGCAACAGGTGTTGACTCATTCACAGGAAAAACACAGTCAATAAAAACTGTGAGGGAGATTAGATGTTGTGCCTAGCAGATGCATGGTTTTGTTTGTTTAGACTTTTTTTTTTAGTAGAGTTGACATAGCAGATGCATGTTTTAAAGCAGCTATTATAAATATGTTCCAAGAATTAAAACCATGATTAAAGAGTTAAAGTATAATAATGACCCATAACAGAGAAAATACTCATAACTTATTTTTAAAAAGAACCCAATAATTTTAAAATGGAATTATATGTACCGTAACTTACATTTTAAAAAATTCATTGAAAGGGCTCATCTTCTATCATGAGATGGCAGAAGAAACAAATAGATTTTTATTTTGAAGATATGTCAGTAAAAATTACACAATCTGAACAGTAAGTAAAGAAGCCTGTGGGACGCTATCAAATACTAGTCTAGCAAGTCCCTCCCACTCATATGTAAATTATACCTCAATAAAGCTGTTTTAAAAACCTTAGAAACTGAGCAACATATATAAATCTAAAGCTAACTAAAAGATAGAAAAAAAGAATAAAGAAGGATATTTCTAAGGTTAACCAAAAGATAGAAAAAAGAACAAAGAGATATTTTATAATGACAATATATACAATCTATCAAGACTACATTATACCATAATATCATAGTGATAAAATGCATATTGCAAAATTTGTTAAAAATGTAAAAAGTAAACTAACAAAATGATGATTAGAGTGGATTTTTAAAAACACATTTTCCTCAGAATTGATAGGTTATATAGACAAAAATAAGATAGACTATAGAGGACTCGCACAAGCTGTCAAGATTTATATAATAGATAAAATAGTACTTTATGGCAAAAACATAGAGAATAAAGTTATTTTTCTAAAGACACGAGAAATAATTCACTCAAATTAATCATATTTTAGGTCCCAAAGGAAGTCTCACAAACTCTAATATATATCTATTTTATGTATGTTATTAAATATGTAGCTACATTGACTGGATAAAGTCAAAAAATTAAGAATTATAAAACTGAAGTACTCAAATCTTGTTTCTGGTTATTAAATTACCAACCATGGGCTATCCATGCACAGTGAATCAAAGTAATTGTAACAAGTATCTATAAAGATGGAGGAGCTTAAAGTAATGAGAAGTTCATGGAAAAACAGGCATAAACAGTATATTGTTTAGACAGCAAAGGTAATCAGTGTTTCCATGGACATAGTGTTTTTATTTGGACATACCAAGTAGGCATGACTATTGACCTAACCAAAATTATAATAAACTGAGAAAATTGTGGAACTCACAGAGTGGGCATAAGCAGAGGTGGGAGAATCAATGAAAAACAGCTCAGCTTCTGTATTAAGTTTGGGGAAGTAAAATATAATTAAGACTAAAAATTTGAGATTATTGAAGTATAAATGTGTCCTTTAGAGCCATGAAGTCAAATAATAGAAGATTTGGCTCACAGATTTTTTTTTTTTTTGAGATTTTATTTACTTATTTGCCAGAAAGAGCACAATTGAGGGGAGGGGCAGAGAGAGAGAGGGAGAGGCCGACTCCCTGCTGAGTGCAGAGCCTGGATGCTTGGCCAACCCTAGGACCCTGAGATCATGACCTGAGCCAAAGTCCTATGCTTAATTGACTGAGATACCCAGGTGCCCGTTGGCTCACAGATTTAAATTAGTTGCTTAGGAGAGGGACATAAGCGAGGTGTTGTTGTTTTTTTTAAATTTTTTATTTAAATACAATTGAGTTAACATATAATGTTATATATTAGTTTCAGGGGGAGAATTTAGTGATTCATCAGTTGCATGTAAGGTGAGGTTTTTTTTTTTTGTTTTTGTTTTTGTTTTTTTTAAAGATTATTTATTTATTTATTTGAGACAGAGAATGAGATAGAGCATGAGAGGGTCAGAGGGAGAAGCAGACCCCCCGCCAAGCAGGGAGCCCGATGCGGGACTCGATCCCGGGACTCCAGGACCATGACCTGAGCCGAAGGCAGTCGCCCAACCAACTGAGCCACCCAGGTGCCCTGTAAGGTGAGTTTTTGTAACAAGTCTTTAAAACTACTTGGCACTTTGAACTATGCAACATAAAACTACAGAGATATATAAGAACAACAAAAATAAAGAAATATTAACATTACAAATGCTTCAGAATTAAATGGTGATGAACGTCCCACCTATGGTTATTGGTAAAATTACACAGAGATATTAAGGCATACAAACACAAACATGCATGCACACACACACAGATACACATATACACATATGTACATTTGAATATACAAAGACTCAGACTGATAAATACAGATATATAGAAATACACACATGTTCATATATATACATATGACATGCACACATACAAATGATTATGCATATGCACACACAAACACATGTACAAACATGCATGCATGTGTACATTATATACATGTATGTCCACATCCACAGGTGCACACATCTGTATATGCATACGTGCTTATCTACACACTTACATCCATTCACACATATATACCTATACTCATATAAAATCCTGAATTTATAAAAATAAATGCACTTAGAATATGTTAATGTATAGAAAAAAATTACTGAATGGAAATAGTAAAAATATTAGCAATAGTTACCAATGAGTTGTGAGATTGGGATGTATTTATTTTCCAAACTACTTTTTAATATTTTCTAAATTTTTATTTAAAAATAAATATTTTGAGGAGAAATTATGTAGCAAATACCATTTATTTCTGTAATACAATGATTTGGTCAACTTCACCATTTCTATTCTGGTCATTAACTTATAATTTTTTACAAATATCATTACACGAAACTACCTTCTTTTTCTTTTTCTGTAGTCTCTTTGGACATCTTCCCTCTCTGAAAGGAAATATATTTCCCTTTTAAATTCTTCCTTTTAATCTATGAGTGAAGAGCTAAAGAGTTTTTTTTTCTTTTTAAAGATTTTTTTAAAATTTATTTATTTGACAGAGAGAGAGATAGCGAGAGAGGGAACACAAGCAGGGGGAGTGGGAGAGGGAGAAGCAGGCTTCCCACTGAGCAGGGAGCCCGATGTGGGACTCGATCCCAGGACCCTGGGATCATGACCTGAGCCGAAGGCAGACGCTTAACGACTGAGCCACCCAGGCGCCCTAAAGAGTTTTTTTAAAATGTAAATTAATTAACATAGAATGTATTATTTGTTTCAAAGGTCAGTAATTCATCAGACTTATACAACCCCCGGTGCTCATTACATCCTGTGTCCTCCTTAATGCCCATCCCCCAGTTACCCCATCCCCCCCACCTACCTCCCCTCCAGCAACTCTCAGTTTGTTTTCTTTGATTAAGAGTTTCTTATGGTTTGTTTCTCGCACCGGTTTCCCTTTGTTTTATTTTTTTCCTCTCTTCCCCTATGTTCCTCTGTTTTGTTTCTTAAATTCCACATATCGGTGAGATCATATCATAATTAGCTAAAGAGTTTTTTAAAAATGAAGGATTAGTTACAGATAATTTAAATAATGATGTTTGCCATTTTCATATGTTCTGTTAAAAATATTTTTGACGACATTACCTGTAACTTCATTAGAAGATTGGGTTTTACTTGTTCAAAATCTTTATCAATGATTTTGGAGGCATGTGAGGGAAGAAATCCTTACAAAGGAGGTCAAAATGAAAAGGGGAAGTTTTGAGTGTCTCCACACTGTCCCAGCATGGTGTAGGCTTTATGCATACTTCAAATAACCTAATTTAAATGATAGAGACCTGGTTGCCTGGTGGGGAAAGAAATGGACTGTAGTTTATGTATGTATAACTCTGAGGCTGCTCTGCAGGCTCCCTCCAGGGAATTGTTATTTAACTTCAGAAAGCTGCTTCCTGTGTTCATTTACAAAACCCAAGTGCATTTTGAGAGAAAATCAATTTTAAAATGTGTCTTCTTAGTTAAATGAAATTTGAATTCTGTAAACAGTCACCCCCCAGGATGATAAGGCCTTGGGTGAGTTGGTATTTGTCTCTGGGAAAAGAAGCTGGCATAAGTAATCACCTCTTTGCTATGAGCCTCAGTGACCTATCAGAGAGGTTGGCATACAGATCCACCACACATGATGTATTAACTCACCAAAGGGAGGCAGCAGTGTGATGTGGCCTCATCCCTTAAAATGTCTAAATGGCTTTGCCAGTAAATTAATATCTTGGCAGTAAGGTTAGAACCAGATTTCAAAGTATGTGCCACTTCTTATCAAACCATTGGTGACTACCAAGGGGTGTCTGTGGAGTTTTTTGGGGGGGCGGTGCTCAAAAACTTTCCAGGCTTAGCACAAAAGAGCATGCTGATACATTAGCTGTGTTCATCATGGGTACAGAATACAGGGGCTTTTTTATACAAGCATTCATCCTCACCAGCATTGTGACCTTGGGCCAGGCACTTGACCTTCTAAGCTCCAATTTACTCATTTCTGAAAACTCTACCCGACAAGGTTCCTAGAAAGATTAAAGGTGATAATGCACATAAAACCATACTGTCTGAGCGTTGTTTGTTCAATAAGCAGATTTTTTTCTTTTGCTGGATTGACCTATTTATTGTTAAGCAATTTTCCGTATAAAATATTTTAAGTCTAGTCATCATTTATCTGTTTATTTCCAAAGCTTGCATAGGATAATAGAAAAAAGTCACATTTTTTTTTTTCTAATGTTCAGAAATTTTTCTTGGAATAAAATACAGACAATGCCAGTAGGCCTGGGGACAAAGGAATACTCATTCATGCCTAGAATTAGATTAGTGCATGTGGATTGACATTTTTAGACCTATAATATGAGTTGGTGTACACGGACAGTTAATAGCAGAAATTTCAACAGTGCTAAATAATTTCTAACACAGCACCAAATACACAGACAATTTTGGATCTTTAGATGGGACCTAAGTTCCATATACCCAGTTTCATGTGTAGAGCCATTGGATACAACATCCCAGCCATTCAAATGAAAAATCAGGATAAAACATTCCATTTTCTTGAATGGGTATCTGTGTGATTTTCACAGAATTTTACCCATTGGGAGGGCAAGAAAGATATCTTTAAAAGTTGTGAAAAGGGATTTGAAGAACATGGAATTTGAATTTCTTCTCTTTCATTTTCTGGCCAGGAGATAATGAGAAAAACATTGAGTGTCCCTGGGCTTTAGTGTCTCATCTGTAGAGTGGAGCTGATAATAACTATCTTTTAAGGTCACTGTGGGGATGATAGTAATGTATGTGAAGCATTTGGCACAATGCCTGGCACACATTTGGTATTTACAGAATGGAGCAAGACAACAGTATGGATCTTTAGTAATTTTTTTCCTCTTTATTTTTTCTAAATTTGAGTTTCATATTAGATATTATCATTCTTTGGAACAACCTTTTCGTGCTGAAATTTTATTACATATGTAAGTCTGAGGGTTTTTTTCCTACCTCCCAATACGATTAGTGCTTTGCCAAGTCACTAATTACTGAATTAGCAAAAGCAGCTGGTTTAAATCAAATCATTGATGGAAGTTAAGGTGAGGAATACAATGTTAGAGCAGCATTGATCTGAACAACAGACAGGCATGCCATGTTTAACCTTCAAGCTCAAATCACACCGTTAGGAAATCTACCACTGATGCTAATTGGGAGGAGGAGAAAATCAAATCATCCATTTGCTGAGTGGAAAAAAAAAAAAAGATCAGCATTATTGGGCATTGGCCCTCTTCAAATGAATTGTGTAACACAATTTAGAGTCTATGATGCCAAAGCTCAAGGTCCTTAAGAGGTGAATGGTTACTTTCAAACAATCAGACTGGGCAGGTACCCAACAATCATTGAGCCTTTCCTGCTAGTGTGGTGGGAAGGACCCTGGGTGGCTGATCCCTAGAATCAAGGCAGGCCCCCTCTCTGCATTGAGTGCCCCCCCTCCAAAAAAAAAAACAGAGACCCCTCGGTAGTCACCAACAGATTGGTAAGAAGTGACACACACTTTTAAATCTGGTTCTAACCTGATTCTTCGAAGTCCAAAGATATGGTTTTATTTTTAATGCTCTTCCATGAGGATCTCTGTTCTTCTCATTTACTCTTAGGATTTGAAAAAGCCTTCCCATGCCCATAAGACCAGATATTAATGACAATCACACTGTGTTTAGCAGGATATTGGGTAAGTAGACCAGAAGCATGGTAACAGGGCAAGGGGTTGTTCTGTATGACATTGCCCGAAGGCTATGCTGATATGAACAGAAATGGGTGGTTGCCAGGTGAACTCAGGGCTCAGTGCCAGCAGACCAATCATGGAGACTGGATTAATTGATTGGAGATACATTCCTGAATGTCTGATATGATAGGAACTCCTGAAGGGTTACAATACCATGCTTGAATTTGGAGTAATAAGTGTGTAATGGTTAATTGTATGCATCAGGGTGACTGGGGCATAGGGTGCTCAGAAGTTTGGTCAAGCATTATTCTGAGTGCGTTTTTGAGGGTGCTTCTGAGTGAGATAAACCTTGGAATCAGCAGACAGAGTAAAGTGGGTTTCCCTCACTAATTAAGGTGAGCTTCATCTAGTCAGTTCATTGAAGTCCTGAATAGAACAAAAAGAATGAGGAGAAACTTCTGTCTGAGTGCTTTGAGCTGGAACATTGGTGTTTTCCTGCTTTGGACTCAAATTTAAACATTGGTCCTTCCCAAGTCTTCAGCCTGCTGGCTTTCAGACTGGAACTTATACCAATGCTTCTCTTAGTTCTCAATCCTAAGATCCTCAGATCTTAGGATTCTAGAGCTACATTGTCAGCTTTCTTGGGCCTCCAGTTTATGGACTGCAGATCTTGGGACTTCTTAGCCTCTATAATTGCATGAGCCAATACCATATGATAAATGTCATGTATGAGATATGTTTAGATCATTTTTACCATGCTGTCCTTCCTTCACACAATGATGGGTTACACATAAGCTATTTCATAATCTTTACAACCATGATGTGAAATGTTGTCACTTGCAGATGGGCAAACTGGAAATCTAAGGGATGAATTGACTTCCTAGAACCAGATATCCACTATGAGTCAAGGTCCAAACGCTTGTCTAGGGATTCTGTTTTACTGCCCTCAACACTAGCTGCTAATCCAAAAATAGCCCTCTGATCTCTCTTACCAATTCCACTCACTAATACAGATGACTTCCCAATCCCATTTGAGTTTTGAACAGATAATGAAAGGGGCAAATTTAGTTATTGGTTAGTCTTCCCTTATAGGCTTTGGCTACTATTTTTGTGCTTCCGTATCCTTGGTCAAAATATAAGCCAGGTGGAGATGAGGGAAATCAAGGATATGGAAGCACAAAATAGTAGCCAAAGCCTGTAAGGGAAGACTAACCAATAACTTCGATCTATTTGCTTCAAAGAATAAAGTGAAGACCATTTTAGAGAAAAAAATGTGAACGGTAGATACCTAGAGATGGGTCTGGGTCAATCTGCGAAGTACCACTTAGAAAGCCTAAGAAGTTGGATTCTTTATGAAGGCAAAATATTTTCCTCAAAAGTAATACCTTTTCCACCATCCCACCCCAGACCTGGCACATTCAGATCTTTTTTTTTTTTTTGGACAGTTCAAGCAATAGAGAAGAGAAAAGATTAAATATTGGGGAGAATGGAGAGAAGGGATTAGACAGACTTCTAAGAGTTTCAATTTACTGTATTTCGCATTGTATTTTCCTAACATAACTCTGGTCTGCATTGCGACAGTGCTAGAAAAATTACAACAGCAAATTCTAAGGGCTATGACAAATCCTTGTGAGATATAAAACTTGAGGCAGTTATCTATTTTAATTCCATATATATAAAACATCAAAACTTATGGCCTTTTATTGCAGTTCCAGTTAACCATGCTAGAATTTGAACACACAGGGACATTTACTATTAACATAACCATTTAGCCTTGGTAATGGGGTAATGGTGGAGTTTCAGGGTTGCAGTTGTTCCAGAGTTTCAGTTTTTAAATTATTTCTGTAGCACCCCTGACAAGTGTGTGTGTGCTAGATGAGATACAATGAGGTTTCCTCTTTATTTCTCAAGGAAGCCCATTCATTCATGGAAGAGCTCTGTTAGAGACCACTTCCTCATACTGAAAAATTTTAACTTTTAACAAGATCTTCCAACATAAGGTTTCTAGTTCTAAATCTTGGAGACAAACAGTCTTCAGAGGAATTGCAAACTTTCACATGATAGCCTCTGGGCAACTTTTGTCTTTGGTGCTTTTCTTTCTATATGTTCTTCCTCTTCAGCCTTACCCACATTCATGGTCCTACAATCCACCCTGCATGACAACTACCCAATCCCCATCTCCAGCCTGAGATTTTTTCTGATCTCCAAACTGCTATATCCAATTATCCCCTGAATACCTCCACTTGAATGTCTTTCATATATATTCCAAATATCTAAAACTGGGCCACTCTTCCCCTCTCTCAAAGTACTCTTTAATCTTTTAGCCCTATTTCAGTGGTAGTTACCAAATATATACCCAATCACCATCCTTTTGGTCACTTGATCTACAAATCTGTCATATGTCATTAATGGATGCTCTTTCAACTTTAATGTGCATAAAAATCACCTGAATGGGGATTCTTTCTAAAATGCTAATTCTGATTCAGTTGCTTTGGGGTTGGACAGTCTGCATTTTTAACAACCTTCCACATGGTACCACACAACTCATCCTTAGATCATACTTTGCATAGCAAGGCTTTAAACTTACCCTTGTTTTTTAGTCATGCATAGATCTCAGTGGCTTGGTAGAGAAAACATAGGCTTTGGAATTAGGCAGCTCTAAATTTAAATCATAGATCTGATCAATAATACTAATGTGTCTATGGAAAAACCATTTAACCTCTGTGTTGCAATCTCATGCTCTTAAAATGAGGATGGCCTGTCTCAAGGGGATCTTAAAATAATACAAAGTAAGTAAAATGCACACTCAGCATCTGTTATACTGTAGAGACTCAAAAATGTTAATTTCCTGCCCTTGGTCAAACCTGGAGCCTACTAAAAGTAAATTGATGATTAGTAGGTGGTAAAATTTCCTTGAGGGAAAGAGGCTTAGTCTTTATCTGGCTGGGCTGAGGTTGAGGTCTCAGTGACCTGATTAGAAGTTGGACTCAGAGCAAGTGATGCTCTGTGGTCCAGGGCACAAACTGAGACACCCAGGAGAGAAGAGTTTTCCCTTCTGATAAGAAGCAGAGTTATCCCACCCTTGGAGCAACTCTGTGAGTGCTCAGAACTCTGGGCATGTTACATCAGTGGCTTGCTGTGATCATTGTTCAGATTAGGAAGGGAACTCTGAGGTCCCACCTGGTGATCTCTTCATGACTCCCTTGGAGACTTGTGGTACCTAAGTGGCTGGACTATGAAGAACACAGATCAGGAGGGAAGAAACTGAAGCTGATTGAAGAAGGACTGGGTAGGATGGAAATTCAAGTCTTTTTTTTTTTTTTTTCTTTCTTAAGCAATGTAAACTATTGTTTGCAATTGTGGAGTTTAGAGTCTATTGGAAGATACGAATAACTAGACAAATAACTAATTTCAAGATAGGATAGAGCTAAAAAGAGGTAGTACTTGGCAATCACACATAACCCAGGCTTAGGGGATAAGAGAAAGTTTTCAGAAAGGAGGGAACAATATACCACTTACCAGTATTTCATTTAAAAATGTGTTCATGTAGGGGTGCCTGAGTGGCTCATTCAGTTGAGCGTCTGGCTCTTGGTTTCAGGTCAGGTCATGATCTCAGGGTCCGGAGATCAAGCCCCGAGTTAGGCTCTGCGCTCAGCGTAGAGTCTGCTTGAGATTCTCACCACCTCCTTCTGCCCTTCCCCCCACTCATGCATTCTCTCTAAAATAAAGTAAAATAATGTGTTCATGTCATTATATAGAGATCATCACTTTACATCTGTTGTGATGCAGTCCATGATAAAAACATACCATAGTTTATTCAATATTGTTCCATCAGTGGATTTTTTGTAAAACTTATATATAAAGATTTCAAAATTTTCCTGTTATAAACAATGCTGTCTTGAACAGTTTTTGCATTTCCCTCTGCATTTTTGCATTTCTTCTCTGAAGAAAATATTCTTCATTTCTGTGTAAGTGTTTCTCCAGGATAGACCCTAGATTTGAAAGGAGGAATGATTCAATGGAGAGCTGACTTCTCAACACAAAGGTTAGAAGCCAATTCAAAGAAATTATCATCTTTAAATCCTGAAGGGAAAGAATAACAAACCAGAAGGAAGATATTTACACACAAAGAATATTTTTTTTCCATAGCGTAATTTGCTAAGTTAATAAACCAAATTATCAGCCAATAACTAATTACTTAAAAAACTATATAACTTTCATGTTTTTAGTGCCCCTCTTGCATTCTGAAAGATGACTTGCTCAAATGATAAACTGGAACACATGCCCCTTTCTGGGTAAGAGTATGTTTAGTTTTGCAAGAAACTGCCAAATTTTCTTCCAAAATAACCATCATTTTGTGTTCTCATCATCAGCGAATTAGATTTTCTGTTGCTCCACATCGTTTCCCACATTTAGTGTTGTTGACCTTTCAGATTTTAGCAATATTAGCAATTCTAGTAGGTGTGTAGTGATGTCTCCCAATTCCCTAATGACATGTGATGTTTAATCTCTTTTCATAAGCTTACTTGCCATCAGTACATATTCTTTGGTGAGGTGTCTGTTTGGATCTTTTGTCCGTTTTTAACTGGGTTGTTTATTGTTGAGTTTTAAGAATTCTTCATATATTTTGGGTATCAGCCCTTTATCAAATATGTATTTTGCAAAAGTAGTTTTTCAGTCTGTGGCTTTTCTTCTCTTAGGATGTCTTTTGCAGATCAGAAATTTTAAATTTTGACAAAGTCCAATTTATCAGTATTTTCTATCATGAATCGTGCATTTCCATTTTTGACAATTTATTTCTACTAATATCTATTTTCTACTGAAAATCAAGCTCGCAAGACAGGACAATGGTACTGGCTTTGTTTTAAAAAATGACGATTTTAATTCACAAAGGATGAAAATACAAAAACATATGCATACAATTATAATAAACTGCATACAAAAATGCAGTTTATATATAAAATAAATATATAAAAATGCATACAATTATAATAAAAATAATGCATAAAATTTATGCAAATTTATGTATGCATAAAAAAATGCATACAATTATAATAAACTGACTTGCTGTATACTAATAAAACACTTAAGACTTTATATACACACATATTTACCTTAAATCAAGAAACAGAGAACAATTTTAATCTTCAATACATCAATGTCTACTGGGAGAAAGAACATCATGGATTTGGGTCTAATTGTTTTCCTAGTAGATAAACAGAAAAATGTGGCATATCTTTCTCCATTCCTTTACTTTTAATCTATGTCTTTATATTTAAAACAGGTTTTTTGTAGACAACATGTATTTCGATAATGGTGTTTTGTTTTTTCCACCCACTCTTACAGTCCCTTAAAGTGGGTATTTAGACCATTGACATTTTAAAGGATTATTGATGTATTGAGATTGATATCTACCATAGTTTTACTGTTTATTATTCATTGTCTTAGTTCTTTGTTTCTTCTTTATTTTTTGTCTTTTTCTGCCTTCTCTAGTTTTGAGCATTTTGTATGATTCCATTTGTTTCTCTCGTCTTTGTGTGTGTGTGTGTGTGTGTGTGTAGCCTAATAAAAATATGGTGGTGATCATTAGGTGGCAAAATACATACTCATTTAGTGGTTACTCTTGAGTTTGCAGTACACATTTACAACTAATACAAGTCCACTTTCAAGGAGTACTATATTACTTCATATGTAGTGCGAGTAGCTTTTAACAGTATATACCCAACTCCTCACTCCCATCCCTGACAACATTGCCATTGTTCATTTCACCTATCTAAGGGATAGTCTCTTAACACATTGCTGTTATTAGTAACGAACTGTTATCTGTTAGGTCAATCAAGAAAAAGAAAAAGAAAAGGTTTTATTTTATCTTCACTTATTCTTTCTCTAAAGGTCTTCCTTTCTTTATGTAGATCTGAATTTCTGATCTCTACATTTTCTTTCTTAAGAATTTCTTTTAACATTTCTTACAAGACACGCCTACTGGCAACAAATGCCTTCAATTTTTATTTGCCTGATAAAGTCTTTGTTTCCCTCTCACTTTTGAAGGGTATTTGTTGATTAAAGAATTTCATGTTGGTGATTCTGTAAACACTTTAAATATTTTGTTCTATTCTCTTCTTACTTATATGATTTCTGCAGAGAAGTCTGATATAATTCTTCTTCTTCTATAGGTAAGGTATTTTTCTCTGGCTTCCTTAAATACTTTCTTTGTGTTGATTTTCTGCAACTTGAATATGATATGCATAGGTATCAGGTTTTTTTGTTTTGTTTTGGTTTGGTTTTTTTAGCATTTATCTTGCTTTCTCTTGTTTAAGCTTCCTGCAGCTGTGATTTGGTGTCTATCATTAATTTGGAAAATTCTATTACTGTTGCTCCGAATTTTTTTCTACTCCTTACTCTCTTCTCCTTATGGTATTCCCATTATGCAGTTTTTTTATACCTTTTATAATTATCCCACAGTTCTTCGATATTCTGTTCCTTTCATCCTTTTTTTCTTTTTTCTTTTTTCTTTCTGTATTTCAATCACGGAAGTTTCTATTGACATTTCTTCAAGCTTACTGATTCTTTCCTGGCTGATTCTTTCTTTTCTACTGGTGGGTCAATCAAAAATATTCTTCATTTCTGTTACAGTGTCTTTAGTTTCTAGCATGTTCTTTCTTTCTATCTTTCTTTCTGTTTTTAGAGAGAGAGAATGTGCGTGGGGTTGGGGGAGGAGCAGAGGGAGAAGAAGAGAATCCCCAGCAAGCTCCACACCCAGTGCAGAGCCCAATGTGGGGCTTGATCTCACGACCCTGAGATCGTGACCTGAGTGGAAATCAAGAGTTGGGCACTTAATCAACTGAGCCCCCTAGGGGCCCCTCTAGCATTTTCTTTTGATTCATTCTTAGTCTTTTATCTCTCTGCTTATATTATCTATCTATTCTTGCATGCCACTCCCTTTTTTCCATTAGAGCTGTTAGCTTATTAATCATAGTTGTTTTAAATTCCTAGTCTGACAATCCCAACACCTCTACTATATCTGAGTGTGGTTCTGCTGTTCGTTCTTTTTAAACTTTTGTTTGTTTGTTTTTTAGTATGACTTGTAATTTTTTTTGAAAGCCTGACAGGATGTACTGGGTAAAAAGAACTCCGGTAAATAGGTTTTTAGTGTAAGGTTTTAAGTATATCTGGCTTGGGGATAAGCTATGTGTGCTACCCATTGCAGCTGTAGGTGTCATAGGTTAAAGTTTCCTCTGATGTCCTTATTTTTGTCTCACTAATTGGCTTTCAGTTTCCCTGGGGACTCCTTCTTAAATAAAGTCTGAATCAGGCAGTTCTTTTGATTGGATTCTCGTATTATTATACAGGAGCCCTAATGCTGTGATGGTAAGATGTGGGTGGAGGGAAAGCTAAAGTACTATGATTACGCATCAGTCTTTCAGGGAGCCTGTGCCCTGAGCTGTGGCCTTTATAAGGGCTTCTCAGTTTTGTTTGCTTTGCTACGCTTAGGTAAGACAGGAAGGCTAAAGGGAGCTGGAATTAGGTATTTTCTTTCCCTCTGTGGAAGTCTAGAGTCAGCTGAAGTTGAGTGTTTCTCTTCCCCCCAGATCATTTAGGCTCTGATAAAACCCTAGGCAGTTATGCTCTCATAAAATAGATTCTCTTGAGGGCAGGCTTATTAAGAGGAGCATGTAGAATTCAGCACCCTACTTGCTTTGCACACCATCCCTCAGCTGCACCTCTCCTACCACATTGGTATCATTTGCTTTCCAGGCCCTTGCTACTAAAGTGCAATCCATGGAGGCACTGACATCACCTGGGAGATTGTTAGACATGCAGAAGCTCAAGTCTGGGTCAGAAGAGCACAGCCTTTCTTATAAACCCCAGAGAAATCCTCTTATGTCTTATTGTCCAGAATCATATGACATGGCTACCTCTGCCACAAAGGTGCTCTGTTAGAAGGTCTACTTGGAGCGTTCCAGGAAATATGATAAAAGATGATCCAGAGGAGAGATTTAGAGCAGGCATTTAGTGCACCAAATTTATGGGCTCTGCCACAGTTGTTATTTCCTCCTTTCGAAAATGAAGAGATTGAATTCGGAAAATCAGTGGCTCTCCCGAGGTTCCCACATGAGGCATTTGGGGATTGGAAATTGAGTTCAGTTTTGCCATCCTACAGGATCTTAGTTGCTTCTGATTTTCTAATAAAAACCACCTGTGAAGAAGTTGGGCAAAGAAAAATAACTGTTCTTTTTTGAGGTTGTTCCTGATTCAAAACCTAGTGAGAAACTTACTTTAAAAGAACTTTTCTTTTTCTTACCCCTTTTGTTCCTGTTCCTGCCACTCACTAGCTTGACATGCACTGGAATACAGAAGGTCAGATTGGAAAGCTCTTTGCAGCTGTACTGAGCTAGGGAAATGCTGACTGGCATCAAATGAAGACAGGACTGATGAACTCGTCAGATGCCCTTGTATTAAAGAGAGTGAGGAATGGATTTTCTGTAATGCTATTAAAGCATGAAAATCAGCTGCTCAGGGGAATAAATGGTGAGTTGCTATCTTTCACAAAATAGATAACTCTTTGGAAGCTCATAACTTTATTGTATGTTGTGGTCAAGTGAGAGGGGTGTGTGAGCATGCGTGCACATGTATGTGTATATGTGTTTTAGTTGTGGAGCAGGATACAGCTCACTGTTTCCACAAATATGAAAAAGTATGTTTGTTGTCAGAAAGGAAAAAGCTTGCTTCTAAAAATGCCTGTCACACATGTTTTTCTGCGAGGGAGGAATTTCCAGTATATTCTACTTATCTTTGGCTCATTTACCTCTGAGGAAGTCCATTGAACCCTAAGCCAAGAGAGGAAGAAAGTGAAGGTGACTTAATAGTGACCTCAGATTCCTGACAGCTTGTCAAGCAAAGAATGGTGCCTAGCTGCTGTCATTATGTGAGGTAGACCCGATTTCTTTCCCCCACAAGAAACAAGGGAAAATTGCACACATTTAAAAAACTTCTTTTGTATATTGAGAGGCTAATATGTTTTACAGTGCTTCAGCCCCCAAAGATACTGATGGTCTTTATGTTGGCATTTCCCATGACATTGTATTGGATACTAGTCCCATGAGACATTTTATGAAATAAGATGACATGGGTAAAAGATGACATATTGCATGTTGTATCCTTCTTTAGAAATTTTATCAAGTATATCAATGTGCAAGATGCTGTGAAATCCTGCCATAGAGAGAATCCATTTAGTTCTGTTTAGCTTAATAATTCCCAAAGTTATTTGGTTTTGTATCTCATTTTTATATTAACACTCATTTAAATAACGTGGGAAACAAGCTCTGCTAAACACCCTCCATATATGTGCTCAGGGGGTGGAGGAAACCTGATTTGTAACTCCAGCTCTGAACCTGTAGGAGAGAAGGGAAATAGCCTCGCCTCTGTTTCACTCTTAGCATTGTTGGCTCAAAAACTATTATTTGGGGGTGCGCCTGGGTGGCTCAGTCAGATAAGGGTCCGACTCTTGATTTTGGCTCAGGTCATGATCGCAGGGTCCTGAGCTCGAGCCCCATGTCAGGCTCCATGCTCAGCATGGAGTCTGCTCATCCCTCTCCCTGTGCTCTGCCCCACTCTGTCTCTCTCAAATATATAAATAAAATCTTTTAAAAAACTAATATGTTTTTAATCTTGAAAAACTGCAAATTTTTTAGCTTAGAAGACTGATTCACATCTAGATGTAGATAATAGAGATTGAGGAATGAATTAGAGTTTTGATTTGCAATTGGGTATCTTAATTTTAGTTATCAAAACTTTTTTTCCCCCCAATCCAAGGCATGTTTCCCTCAGTAGTAGATACTGTGTTAGGAGACTTAATGTTGCTGAATAAAATAAAATGAAAGCACAGTTGCAGGGAAGCATGAGGGACATTTCACTGAGTCAACCTTCACCCAGGCCATGTGAATCAACACCATACAAAACAGCACCATTTTAATGATTGGGATAAAACTGCTCTCATGCAGTGCTTGTTTATTTTGTGCTTCAAGGTATAAAAAAGTAGAATAATGGAAATCCTGGAATTAATGTTAACATTTTGCCATTTTTGTTTGATATATAAATCTGCATACTTATGTGAAATTATATATGATATATATTTTAAAAAAACATCATAGGTAAAGCCAAAGTTTTAATTCTTGTCCCCAAACCATTTGCCTCTCTCCCTCCTTAGACGTACCCACCAACCTGAAGTTGGCTTCATGTATTTCCTACGAGTGTTTGAGACTTCTTCCTCTCCCTCCCACCTTCCCTTTCCCTCTCCTTCCCTGCCTTTCTCCCTCCTTCTCCCTCTCCCTCTGTGTATATAGATATATACATCTGGTTGGGTATCATACTCTAGCCAAGCTGACACATAAAATTAATCAGCATATATGCTATACAATTTTATGCTGTGTTTGGGAAGAGTCAATATATAAATTGCTTTTTGTATTTCTGTTTTTAAATCTCCCAGAAATTATTTTTATGCAACTTGCTTTTTTTTTTTTTTTAGCTTACCATTAGGTTTTAAACTTTCCATTCTGCTATATATAAATCAAGTCCCTTCATTTTAAATGCTACGTGGTATTACAACATATAAATAATCCACAATTTATTTTATTGATGGACATTTAATTGCTGTTGAATTTTTTATTGTTACCCTGTTACAACAAACATCTTGACATGTCTGCTATTGTTCACACACAAGAATTTCTCAAAAGTATATACCAATTGTGGGATTGAACGGTTCCCATGAAGACGCAGCCAAATTTTGTTTTGCTTTGTTTTGTTTTAAGATTTTGTTTATGAGAGAAAGAGAGAGTGAGGGGAGGAGCAGAGGGAGAGGGACAAGCAGACTCTACGCTGAGCACAGAGCACAAGGTGGGGCTCAATCCCAGGACCCTAAGATCATGACCTGAGCCAAAACCAAGAGTCAGATGCGTGACTGACTGAGCCACCTAGGCACCCTGACAGATAATTAACTTGACTCTACCAAATGTATAATTGGTAATATAAATATACGTATATATTGTATTTTTCCACTAGTAGAAAGGGAGACTTGCTTTTTGTTTAAAATCCTTGCCAACTTTATAGACATGCCAGATATTTTCTACTCTCATTCTTCCCATTATGAGTGAGATTTTTCTTTTGTGTTTTTTGGTGATTTGGTTTCCTCCTTTGTAAACTGTTTTTAATTTCATATGCCCAGCTTCTTCAAGGGATATGAAAAAAAATCTATAGGAAGTTTGTCTCTTTATATTGAAATTTAAGAGCTCTTTACGGTTTCTCAATAACTGTTATGTATGTTGTAAATACCTTCTCCAATATATTTCCTATCTTTTTTGTTTGTTTATGGTGCCTTTGTTAAACAGAAATTTTTTGTTTGATCAATAGTTTTCTTTAGGGTTGTGTGTTTGTGTGTATATGTGTGTATATCTTTTATTGTAGGATGCAATAGAAACTCTTCTAAGAGTTTCAAAAGGTGTTTTTATTTTGGGTTGTAATGAAAAATCAAGTTTTTGCATTGTGTTTTAGAATTAATCTTTTAGAATTTACTTGTAAAATGGTATTTTAAAGGAGAAATGCCTTTATATACTCCTCTAATTTTACAAGCACCCACAGTATTTTTTATACTGGTTGAGATATTCTTATCAAGATAAGTGAGTATATAATCAGCCAACTTACCATCAAAAAATGCATAAGAGTGGGCTCCCATGGAAAGTAATTTATAATTCTAGGGGGACACACACATTTTTCTATAACAAATTCTGACACATAGTTTTTTATAGTAAATATTCATAATTGCAAAGTCAGAAGTCAGCAGTCCTTGGCGTTTTGAAAACACATTTTATGATATTAGGAAAGTACTTTGCCTCTTTTAAGAAATAGGCTTATGGGGCGCCTGGGTGGCTCAGTCAGTTAAGCATCTGCCTTCAGCTCAGGTCATGATCTCAGGGTCCTGGGATCAAGCCACATGTCCGGCTCCTGGCTCAGTGGGGATCCTGCTTCTCCCTCTCCTCCCCACTCATGCTCTCTTTTGCTATCTCTGTCTCTCTCTGTCTCTCTCTCAAATAAATAAATAAAATCTTAAAAAAAGAAGTAGGCTTAGGCAGAAACTAATTTTATAATAGCAAGTTATATTTCATGGTAACTGATATATAAATAATCACTGATTTTCTTCTTATCTACACAAGCAAAGGCTAATGGTTAATTCAGGGCTTTATATTCTCTACAGTAGTATAGCCTTTCAAGGCTCTTCATACTGAAACTTGTGCTCTCTGCGCAACTAAGTTTTAATTAATACTGAATTTAAAATATTGAAGTTTCTACTTTTCATTTGAATTTCATTTCAATTGAATTTCATTTCATTTACTTCATTTGAAATTATTTTTAACCTATGTATAAAATAACAGATATTTTAATCTATGATAATAAAAGAGGGTTTTACTGTATTGTTTTGTCATCATCATCATCATCAACACCATCGTCATCATTTGTGGTGTGAATATGTAATACCAGTTGTCTCCCACCCCCTTTTTTCAATATCCCATTTCCTCTAATATTTAAGTTTCCATTTATATCTGAAAATTATTCTGACATTTGTTAAAATTTTATTAAATAAAATAGGGAATAAACTATTTCTGTATGGGAGAGAGACTGAACTCAACTCAGAATATGACAGGGAATAGTAGAAATTTATTGCCAGGGGACAGAAAGAGGGAGAGAATGGAATATTTCTAAGAACAACTTGGTCAGGGATGCCTGGCTGGCTCAGTCGGTGGAGCATGCGACTCTTGATCTCGGGGTCATGAGTTCAAGTCACACGTTGGGCATAGAGACTGCTTCAAAAAAAAAAAAAAAAGAAAGAAAGAAAGAACAACTTGGTTAGGTATTAAGGAAAGAAGAATTTGGTTAGATATTAATGGTGGAGGAACAGCTGTTTGATTGACTTATCAAGGGTGAGGAGATGTTTCATAAACTGGCTTAGCAAGATTCTTTGCTAAAACTTCTCAGCAATCCAACGGTGAAAAGAACTCAAAGCAGTCTGACTAAATTCTGCTCAGAGTCTTTGTCATCGCAAACCAAGTTCTCATATATCGTGTGCCTGTTTCTAGGCTGTTTGACTGCATTGATCTATGTCGTGGACTGAGCTGTGTTCCCCCGAAAAAAATTCATATATCAAATTCCTAACTCCCGGTGCGACTGACTGTAAGGAGATCGGGGAAAAAATAAAAGTGTGATCTTAAAGGTGAGGCCCTCATCTAAAAGAGTTGGTGTCCTCAGAAGAAGAGGGAGAGATGCCAGAACTCTTGTTCTCCTCCATGCCCCTTCCGTGTGGGTGACAGAGCAAAGGCCATATTAAGATTAAGTAGACAGTTATCTCCAAGCCAGGAGGAAAACTCTCACCAGGAGTTAGTTGGCACCCTGATCTGGGACTTCTAACTCCAAAACTGTGAGAAAAGCAAATCTGTTGTAAGCCATCCAATCTATGGTATTTTTTATGGTAGCTTTAGCAGACTAATACAATCTGTTTTTTGTTTGTTTGTTTGCTGTGTTAATACCCAACTGTCTTAATTACAATGCTAATAGTTGTGAAGGAAGATTCCATTCTGTTCCCTTCTTTTTTGATTATCTATTTTTTCTCCTTATTGGTATACATTGATTTTAGAATAAGTTTGTCTAACTACAAACGATATCATTGACCTGTGTATTGGAATCCTACTGGTGTTAGAGATGACTTTGTGAAGAATTGAAATTTTAGGATATTGATTTTTCCTATCTGTGGAAACCTATTTATTCAGATAGTCTTTCCTATTGTGACATTTTATAACAGATATACATTTATTCATTGATATCTTAGAGTTTGTTGCAGCTGTAAGTGGTATATTTTTCTCTATTACATTTTCTAGTTGGTATTTGATAATATATTGTTGATATGATGTCCCTTTTCCTTAAACACTTCAGTATCTTTCCTACAAATCAAAGTCCTTCTCTTTCATAATCACACTGCAATTGAAAGTTTACAAGGTTCACCTTGGTGGATATTATTATAATTTTCTATTGATCTTATTCAAATCTCACCAACTGTCCTAATAATACACCTTATAGCCATAGGTGGGGGAAGATTTTAAAAAAGAAATTTTTTTTTCTGGTCCTAGAGCCACTCCAGAAACACACATTGCGTTCAGCTGTCATGTCCCTTTAGATTCATTTAATCTAGAACAGGTTCTTAGTTTTTCCTTGATTTTCATGAGGTTGGCATTTTTGAAAGTTCAAGCCATTTATTTTGTGGAACATCTTTCATTTTCATTTTGTAATTTTGTCATGACTTGGTTAAAATTACACCTTTTTGGCAGGAACATCATAGTGGTAATGTAGTAAGTATACTTTTCAATATGTCATACCAGTGAGAATATGCTGTCAACTTGTCCCATTACTGATCATAACTTAGATACCTGATTAGTGTGTTTATCTGTCAGATTTCCTACTGGAAGATTACTATCTTTTTTCCAATTGTAATTATTAAACTTTGAAAAGTATGTGAATAGTCTAATTCTAATCACACTTTCACCCACGAATTTAAGAATTTATTCATGATTCATGCCTCACTAAATTAATTGTATTATTATTATGAAATTATGATTTCCTAATTTCATCATTTCTTCTACATTTATTAGTTAGCATTCTAGTGAAAGGAATAGATCTCCCTTCTATTTAATTTATTTCTATATTTCTGTATTTACTTGTTTGTATCACTGCAGACTTCTGGATTCTTATGTTATTTGATGAGTAAGAATTTGTAACTGTTACTCTGATACTGAAATTCTCCCTGATTTGGCCAGTGTGAGCCCTTTCGTTCTGGCTTTGGTGTTACGTTGACATACCCCACTGTTGTTTGAGCATTTCCTCACTTCTGGCACAGGGTATTTCCCATTCATCTGTAAGTTTCCAGCCCAGTCTGAAATCAGCCATTTTTTCTAAGGATCACAGAGTCCTTATATGGTGGAATGGCATTAAAAACTAAAGACTGGGTGCTGGCTATACTCATTACTATTAGGGTGTCCTTACTGCTAAAACCTCTCTAGCAAACAGAAATGGTAAGTACATGAACCCATACACAAATACAACTCTCTATTTCCGTACATGGGAGTCATCTAAAATTTCTAAATTTTTATCTCCATTTCTAATATCATAGTAAAGGATTAATTTTAGCTTACCATGTTTCCCGATTTGTAACCCCCTCTTTTTCCTCCCATTATGGCACTCTAATGACTTGAATATTAGCCTTTTTTTATATTTTTCTATAGGTCCCTGAATCTGTTAATATTTTCCCTGTCCTTTTTCCTCTGTTTAGATTGAATAATTTCTATCTTCAAGTTCACAGACTCTTCTTCTTCTTTTTTTTTTTTTTTTGTATCTCTATTTTGTTATCGAGCCACCATGCAGAATTCTGAAATTTATTATATATTATGCTGCTCAGATTTGGCTCTTTTTTTATAGTTGAGATGTTTTATCTCTCCTTTGAATTCAAAAGTGGTCACCCTTACATCTAAGAAATGATTATGGTAGCTTTTTTACAGTCTTTAATAATTCTAACAATCGTGTCATTTCAGAGTTTGCACCTGCTGAGTGTTAGGGTTTGCTTGTTCTTTCTGTGGTAATTTTGGAATATGTCCTGGACAATTTAAATATGCTGTGAGATCCTGGGTCTTTTTCTTCTGGAGAATATTGATTTTGGTTTTGTGTCAGCAGATTGTCAATCTGGAAGAGTCAGCGTCTCAGCCCTGACCCACCAGAATCTTGGTAGAAGGGGGTAGGATTGCCTAGGTGTCCAGTGATTTATTAGCTGATGGGAACCAGGACAGCCCCACCCATAAATGATTCTGTTTAAGGGCTGAGCTCTTCTCTCCTTGTGCCAAATGGCTTGACCCAATGAGAGAAGGTCTGACTGGAACTGCTGAGTTAGGGCCCCACAGTCTAGGCACATGTCCCAGGAGTTGGGAACCCATGGCCCATGGTCTTCTCATCAGTGGATGCTGGGATGGACACTCTAAGAAGGGCTAGCTACTTCTGTGCCTATGTTCACCAAGCCTTTTCTGCACCAGCTTGCTGATGCTTTGTTTTCCTCCTTGCTTTGTTTCCCCTCCCACCTCCCTCCCCACCCTCACATCTTGCCTTCCCATTGCCTGCCATTCTACTGCATTAACATTATCTTTCCTGACTGAATTTTCTGAAGTGTATTATAAATTCTTATAACAGTTATGAACAAATGTTAGCCTTCTTTGCCATCGTTTTTTGTCAATTTCATCTGTGTAACAATATTTAGCCATAAACAATGACTTTAAAATGATGCTTTGTATGCTGTTACATCAAACGGCTTTCAAATAAATGTTTTAAGGTGAAATGTACATAAAATAAAGGCACCTATTTGAAGTACAGTTTTGTAGGTTTTCACAAACGTCCACTCAAGTACCCACCGACGTAATTAAGATAAAACCATTTCTGGGACGCCTGGGTGGCTCAGTTGGTTAAGCGACTGCCTTCGGCTCAGGTCATGATCCTGGAGTCCTGGGATCGAGTCCCACATCGGGCTCCCTGCTCAGCAGGGAGTCTGCTTCTCCCTCTGACCCTCCTCCCTCTCATGCTCTATCTCATTCTCTCTCTCAAATAAATAAATAAAAAAAAAAAGATAAAACCATTTCTATTATCTCGAAAGGAGGATCAGCGACATCCCAGGTAGCTTCAGAAGGGAAGAGGCTGAGGAATCTCAGGAGCCCATGCTGCTTGACCGGCCTTCCCACCTTAGCTCTCGCCCTTCTGCCGCCATCCTGGCACCTCCCACCTCCCTTTCCAGACACTGCCTCTGCCGCTCCGCCCTTCTAAGAGCCCGGTCCTTCGGTGAGTTCTGAGTTGCTTGCGTGTCCCCGCTTTGAGCTGTCTGCCCTCCTGTTACCCCTGGGGGAAAGGACCACCTGACGTGCAGACATGACTGCCAACGAAACCCTGCGGGGCCCGTCACCAAGGAGCCTGCAGACCCCGGGGGTGCCGGCGCTGTCCACTTGGGTATCAGCGATCTTACCTTGCCCCACACCGTGCAGGGCCCATCTGGTGCCAGACACCTGCCAGAGCCCGAAGTTGGAAGCACTGCACGGTCCGGTGGAGGTTGGGCCGCTGGCTTTGCCCTTGCCCTTTGGCGCACTTTCTTCACGCCCTTCACTCGTGCTCTTTCTGTGTCACGTGCCCAAGGATGCGTCACAAGCGTGTGACAGGGGAGTGCGTGCTTGGCCTCGGCGAGCTCCGCACGGAGCCCACGGATCGAGTAACGCACGAACTGAGCTGGGGGCCGTTCCGCAGCCAGCTGGCCCTCCGCCCGGATGTCGGCCGCGCATTGCCCCGCTCGCGGTGTGGCTGTGGTCGCCCACGGCCCCTGAGCCTCTCCCCGGCCTGGTTCCCCAGCCACTGCACCGAGATGGCTGCCTTGCCACCGCTCCTCCCACCCGACGCGGCCGCCGAGAGGCGATATGCCATCCAATGACTCAGAGCCCCTCTCTGGGATCCTTCCACCGGTGCCCTGGATGGACTCTTCGGAGAAGCCGGTGCTGTCAGTTGGCAACGATAAGATGTTTGGCCCCTCGGGAATGGTAGAGTCTTCCAACAAGAGCACAGGTGGACTCCCTCTGCCTTGTGAGCTGCCTGACTTCTCTATGAGGTCACAACTACCCGCCCTTCCTTGACTAAAGGAGACTAAACCAGGGCCCTAGGAAAGTGCCAGAAAAGCATTGCAAGAAAGGAGGACAATCAGAGAAGTAGGATGGCCACCAGTCCTTCTCGCCCCTTAGCCCCCGCAGCAGTGAGAATGTACCATCTGCATCTAGGTTCCTAGAAATCTCTGGAGTCTTCACTGCCTTTCTGGCAGCCTCGGGCCTCCAAAGGGAAACCTCAGTTCAAGCTCCCAGAAGATAACTGAGGTAAGAAATCCCCAGTGTCTCTCAGCCCTTGCCATCACTAGCTCCTCACAGCCCTGCCAGAGGTGTCCTGTGTGTTTACAGGAGTGATCCAGGTGCAATGGGACGCTCTACTCAGCCATATCCTGCTCCCTGCTGTATAAGAGGTGGACAGAAAGTTCTGGATAAAGGCCAGGTCATTGGCCCAGCTCTGTCAAGAAAGAAGACACAGGGAAAGAAGTTTTCAGAGACTCTGTCCAGGGGGAATTCTCCACCCACAAAATGGAAAATGCCCGTTTCACTGATGCTTCCTTGCCTGCCAGTGCTACTTTGTAAGGTCAAGGTGAATTAACTTTCTTTCCTTCCTTGCCCATGGTGGAGTCCTAGGCTTGAGAAGAAAGCTGAGCTCCAATGGAACCACAAGCTCTTAGAGGAGCAAACTAAGGCCCCTTTAGACTACAGTGCTACTCAGCCTGGCTGTTCTTTCTTCCAGCCTGTGCAGGAGTCTGCAAACTCCCAGCCCTCACCTCTTCCTTTACAGAAGCTGGCCACAACCAAAGTTCCAGTCATTGACTTGACTGACCAGCCTGCCAGGCCCCCAGTCCTGTTTGCCTCCCTGTACCTTCCCCCACACCAGATATTGATTGTGAAAT
This sequence comes from Mirounga leonina, assembly GCF_011800145.1. Classification (NCBI taxonomy): domain Eukaryota; kingdom Metazoa; phylum Chordata; class Mammalia; order Carnivora; family Phocidae; genus Mirounga; species Mirounga leonina. The sequence continues at coordinate 9,950,327 of NW_023270265.1, read as the reverse complement.
GAGATGTACAACTCCTTACTCCTCTTCTTTTGCTCTTCCTGTAGAATCTCTTTCTCTCTTCCCTTATTTGGGGATTTTACTTAGAAATGAGCATGGAGACCCTCTGCATTCCACTCCCTCAGTCATAGCTGCAGCATCCTCTACTTCTGGGCCCTCTCACCTCCTAGCACCTCGCCCCTCTCCTCCAGGCCTTTCCCCTGCAGAATGGAGTCACCTACGCCTGTCTGTGTGGATTCTCCTCCCTTGTTCTTATGGACTCTTCCTCTCATCTTCCACCAGTACCCGTCTTTGCTGTCAAGCCCTACTCTTTCCCAGTCACTTCCACTGTCGCAGCCAGCACATCTGACTCAGCCAGCCTGCCTGCTTTGGACTCGTGTGTAGTCAAACTGGCCACAACTTTCCTATCCCAGGCTTTCATCTTCAGGTCTCCCCCAGACTCAGAGAGGAGCTCCCTCCCGCTTGTCCAGGCACATGGCAGTGGGCAGCAGATATGCCCAGCCTACCTGCATTTATGGTCAGTGGCCTCACTCCAACTTGCAGCCTCCCTTTTGGCCCACGAATCACACCTCTCCCTCCCCTTGGGGGCCCTTGAAGAGCCGTAGCCGGGAGCCACTCTCCTCAGCACCCCGGTACATAGTGGCCTCTCTGTCACTTCTTCCGCAGCTGCCTAGGCTCCAATGGCCAGCACTCTACGTACTCGGCGTCCAAGCCTGCCTTTGACTCTGATGAAATTGATATGGATGCCACACCCCCGTCTTTGGCTGCCTTCTCCCCACCTTCCCTGTCTCCAGTGAGAGCTTCTTTCCATACTCCATGGCACTTTATTCTTCTGAGAACATTCCACTTCACCTCTGAGCTTCACCAGTTGGCTGCATCGTCAGTCAGCGACCCAAGTACAAACTTCCACCTTTCCTTTGACCCAGGAGAAACCACTGAGCCCACCATTATCATCTCCTGGTGGGCTATGGCTCGAAGCCACCAATTGGGGTGGCTCTTTCCCCTTGGGGATCTTTGTAGCCCCAGCACAAGCTCCAGACTTCACCTCTCATGCAGCCCAGCCACCCACTGGCAGCCCAACTCTATGGCTTTCTGTCAGTTTGACCTTCTTCTGTTTGATCTTTGGCATCCATGTCCGTGCTCAGCTTGCCTTTTGTGATACCCCAGGAGTTGGGGAAGGCTTCACCTGAGCACCAGACTCCTGTCCTGGTTGCAGGTGGAGAGGCCAGCTATATGAAAAACAAACCTGTCTTGGGAGATACTTTCCTTCCTGCCAGTGGTCAGAGTGCTTGGAGCCCCCTTCTCATCTCTCCACGACCATTCAAAACATACCTGCTACTATTGGAGGAGACAGCACCACTGAGAAGAAACCTGTTCCAGGAGACAGTTTTCCTTGTGGTCAGATCACCTGAGGCCCTTCTGGTCCAAGCACATCCGTCAGTAGAGGGGCCAACACCATATCAGTGTTTGGAGATACTTTTCTTCCTGCCTTTTTTCGGAATATCTGGGGACGCTCCAACCACTGCGCATGTACTGCAACAGAGGGCCTGGCTCCATACCTATGCTTAGAGCCACTCTTGTTCCTGTCTCTAGTCAGAGCACCTAGGGCCTACCTGTTCGGACCACAGGTGTTGCAATATGAGAGGATAGCATCATACCGGTGCTTGGAGCTACTTCTGGTCCCGTCTCCATTCAGAGTACCTAAGGTCTAGCTGTCCAGAGTACTCATGGTGCAATGGGAATTGACAGTTTCATACCTAGGACTGGAGGCCCCTGTATTTCTGCCTCCATCAGAGCACCTGGGCCCATGTGTCCAGAGAACAGGTGATGCAGTAGGAGGGGCCAGTATCCTATCTGTGTCTGGAGATACTATCATTTCCACCAGTATCTGGAATACATGGGGAACTTATGGTCAGAGCACATCTGTTTCAGTCAGAGGGGAAAATACCCTACACTTTCAGAGGGACACTTCCGGTCTTCTGTGAGAATACCAGGGATCCACCCATTCAGGGTACCCCCTTTGACTTTGGAGGAGCCAGCACTACTGAGAAAATACCTGTGCTTGGAAGCACTTTGGTTACCCCCTTTGGTGAGAGCGAATGCATGAGCACAGCAAGCAGTTGTCTTGCTTCTAGGCCACCCACATCACCTGCCCAGGGCTTTACTGGAGACAGCTGTTAGGCCTCCAAGCCATTCATTTTCCTCTAGTGCAAGATCTAAGATCTCAGCAACTAAGCAGGAACGGTTTCCTGTAGGAATGTCACCACAATACACTGTGAATGGACCTTGCTCTGCTGGTCAGGGCTCGATACATTTTGGCTATGTCAAACAAACCTAACCTCTCTTTGTCTTCCTAATCCAACACCTCAGGGTGTGTGTGTATACATGTGTTAGAGGGAATGGAGCCGATGAGGCCAGCCAGGTGTCAACACACTGGACTTGAGAAATTCCACTGCGTAGAGTAGGAAAGAGCTCTGTATGTATATCATCAACCAAGCCATTCTTGGCTTTGACTGTTGGCCTGCCAGATCCAAGCTCTGGGCCAGAAGTGGCAGGACACCCATAGCTGCCTATAGCTGCCCCTTTCCCATTTGCCTCAATGGGCTCTTATCTATCCCTAATTGTAAGTACATAAAGCATTGTTCTTATTAATTTGTCCTCTCTGCGTGTGTCTTTTGCTCTTTGACTCAACTGCAGAAAGAATTGACTTGTCTGAATGGTGATGTGTTGAGCCAGACTGAACTCTGCAAAGTTCCCCAGACCCAGTGACTAGGATGTGGAAGCCCCCACACTTTATGACTACACATGCTGACTTCTGCAGTCTCTGTTTTCAAGTATAGGGATGACAGTGCAGGAGGAATCCAGAGTCCAGAGGAGTGAGAGAAGAGGTGGTCACCCTTGCCTCTCTCCTCTCTGCCTCTACCTCTGTCTCACCATTCTGACCCCACTCTAGGCTACACTGTTCCTGATGTGGATTAGGAAGCCATAATTCACAATGGTAGTCTTTGTAAAATGTTTAAATATCTTTGTTGTGCCTTTTTATCTAATTAAACTTAGATCAATGCCCAGGCATTCCCACCTTAGCCAGAGAGGATGGGCTTGGCATCCAGGCTCTTGGGCCTGGAAGGACAAAAGAAGAAGGAGCTCATACCTGCTCTGTAAGGATAGAAAAAATTTATGTTTAGGATGTTACGTGTTACTTAGAAGTTGTTATGATTTTCCTTAAAATGTCAGAAAATACCTGGATAAGGCCTAGCTGGGGGAAAAAAAAAAAAAACCTGTCTGGCTCTATTCCAAAGCACTAAAATATCAAATTGCAAGAGTTACAATTTCACCCAGTTATAGCTGACCCTAGAGTTATGCTGCATCTCCACTGGCCCTAATTGCTGAAAGTGCAATCCTTTCTAAGCTATTTCACAACTCACAAGAATCATCTGAAGACCAGGGCAGTTGGGGGGGGGGGGGAGACAAGCACAAGCATTTCTCTCTGCTCCTTTCAAATTATTTTATTAAATATTTCTTCAGTGAAGATTCTACCCCTGACCCTGTGCTAGGTTCTAGTGACATCAAGTTGAAACACATCTCTTGCCCCTGAAGAATTTATAATATAGTGGAGAAGACAGATGAATAACCAAAAATTAAACTGTGGACACACACGATAGGTTTATGGGAGCAGGTAAGAAGGACATAAAACTAAGCCCGAGAAGATAAAACTTGAATTTACCTTAAAGAAGAGGAAGCAGCCGGGTAGAGAAAGGCTATTTCCAGGTCAAGGAAAAAGTATGTGGCAAGTCAGAGAACGAAGAGTAATTGTGAGCCAGTGGGGCGCCAGGCAGGTGGTCAGGGAGAGAGAAACCCAAGCTGAAGAATGCAGCTCCAGGGAGAGCAGGGGCAGATGATAGACAGAGCTATATTCCAAGATGGGGGAGGTAACCATTATCCTCGAAGTGTAGAGTATCATGAAAAGACTGCGAGCAAAACTGTGACAAGATTATATGTAGGTTGTAGAATCATCCCTGTGGCTGGGTGTTAGCATCGAATGGGCACCAGAAGGAGGCAAGGAAGCAGGTGGAAAACTTTGCAGTGACTCAAGCAAAGACCAGACAATGAGTTCCTGGTCTAGAGGAGTGGACGGTGGGGATGGTGAGGACGTAAGATGAGAGGGAGGCAAGGGTTGACTACAATACTACCAGGCCCATTCTGCCATCTGGTTTGGATAAATGGACATGAGTACTTTTAGCAAAAATGTAACCAGTTTTATTTTTAATAATTTGAGATGCTAATGGAAGATACAGGTAATATTCAGAAGGCGCTCCTCAATTTCCTGTATTTATTTAGCCTCTGGGATGGCATAAGGACTCTTCTAAATAGTAGCATCAATTAAGAAAAAGTCCCTGCCTTTGTGGAGCCTACATTCTAGGTTGAGGGGAGAAAATAAACAACAATCAGTCAGTGAATTATCTGGTAGGTTATCAGCAGCTAGTGCTATGGAGAGTGGGACCTTTGTGCCATGAGGCCTGACTCTGGCAGAAATGCCCACTCAGGCTGGTTCAGAGATCAGACCCTGCTGGCTCCCACTGCTTTTTCTAGTCCTCCAAGAGGGCTGCCTACAGTGTTTAAGGGTCATCAATGAGCTGTTTGGAAGCGAGGGCAGACAGGCAGATGGGGGCGGAAGCAGGGAGGTCAGACTCACCCCCATTGCCTTTGGCTGATTTCTCCCAGTAGAATATAATGGTGAGGTTGGGAGTTCCAAAACTTTGTATGGAATCACATTATGAATGAGTGGCTAGAAGCCCAGGGACCTGGAGCTTGGTGTGTCAAGATGCAGAAAGAACTCTCACTGATCTGTTTATCCACCCACCCTGGGTGATTAAAACTTTAAAGCTATCGGGTAAAAATCAGGTTACTCTGCTGAGCTTCCCTGGGTCTAATTGTTCATGGGACTGTATGGCTCTCACAAACTCTATGCATGGTCAGGTCTTCAGTCTCATGACTTCTGTACTGGAAAGGCAAGAGAACATGCATTTAAAAATTCTGGGCTACCTTAAAAGGGCTCTTAAAGAGAGGATTTGGATTAATTCTGGAAATGCCCTGCACAAAACTCAGAGATATCACATAACCTCTCCCAATCTCACCTTCCTTGCCTGCAGAATGTAAAAATACTACCTGCCTTCCAAAGCAAGTAGATCATATGCAAGAGATTTAGGAAATGTAAAATGCAGAAAGTAATCAATTGGAGAGCCTGAGTTTGAATCCTGCCTCTAGCACTCAATAGATCCTGGTAGAATACTTAATCTCTCTGTAAACTGGAATTAATAGCAATGCCAAATTTATTTAGTTGTTGTGAGAATTAAATTAGTTATTATACACAAGGCACTAAAACCACTTCCTGGCACATAAAAGGTGAGATATAGGCAGTTGCCATTTTATTATAAAATTTCAATAATTCATAAAAATTACTAACATATTTTATTAACCTATAATCCTTTAAAAATTGAGGTGAAGGTGCTGAGAGTCTGAGATCCTAGTAAAGATTTAATCGGTCGGCTGAGAATGTTTGTTGGGAAAATAAATAGTTGATCTTTATCACTTTTCTATAATTACCAACTCCATTTGGCTCTTCAGGGAACAGATTAATTAATATCATTAAGAGGTAGCAGAGAACTGAATATGACACTTTGAAATGCTTCTCATACGGAGAACTCTACCTCCATTTGAATTTGTTCATGAAGTGTGAAGAAAGCCTGTCCCCCAAGTATGCCTAGAATGGAACCCAGTATGGTATTCTGAGGTATCCAGAGTACAGCACCCCCAGTATGGAAGGAAGCTGGAGCAGTGGGAGTGGATTTATTGTTTCTTATCAAGGAGAGGCTTGTTAACAGCTACATGCTTTTCACTGAAAGGTCAAGTGCAGACAGACAGATTTGACAGAAAAGAGTGATTCCACATTAAAAGCCTAGGGAGGGAATGTCTGTCACTTCTCTTAATAGTTGCCAGCAGCTGTCTGGTGCTGCAGTGACATGTCTCTGACTATTTCTGAGTTGAGCTGTAGACTGGGCTCAAGAGGGGCCCTTCTAGGTCAAAGGATGGACAAGATTAAAGGGAAAGAACAACTTTTGCTTCAGTTCAAGAAATGGACGTGAGCTATTCCCACTCCCATCTCCCTCAGGGATCACTGACACAGTGAAGAAAGAATGTGAAAATGGGGCCACCATGGTGGTCATGGGACATAGGACAGAGCCCTTGGTGGGTGGTAGATGGAATTAGCTTTTGTTCCCTCTTCTAGGAGCTCTCTCCACCATTCCCTTTAGAACAGTGGGATGATGTTTTCTCTAAGAGGTGTCTCTGATGAATTATATTGTCAGGTGTACTTTGTTGGGATAGAGGAATGATATAGTAGCTAGTTTGCAAAGACAGCCTTCCAGTGGACCACACCATTCAGTATCCACGTTCTATGTAGTCCTTCCTACTTTGTTGATTTGGGGCGAGGGAATGAAGCTCTCAGTCAGAAGCTGCAGTAGGAAACTGAAGCACGAAAGTAGAAGACAAAGGTGATATAAGAAAAAGTGTGGGATTGAAAGCACAGTGGTCATAGGAAGCCAGAACAATGTATAAGCCTAGGCCTATCAGTTCAGGTGAATCACATGAATATGAGATTCTGCATCACAGTGGCCCTTTTGTGTATGTCTTAGACCAGTGGTTCTCAAAATACAGTATTTAGAAATTTAGTACTCAGGGGCACCTGGGTGCCTCAGTTGGTTAAGCGTCTACCTTTGGCTCTAGGTCATGATCCCAGGGTCCTGGGATTGGTTCCAGGTCATGATCCTGGGGTCCTAGAATCAAGCCTCATGTAGTCAGGCTCCCTGCTCAGTGGGGAGCCTGCTTCTCCCTCTCCCTCTGACACTCCCCCTGCTTGTGCTCTCTTGCTTTCTCTCTCTCTGTCAAATAAATAAAATATTTTAAAAAGGGAAGTTTGGTACTTAAAGCATGATCTGTGGAGTTTGTTAAAAATGCAGACTTAATCTGAATCAGAATCTGCTTGTTAACAATATCCTCAGATGAATCCTGTGTACCTAATGTTTGAGAAGCATTGGCTTAGAATGTTCACACCAGACCATAGGTAGCACCTGCAAGCATAAAGTGTTTGCAGAGTCAACAGTATGGAGAGCCCAGATGTGTTCCCTCCTGAAGAGGTCCTGTCCCTGAACAGAACTGAGCCCTGAATGAGTTGGTGCTTGAACCTCCAGCCTCAAAACCTTACTTAGAAAAATTTACAGACCTTACTCTTTGCTAGGACATAAACCAGACTTAAGCTTGGGACACAGGGATGGCCTGAAGACTCCTGAGCAATAATGTCTTTCCAGTCAGAAAAAGCTCCTTGTTGCTAGACTTGGCTATACTCCTGAGGTTACAAGTGAGGCTTCTTAGCAAAGATTCTCAACAATATCTTTAGGAGTTGGCCGAGGGGCTAGCAAGTCAGGGCAATGCCTCTTTTCGCATCTTGTGACCTTTTATCAGTGATGTCAGCCCCTGGTGTTGTGAAAGAAGGGAAAAGGAAGCTCTCATTTGCTGAGCTCTATTATGTGTGAGGAATTATGCTCTTTCTTTATATGCCTCATAACTGTATTCTTACAACCATTAACTGATTTAATTTAAAAAGGGTTTAGGAGCTTGTCCTTGTTTCCACCATTTGGAGCAGGTTTTCTAGGCTCTCTTTTCTTCTGGTATGACTTGCCGGTGTTTTTGTCATTAGATAACTCAGGAGGACTGTAGCAGCACTCTGCCTACAAGGTAGATCGGGATGAGCTCTTTGTATTAAGATGCTATGTTATTCTCTCAAGGAATATCTAAAAAAAATGATCCTTAATCTTCTCAAGATGCTTCATATTGGTATATTCTGACAACTACATAGACTTTTAAAAGATAACTCTTAAGTCTTTATTTTGGAAAGTAGCACAAGAATACAAAGACAGCATTGAGTTTGGAGTTTGCATTCAGGCTTCAAGCCATGTCCCAATTTCTCAATCTATTAGAAGAGTAACCTTGTCTGACTCAACACCCTTGAGTCTGATATATTTTTATACAGAGTAGCTGAGACCTAATAAACCCTAAAATAATGTTAGCCCTTTTCCTTTCCCTTTGTGGTCTCCCTATATATATATATTTTTCCCCTCTAGAATGGGCTCTGGGACACGAGTGTTATAATAACTTCAGCTTGACCTCATTCCTTCATGACAAATTGTTGAGCTCAAGTAGCCAAGGGACTTAGGACAACACCTTCTCTTACTATAGTATTCATGGCGTAGAGTGACACCTACACATTCTTATCCTTCTATTCATTCCTTTATTTAATTTCTATGGAGTAAGTTGTACTAGACTCAAGGATATAATTGTAAGCAAAAATAGATACCCATGAGCTACAATCAAGAGGGTTGGCAGACATTTAGCAAATAATCATACATGTAAACTTATAAACCAGGATAAATATGGGAAAATGTATAAAATGCCCTAAGGATATATAACACAGGGATCTGATCTTGTCTGGGCAGTCAGAGAAGGCTTACTTGAAAGAGTGACATAAGACCTAAAAAATAAAGAATAATTAGAATTAAAAAATAATTAGACTCTTAGAAGAGAACATAGAAAAAAAGCTTCATGCCCTTGCATAATCAGAGTTCTTACATACAACACCAAACTCATGACTGATAAAAGAAAAAATACAATAAAATGGACGTCATCAAAATTTTAAAAACCTTGCTCTTTTAAAGACCCTATTAAGAGAATAAAAAGGTAAGTCATAGACTGGGGAAGGTATTTACAACATACGTCAGAATATATAAAGAACTCTCAAATCTCAAAAATGAGAAAACAACCCAATTTTTAAAATGGGCAAAATATTTGAAGAGTATATTTATATACCAATAAAGGTACATAAGTGTTGAATGAGGATATTAAAGATGTTCAATATCATTAGTCATTAAAGAAATTCAAAATAAACCACAAGTGCTGGTAAGAATACTAGGAATGTGTATGCACTGTGGAAAGGGGAGACCCTGGGCAGACAGAGTGAGAAGGTGGCCATCTGCAAGCCAAGGAGAGAGGCCTTAGAGTGACACCTTGATCTTTGACTTCTAGCCTCTAGAATTGTGAGCAAATAAATTTCTGTTGCTTAAGCCACCCAATCTGTGTACTTTGTTATGGCAGCCCAAGTGAACTCGTAATGTTAATAGATGTTATGTGTGTAAAAATAATACCACAAGAGGTAGAGAAGGGAACTGAAATATGTTAGAGTAGCATTTTTTATATCACTTGAATTGGACTAGTATAAACCTGAAGCTGAGTCTGATAAGATATATATGGTAAATCCTAGAGCAACCACTAAAAAAAGAAGTAAAAAACTATCGTGTTATTACCATTAAGTTAAACACTCCATTAGAAAACATTCACTTAATGAAAATGAAAAATAAAGCAGTGAAAGAGGAGTTGAAGAACAAAAATCACGTGATTTTTATATATGGAAAAGCCTAAGGAAGCCACTGAAAAACTCCCTAGAAATAAATGAACTCAGCAGGGTTACAGGTTATAAGATAAATACATAAAATCAATTATCAAATGTATTTCTGTATACTTGCAGTATTCACTCTAAAAATGATAAAGCAATTACATTTTAAATCTCAAAATGCACAAAATACTTAGGATTAAATTAACAAAACGTGTGCAAAACTTGTACTCTGAACACTACAAAACATCGTCAAAAGAAATTAAAGAAGGTTTAAATAAATTGAAACATTTATCAAATGTTTAAACATTAGATAAATGGAAAACATCCATGTTCATGGATTGGAAGACTTAATATTATCAAGATAGCCCCCAATCAATTTACAAATTCAGCACAATCTCCAACAGAATCCCAACTGACTTCTTTGTGTAATTTAAAAGCTGATTCTAAAATTCTTAGAGTTGGGGTGCCTGGGTGGCTCAGTCTGTTGAGTCTGACTCTTGATTTCAGCTCAGGTCATGATCTCAGGGTTTTGGGATCAAGTCATGCATTGGGCTCTGTGCTCAGCAGGGAATCTGCTACTTTCCCTCTCCCACTCCCTCTCCCCGCATGTGTGCTCTCTCTCAAATAAATTAATAAATATTTAAAATAAAATAAAGGGCGCCTGGGTGGCTCAGTTCGTTAAGCGACTGCCTTCAGCTCAGGTCATGATCCTGGAGTCCCTGGATCGAGTCCCACATCGGGCTCCCTGCTCGGCAGGGAGTCTGCTTCTCCCTCTGACCCTAACCCCTCTCATGTTCTCTCTCTCATTCTCTCTCTCTCAAATAAATAAATAAAATCTTAAAAAAAATAAATAAATAAAATAAAATAAAATAAAATAAAATTCTTATAGAATTGCAAAGGACCCAGAATAGCCAAAATAATTCTTAAAAAGAAGAACAAGTGGGAAGACTCACACCTCTTGATTTCAAAACTTTCTGCAAAACAACAATAGTCAAGACAATGTGAAACTATCACAAAGATAGACATACAGATCAAAGGAATAGAATTGAGAATCCAGAAATAAACTCATAAATATATGGTCATTTGATCTTTAACAAGGGTGTCAAGACTATTAATGAGAAAAGACTATTGACATTGTCTTTTCAACAAACTGTCCTGGGACAATTGGGTAACCACATGCAAAAGAATGAAGTTGGACCTTATCTCACATGATATATACAAATCAACCCCAAATCAGTCAAGAACTAAGAGCTAAAGGTATAGAACTCTTAGAAGAAAACAGGGATAAATATTCATGTTCTTGAGTTTGGCAAAGGATGCTTAGGTATGACAGCAAAAACATGGGCATCAAAAATAGATTAGACTTCATCAATATTAAACATTTGTTCTTCAAAAGACATGATTAAGAAAGTGAAAAATCAAATGCATAGAATGGGAGAAATTATTTTCTATCATATGCTAATAATGCATTCATACTTAGATCATGATCTTTTACAACTCACTAATAGACAACCCAATTAAAAAATGTCAAAGCCTCTGAATAGGAAAGTATTTCTTTCAAGAAAATATAAAAATAGTCAATAATCACATGAAAAGATGTTCATTATCAATAGTCACTAGGAAAATGCATATCAAAATTACAATAAGATACCATTTCACAGTCATGAGGATAGCTAGAATGAACAGGTCAGATTACAAAAAGTGTTGGTGAGGAGGCAGAGAAATTGGAACATGGGTAGTAGGAATCTAAAATGATGCAGCTGCTTTGGCTATTAACAGTCAATCTATTAAAAATAGAGTAACCATATGACCCAGCAATATATTGTCCCATACCTAGGAGTATTCCTAGGTACATACCTAAGATAAGTAAAAACATATGCCCATACAAAAACATGTATCCAAATGTTCATAGAAGCATTGTTCATAATAGCCCAAAGATGGAAGTAACCTGAATGCCCATCAACTGACAAATGGATGAATAAAATATGATAATACATACATGGGATATTATTTGGCCATAAAAAGGGAACTAGTAGTCAATACATGCTACAACATGGATGAACTTTGAAAACATGTTATATGAAAGGAATAAGTCACAGAAGAATTAAGTATTTTAGTGGTTGCTCGGGTCTGGGGGTTAATAGCTAGAGGGTATAGGGTTTCTTTTCTGAGGTGATGAAAATGTTCTAAAATTGAATGTGATGATGTGATAATGGTTCCACATATTTGTGAGTATACTAAAAACCTTCTAATTGTATATTTTAAAATGGGAAAATTGTATAGCATTTGAATTATATCTCAATAAATCTGTTTAAAAGAAGAAGGAGGGATGAGGACCCAGGGATGGTCCAGGGCAGAGTCCTGAGGAACACCAGTATTTAATGGTCATATAATCTAGCTTCAAAATATCAAGATAAAATCATATAAGAAACCTTAAGACTAAGTATTTGTAGTACAAGTCCAATGACAGCTGTGGAACCAGCTTTACAACTGTGTAAAGTGATAGGATTTGGAGGAGGGAGATACATGATCCTTTCCAGGAGGTTAACACATCCAACTGACAATCTGCATTTGGGAGGGCAGGTGGTTCTGGTATTGAGAGTATGTGGGGAAAGGAGGTAAATTCTGGAAGGAGTAAGATGGCAGAGGAGTAAGAAACCTAAATTTCATCTGGTCCCAGCAATTCAGCTAGATAGGGACCAAACCATTCTGAACACCTACAAACTCAACAGGAGATCGAAGAAAAGAATAGCAGCAACTCTCTGAACAGAAAAGCGACCACTTTCTGGAAGGTAGGACGTGCGGAGAAGTGAACCCAAAGCGATATAGGGGAAGATAGGCGGTGGGGAGGGGGCCTCCTGTCAGCTGCTACTGGTAAGTGATAGGGCAGCAGAGACAAAATCGGAACTTTTAGAAGTCGGCTCTGCTGAGGGACGTCACTCAGGTGGCTAAGCGGGGGTGGAACCCTTGCTGGGACAGTGTGGTCTCAGGACCCTTGGGGTTACAGAAAGACCAGGGGTGCCTGAGTGTGGCAGGCTCCCAGGTATCAGAGTGGGGAAGCTGGCTGCAGAGAAGGAGCCGAGGAGTGGGCTCTCAGCTCGGGGTTGCCATAAAATGTGATCCGCAGCACATTTGGGCCACTGCTCCTCCAGCAGGGACCCAACAAGCGGCAGATCCGGAGAGACTCCCCTTCCTCCCCCAGGAGGAGCAGTGCGGGAGCAAACCGCAGGGATCTACTGGGTTTGGAGACTCCACACGGGGTCAGGTGCCAGAGATAGAAATGCACGGTCACAAGCCGGGTGAACACGGAGTGCGGCCGGAGACCAGGGAGACAGGAGTGACTGACTGCTTTTCTCTGGGGGTGCACTGAGGAGTGGAGCCCCAAGTTCTCGTTTCCTCCAGGGCAAACACTGGGAGGCCGCCATTTTCACTCTCCTCGTCCAAAGCTGTACCGAAAGCTTGCAGGGAACCAAAGCTCCCGAGAGCAAACGCGAGCAGATTACTTTGCCTGGACCCAGCAAGGGCGGGGCAATTCCGCCTCCAGCAAAGACATTTGGGAACCATGGCAACAGGCCCCTCCCCCAGAAGATCAGCAAGAACAGCCAGCCAAGACCAAGTTTACCGATCGATGAGAACGGCAGAACTCCAGAGCTAGGGGAATACTGCACATAGAATTCATGGCTTTTTTCCCCCGATTCTTTAGTCTTCCAAAGTTAATTTTTTTAATTTTCTTTTTTTTCTTCTATTTTTTTTTTTATTTTTCTTTTTCCCTTTTTCAACGAACATCTTATCAATCCCTTTTTTAAAAATCCTTTTTATTTTTCATTTTTAGAGTCATATTCTATCCCTACATAGTAGTTAACATTATTTTTGGTATATATGTATAAGTTGTTCTCTCTTTAAAATTTTGGGATACAGTTTCTTTGAACAGACCAAAATATACCCAAAATCTCTAGTGTATGGCTTTGTTCTAGTCTCCTGCCTTATCACATTCTTGCCCCCCACTTTTTTTAATTTCTCTTCTTTTCTTTTTTCAACCAACTTATCAATTCCATTTATAAAATCTTTTATAATTTTCATCTTTACAGTCATATTCCATCCCTTCATCATATTTACCCTTATTTTTGTACATATATAAGCTTTTCTTTCTTTAAAATTTTGGGAGGCACTTTCTCTAACAGACCAAAATATGCCCAAAATCTAGTGTGTGGCACGGATCTATGCACCAGCCTTATCATACTTGATCATATTCTTTTTTTTCCCATCTTTTTCTTTTTCTTTTTTTCTTTTTTCTTTCTTTCCCTTTCTTTTCCCCTGGTTTCAGGTCTCTTCTGATTTGTTCAGCATATAATTTTCTGGGGTCGTTGTTACTCTGTTAGCATTTTGTTCTCTCATTCATCTATTCTCCTCTGAACAAAATGACAAGACAGAAAAAATCACCTCAAAAAAAAGAACAAGAGGCAGTACCGACTGCCAGGGACCTAATCAATATGGACATTACTAAGATGTCAGAACTAGAGTTCAGAATGACGATTATAAAGATACTAGCTGGGCTTGAAAAAAGCATGGAGAATATTAGAGAAACCCTTTCTGGAGAAATAAAAGAACTAAAATCTAACCAAGTAGAAATCAAAAGACTATTAATGAGGTGCAATAAAAAATGGAGGCTCTAACTGCTAGGATAAATGAGGCAAAAGAGAGAATTAGTGATATAGAAGACCAAATGATGGAAAATAAAGAAGCTGAGAAGAATAGAGATAAAACTACTGGATCACGAGGGCAGAATTCAAGAGATAAGTGATACCATAAGACAAAACAATATTAGAATAATTGGGATCCCAGAAGAAGAAGAAAGAGAGAGAGGGGGCAGAAGGTATATTGGAGCAAATTATAGCAGAGAACTTCCCTAATTTGGAGAAGGAAATAGGCATCAAAATCCAGGAGGCACAGAGAACCCCCCTCAAAAGTAATAAAAATAGGTCAACACCCCGACATCTAATAGTAAAACTTATGAGTCTCAGAGACAAAGAGAAAATCCTGAAAGCAGCTCGGGAGAAGAGATATATAACCTACAGTGGTAGAAACATTAGATTGACAACAGACCTACCACAGAGACCATGGCAGGCCATGACTGGCATGATATATTCAGAGCACTAAATGAGAAAAATATGCAGCCAAGAATACTATATCCAGCTAGGCTGTCATTGAAAATAGAAGGAGAAAAGTTTCCAGGACAAATAAAAGCTAAAGGAATTTGCAAACACAAAACCAGCCCTACAAGAAATATTGAAAGGGGTCCTCTAAGCAAAGAGAGAGCCTAAAAGCAACATAGACCAGAAAGGAAGACAGACAATATACGGTAACAGTCACCTTACAGGCAATACAATGGCACTAAATTCATATCTTTCAATAGTTACCCTGAATGTAAATGGGCTGAATGCCCCAATCAAAAGACACAGGGTATCAGATTGGATAAAAAAACAAGACCCATTGATATGCTGTCTGCAAGAGACTCATTTTAGACCCAAAGACATCTCCAGATTGAAAGTGAGGGGGTGGAAAACCATTTACCATGCTAATGGACACCAAAAGAAACCTGGGGTGGCAATGCTTATATCAGACAAATTAGATTTTAAACCATTGTATTTACACTTATTTTTGTACATATATAAGCTTTTCTTATGGGATTTATATCATACTTAAAGGGTCTATCCAACAAGAAGATCTAACAATTGTAAATATCTATGCCCCTAACATGGGAGCAGCCAATTATATAAGCCAATTAATAACAAAAGCAAAGAAACACATCAAAAACAATACAATAATAGTAGGGGACTTTAACACTCCCCTCACTGAAATGGACAGATCATCTAAGCAAAAAAAGTTCAACAAGGAAATAAAGACTTTAAATGACACACTGGACCAGATGGATTTCACAGATATATTAAGAACATTCCATCCCAAAGCAACAGAATACACATTCTTCTCTAGTGCCCATGGAACATTCTCCAGAATAGATCACATCCTAGTTCACAAAACAGGTCTCAACCAGTACCAAAAGATTGGGATCATTCCCTTCATATTTTTGGACCACAATGCTTTGAAACTAGAACTCAATCACAAGAGGAAAGTCGGAAAGAACTCAAATACATGGAGGCTAAAGAGCATCCTACTAGGGCGCCTGGGTGGCTCAGTTGGTTAAGCGACTGCCTTTGGTTCAGGTCATGATCCTGGAGTCCCGGGATCGAGTCCCGCATCGGGCTCCCTGCTCGGCGGGGAGTCTGCTTCTCCCTCTGACCCTCCTCCCTCTCATGCTCTCTGTCTCTCACTCTCTCTCTCTCAAATAAATAAATAAAATCTTTAAAAAAAAAAAAAAGAGCATCCTACTAAAGAATGAATGGGTCAACCAGGAAATTAAAGAAGAATTTAAAAAATTCATGGAAACAAATGAAAATGAAAAAAACTGTTCAAAATCTTTGGGATGCAGCAAAGGCAGTGCTAAGAGGAAAGTATATAGCAATACAAGCATTTCTCAAGAAACAAGAAAAGTCTCAAATACACAACCAAACCCTGCACCTAAAGGAGCTGGAGAAAGAACAGCAAATAAAGCCTAAACCCAGCAGGAGAAGAGAAATAATAAAGATCAGAGCAGAAATCAATGAAATAGAAACCAAAAGAATAGTAGAACAGATCAACAAAACTAGGAGCTGGTTCTTTGACACAATTAATAAGATTAATAAACCCCTGGCCAAACTTATCAAAAAGAAAAGAGAAAGGACCCAAGTAAATAAAATCATGAATGAAAGAGGAGAGATCACAACCAACACCAAAAAAATACAATTATAAGAGCGTATTATGAGCAACAATATGCCAGCAAATTAGATAATCTGGAAGAAATGGATGCATTCTTAGAGATGTATCAACTACCAAAATTGTACCAGGAAGAAATAGAAAACCTGAACAGACCAATAACCACTAAAGAAATTGAAGTGGTCATCAAAAATCTCCCAAAAAACAAGAGCCCAGGGCCAGATGGCTTCCCAGGGGAATTCTACCAAACATTTAAAGAAGAATTAATACCTATTCTTCTGAAACTGTTCCAAAAAATAGAAATGGAAGGGAAATTTCCAAACTCGTTTTATAAGGCCACCATTGCCTTGATCCCCAAACCAGACAAAGACCCCATCAAAAAGGAGAATTACAGACCAATATCCTTGATGAACATGGATGGAAAAATTCTCACCAAAATACTAGCCAATGGAATCCAACTGTACATTAAAGGATTATCCACCACGACCAAGTGAGATTTATACCTGGGCTGCAAGGTTGGTTCAACATCTGCAAATCAATCAATGTGTCACAATACATTAATAAAAGAAAGTACAAGAATCATATGATCCTCTCAATAGATTCAGAAAAAGCATTTGACAAAGTACAGCATCCTTTCTTGATCAAAACTCTTCAGAGTATAGGGATAGAGGGCATACCTCAATATCATAAAAGCCATCTATGAAAAACCCACAGCGAATATCATTCTCAATGGGGAAAAACTGAGAGCTTTCCCCCTAAGGTCAGGAACACGGCTGGGATGTCCACTATCACCACTGCTATTCAACATAGTACTAGAAGTCCTAGCCACAACAATCAGAGAACAAAAAGAAATAAAAGGCATCCAAATCGGCAAAGAAGAAGTAAAATTCTCACTCTTTGCAAATGATATGATATTTTATGTGGAAAACCCAAAAGACTCCACCCCAAAACTGCTAGAACTCATGCAGGAATTCAGTAAAGTGGCAGGATATAGAATCAGTGCACAGAAATTAGTGGCATTCCTATACACCAACAACCAGACAGAAAAAAGAGAAATTAAGGAGTCGATCCCATTTACAATTGGACCCAAAACCATAAGATACCTAGGAATAAATCTAACCAAAGAGGCAAAGAATCTGTACTCAGAGAACTATAACATACTCATGAAAGAAATTGAAGAAGACGCAAAGAAATGGAAAAACGTTCCATGCTCATGGATTAGAAGAACAAATATTGTGAAGATGTCAATGCTACCTGGAGCAATCTACACATTTAATGTAATCCCTATCAAAATACCATCCACTTTTTTCAAAGAAATGGAACAACTAATCCTAAAATTTGTATGGAACCAGAAAAAAACCCGGATAGCCAGAGGAATGTTGAAAAAGAAAAGCAAAGCTGGCAGCATCACAATTCTGGACTTCCAGCTCTATTACAAAGCTGTCATCATCAAGACAGTATGGTACTGGCACAAAAACAGACACATAGATCAATGGAACAGAATAGAGAGCCCAGAAATGGACCTTCAACTCTATGGTCAACACTCCTCTGCCTACCTTTGAGTCTTTGCTGAACCCAAGAGATGTTGGCTAATTCCTTTGCTTTAACAAGCTCTGAATAAATAGCCTGTACTTCTCACTTGGGCGGTCATTGTTTATTTCCATAAGTGGGTGATAAATATTAGTTCCTTCTACTGTGTCCCCATTTCTCCTCTACCTGTGGGTACAGAAATGTCCTTATTGATCTTCCCTCTTCTAGGAATCAGTCACAAATACTCCTTCTGAAGGTTGAATGAAGTCTCTTATTTTATCTTAAAGATACATCTGTAATATATTTCTCATCTTCCAGATGAGATGTTTCCCAGGACACTGTTTGCTAAAGAATCCCTTGCAAACCTTGGCATTCATGGTTGAAAGGCTTGAAGAGACAGGGATTGAGGTTGAGGAGAGAGGTCCTTGCCTGAACAGAGACCAATTTACATGTGTGTTTTTATAAACTAAGGTCTAATTTTTACCATTATTCTTAAACAAAACAAAACAAAAAACAAACAAACAAAAAAAACTTGTCTCAGACCAGCATAAAAAGAGGCTTCCAGATAGAGAAGCTGAATTTACTTTATCCTTCAAAAATATAAAAAATGACCTTCCATAAAGCAGGCATAAAAAAAGTCTAAGTTAAGACTGCTGTGAATCTTCTGTTCAGGGGTCTTTCTTCATTTCCAAACAGCAAATATAACAACTTGCGGGAAAAGCTGTCAGGCGGAACTGAGCTTCATGCCTTCAATCTGCTCAGTGTGGCCTGGGTGTTATTTACAGAGGGGTTTTGCAGATATTACAAACACTGGCAAGATTTCTTTGGAGTCTGTTGGGCAAAGGAGATATACATGCATCATCCCTTCCAGAGCTGAACGGGGGCCGGGAAGAGGGATGACTATTCACAGGGGCCCAAATTATCTTGAAAACAGCTTGCTGTTGTCCCACGATTAAGTTAATAAGATGTGCACCATATGCTGGCTTGGGCATGCCAATACCCTGATCCCCTGAGTACCATAATAGGATGATGACAATGACCACTCAGAATGGAGATGGCTCCCAAAGCCAGGGGCTGCTTGTCTGCATTCCTCTGTCTTTGAGGGAGAGCCGCTATGGTTAAGCAGGCTGCCTGACCTCAAAGCTCCCTGTAATTTGGGAAGCAAATGATTCATTTGTCCTGTTAAGCAGCACCAAAGTTTTGTCAATCAATTTTGTGCCTATTAGAATGCAAATTAGATGATGAGAACACTTCATTTCAGGATATGCAGTAAACTCTGAAGGCCATTTTCTATCTGGGTAACATTAGAATCAAAACTCTTGCAGTAAAGCAAACAGAGGAAGAATGAACAAAGCTGGTTTTGGAATGGCAAATTGTCTACTAACCTGGAACCTCTTTCTGCCCCTGCACACCCCCAGCATATCACAGCTGACCACAGAGATTCTGCCTTCCGTAGTGAGGTCAGCCTACATTAAAACACTGGCTCTCCAAGGAGCATATTGGCCCCTCTGATGGATGAGAAAGTCAGATACAAGTGGAATTTAACTTAATACAGAACTCTAGTTTTCCTCATCCAGTTCTATGTCATCAGCTGTTTCTAAGAGAGAAGAGTACCTTTCCTACCATTTTTGCTGTTTTGTTCAGAATGATCACAATGGAGGAAGCAGACTAGAGTGCTTTTATGGACTGAATGTTTGTGCCTCTCCCCGCCAAATTCAGATATTGAAGCCCTATCCCTTGATGTGATGGTATTTGGAGTTGGGACTTTTGGAAGTTAATTAGGCTTAAATGAGATCATGAGAGTGGGGCTTCCATGATGGGATTAGTGTCCTTATGGGAGGAAGAGAGACCAGAGCTGCTTGCTCTCTTTGCCACATGAGGACAGAGAGATAGCAGCCCTCTGCAAGCCAGAAAAAGGGTTCTCACCAGGAACTGAACCTGCTGGCACCATGGTCTTGAGGTCTTGAACTTCCAATTTCTGGTATTGTGAGAAATAAATGTCCATTGTTTAAGCCACCCGGTCTATGGTATTTGGTTATAGCAGCCCGAGTTGACTACTACAAGCAGTCATTTCTAAAGCTGCTTATTCTAATCTATTCATTGTATTATTCATTACTTCAGTCGTTCATTCAAAGGTCATATGCATTTATTGCATGTTCAGTTTATGCCGGTCATGGTGCCAGATGAGTGCTTAGGAGGATAGAAATAACTAAAGTTTCTGCTGTCAGAGGCAGACATACTACGTAGAACAACTCCTCCATGCACTGAAGGTTCCAACAGAGAAGTATGAGGTTTTCAGCAGAATCACAAAGGAGGTAGTGTTATATCGTCTACAATTTACGTGTCTGTAGACAAGGTAACACATGTGTATGTAAATTAATTTAACGTATATGCTGGGAGAATTGGTTAACACCCAAAGATTTCTAATAAGGAATTCAGGTCCTAGGTGTGGTGAGTTACCTTTACACATAGCGATTGGCACTCTAGAGGTGTGTGTTTCAAATACTGGTATCAGAATATGTTCAGGGGGTTGTCAATTACATAATACATTAGAAAAAAACCACTTTATTAGTGAAAACTTAGGGTGTTTAATATAAGTACTTGGCTATTTGGCTACAATAATTTGTGTGCTTACATCTACTCTGACATAATTCAACCCCTCACACTAGTACTCTAGAACTAGAATTCTGTGTGGTGTTTTCCATATCCTGCCACTGGACATTATAAGAATAATAGTTGGTCATGCTATCAACATATTTGTCGCCTTGCCTTGGGGTGAGTCTTTCAGACAAGGGCTTCATGTCAGGCCTCTGCTTGACAGAGTCAGGACTTCAACAAGTTTAAAGAATTGGTAGTAATGTGGTTATATGCCTGCTTAGCTAGGAAATGTCCTTTGGGCGACAGTATTTTGTCTAGAACTTGCTTTCACTGTATACCACCCAGTTGGGCTTGTGGGGAGAGCAGACATATAATTTCTATCCACCTCTTATTTTGAGGAAGATGCCAACATTTACCAAAGATTCTAACTATAAATGGACAACCTGACTTAGATCACCTCTCAACTGATCTGCACAGGTTGTGAAGCCTTTCTAGTTGTGCTCAAATTTTTATAGATTTGATAAGAAATCATTTCTGCAAACCTGCTAACCAGTGCTGTGCAGAGAACCCTGGCTTGAAAGCAAAGTGCATGTCATTGGAATTCTAGCCCCCTCACCACTTCACTTTTGACCCCAGCAAGGGCTTGAATGTCTCTGAGGCTGTTTGCCCATCATCTCCAAGGCTTTTCCACATCTGTAAAACAAGAAACATTTTGCTTGATCTATCAAGTCCCTCTGTAATTCTTTGATGGCGTATACTAAAACAAACTTGGTTGAAGAAAAATGTCTTTAAAGGAAAAGAGAAACCCATGCTGTGGGCAAGAAAAGAATCAAGGGCCAAAGATGAGTCTTTTCTGAGACATTCTTATCTGTAAGAGTAAGGACAATGTTTATAAAGTGAATAATACAGTTCCTGGTAAACAATAGACACTTAAGGGATGATAGTTATTGCTATTAATGACAAAACGCTAAGTGCAGTAGTGGAACTGTATCAGGCAGCAGTGGTCTGGAAGGGGTAGGGAGAGTGTGCATTCTTTGAGAGAGAGGGAGTCTGAAGGAGGGTTTCACTAAAGTGCTGGAGTGTGAGGGGTTTTTTTCCTCAAGAAAAAAAGGTCAGCATCAGTTTGAAGACAGGTTGTGCGTGAAAAGACCCAGAATTTGAAAAATGTTTAAAGAACTCAAGTAGTTTGTTTAACTAAAATGAGGGATGTGAAAGTAGGCGATGTGCCTATAAAATGGATAAGGACCAGATCAGGAAGTAGGAAGGGGAAGAAAGCTGGTCATTTTTGAGTACCTCCACTTACTATGCAATAAGCTCGGCATAGTGTAGATTATGTAATTTATTTCTAGGACAGCCCTGTGAGTATGATATTATTATCCCCATTTTACAGATGAGAAAGCTATCTTTGCAGGTCATGCCAAAAAGCTTACATATTATTCTTTAGGTGATAGGGAGGCTTTGAGAGCTTTTAAGCAAGGGGATTAGGTATAAATTATATAGTCACCACAAAAGTTGGCTTTCCTGGAGATCCTCAGAGAAATGAGGCCACAGAGCCACCTTGCAGGCCTTTCAAACAACATGTCGGGAGACACATGGCTGGAAGCAGGAGCATCTGTCAGCTGAAAGGCTAGGCTTGGCTGGCTCCAGCTGAGGGAGGCTCTCTTGGGGAGACCTGTCATCCAGGGGCTGCTGGCTTGTTCCATATCCTTTCCTTGTTCTGCCTACTTACTTTCCTCTGCCAGACATCGGTCCCACAGGATGACTGCAGCAAGCCCATTATGGTGGGGAGAAAAGTTAGTCTGAGCTAAATCACTGCTGTGGAACAGAAATGACCTTGACTCAGAACAGCTGTTCCTAAAATGTAGACTCAGAGCTTTTACAATAGTTTTTATTTTAAGTAATCTCTACACCCAAGGAGGGGCTCGAACTCACAACCCCGAGATCTAGAGTCTCATGCTCTTCTGACTAACCCAGCCAGGTTGCTCCTCACAATAGTTTTTAAGCACAACCTGAAGTAAAGAACACGGGTCAAAAAGACTTGTGGCCCCCCCTAAGTGACCATGGAAGTGTGAACAAAACCCAGAGTTTCAGAGTGGAGACTAAAGTTACCCACGGGAGGTACTGAAATACCAAAGGAAGAGTATCTGGGTTCTGAAAATGTGGTAGCTGGAAGTTCTTCCTACGTGACTGACTAGCCAATAACAGGGAAAAATAGTCTTAGAACTGCCTTTCTATGTCTGCCCCCAGCTGTTTGTCCATGGCCAGAAGCTGTGGCTGCTCTAGTAGATTAATGGATTGGTTCCATTTGAAGAGTGTGGAGCTGTGAAAGGAGATGACAATGATTCAGAAAAGGCCTTAGAATTGGTTCAACACTGAAGAGTTCCTCTAGTCTTCTCCCTTTCTTTATATGTGGGGAAACTGAGGCTCAGAAAAGGGAATTGAAAGTGAGAAAAGGTAAGTGAGTTGATTTACTCACTGTGGCCCCAAAAGCTATAGGATTAAAAGAAGTCAATGAATCTTAAATCTAGCCTGATTTTTGTACTTACAATCACCCTTCCTTCTCTCTGAAAATATTATAACCATGGAAGATTAATAAAGAAATGTCAAAGGTCCATGGTTCTCAGAAAGAAGCAGTTATGCTCCAGGCTACTATTAGAAGATGATAGGGACAGGAGTCCGGGGAAGTTAGGTGGGAAGGATGGAAAGATGCCAGGTCTCAGAGGGTCCAGATCTTGGCAGGGTGTTAGCTCAGCTGCTCTTCAGCTCTGCTTCTTTTCCTGCAGCTGGACTGAGATATTCTTCTACCATAATATACACACGACTACATAATATACCATTGGCTTCTACTGAGGAGCCTGCAAATTCTCTTTGATGTCTTCATATCTAAAATCCATAACTTTGGTAAATGAGACTGTCACAGTGTGAGACTGTATGACAGGGTGAATCCTGTTTGTTTTTTCAAATCATACAGAAGATTGCTAATGGAAAAAATTTCATTCCCTTTATTTTTGTAAAATCATCTCTTTCTGTTGTTGCTTGTCTGCCCTGAAAACTATAAGATGATTTCTGATTTATCCCCAAAACATATATACCGTTTTTGTAAGTTGGCAACTTTAATATTCAATGACAACAGATCCTGGCTACAAATAGCATGAATGAGGTCCAGGGGTTTGGTCAATTAGAGTTTAAGATAAAACTCCATCCAACTGATTTTATAATTGATAAGAGATTCAGGAAGATGAAAGTTAAAAGTCTCCCATGTTCAAATGAATGTATCAATGTTGGAAATAGGGATAGCAGTTTTGCTATCATTTATTATCTTTCATTTTGTCAATCACTGAGGACACGATGGAGGAGGCATGATCCTTGCCTTCTAGGTGGAAGGGTACTGACATTATTGAGCTCCTGATATAGGTTAGACACTTTTCTTATACATATACATTCCTTACTTTCATGACTTACATTAATTGTGAGGTTGACATTTAAAGCAACCCCATGAAGGACTTTTCACATTGTAAAAATGAGGAAACTGAAATTCTAAGACGTTAATACACTTGAGCAAAGTCACACAGTTTGTGTCAGAGTCAGAATTAAACCCAAGTCTGTTTGATCCCAAATCGATAGTGTTTCCATCACCTCATTTTGGAGAAGGGCATGACATCTGTTAGGGCCCAGGCAAGAATGAGTGGATGCCAGGGCTAGACACTGGACACATCTGTCACCTATTGGCAGATCCACTAGACACAATATGTTAATGGCTCTGCCTACAAATCTATCCAGATTTGGAAGCCCCATAGGACATCATGTTGTTCTCTTATATGAAGAGCCCTTCAGTGAGCTCTGGCACTGTTTTCTCTGGTCACCCCTGATGTGAAAAGTTATTCATATTCAAAGTAAATGAGATGATATGTCCTGGATCCAATTTGTTGAATACGATAATATACTATGTCAACTACTATATCTCTGAAGCCTAAATATCATATTCTTTTGGCCAAACTAAGCAGCCTTTAGGCCAGTTTCTATTGCATATCTCTTGAGGACACCACAAAGGATGCGTGTATAAATGACATCTCCCTCCAAATGTGAAACCTGTCTCTCCTCTAATCAGCTTGATTTTTTCTGACTGAATTTTTCCATGGGACTCTCCTTGGTTTCTACCTACCCCAGAGTCAATGATTTTCCACAAGTTGCTCTCCTTACTGCTTGCCTTGGACTCTACTACTTATGGGGTTAAAACTTGATTTGAACTCCAGCTGGGAATTGTGGTGATCCAGCATCCTCTTCAAATGGAATTATCAGAGATAAGAATGGGTACTCCCTCTTTTTAACAAATGTATTTATCATAGTAAATCTTAGGTTAATAGTACTCAGAAACAGAACATAGTATCAATGCAATCTACTTGGGGAGGAAAAAGAGGAGAGTAGTTCTTCCATATTTCTGCTTATCTTATCTTTTCTATTTTTTAAGATTTTATTTATTTATCAGAGAGAGAGGGCGAGAGAGAGAGAGCCTATGCACAAGCAGGGGGAGCTGCAGGCAGAGGGAGAAGCAGGCTTCCTGCTGAGCAAGGAGCCTGATGCAGAACTCGATCCCAGGACCCTGGGATCATGACCGGAGACAAAGGCAGATCCTTAACCAACTGAGCCACCCAGGTCCCCCCACTAATGACTTTTTAAGGCATTTTCCCTCTCAAGGTCTCAGTTTGTCATCTCAAAATGAGGAGAATGGACAAAACAAGGAATAGAAACCAGTTGTGTGTTCCATGTCTAATGCAAGCATTAGTAAGTCATATTTCCTCCTGAATACACATCCAACTATACAGTCTTTAATGGCTCAGCACTCAGGCAGTGATTCCTACTCAATGAGATTTTACATAAAACATAATAAAATCCATCTCCCATCTCTAAATAACATTTGAATAGATCTCAAATACAGCTCTAATATTTTAGCGTTGTTTTTCTTAGTACCTTGGTTGGCCCAGAGAAAATTGTAAAGGAGATACTTCTCTGATCAAATTTTTATATTTTATAGTAGTTTTCATTTCTCCTTTAAGTGCTCCTTTAAGTCTGTTAAGTCACTTTTTCTTCACAAGAAAACTGGAAGACAAATTTTGTTTTCATATGTATCAGCTAGCTATTGCTGCATAACAAGCCAATCTAGAATTAAGTGATTTAATAAGCATTTATTATTGCTCACTAGTGTATTAGTCTGCTGCATAGTTCTGGTCTCAGCAAGAATCAGGTATCTATGGTAGGCTGGGAGTTGACTGAGGGCAATCTAGTGTAGGATGGCCACTATTTGGAAGGTTGAGAAAACTAGGCTCTTTTTCCAATGATCTTTCACTGTCCAAAAGAGTAATCTGGGCAGCAGCACAGTTCTGAGAAAAAGTCACAAGCAATGCCTCTTGAAGCTTAGGCTCAGGAACGGCACAATGTCACTTCTACCTTATTTTATTGGCCAAAGCAAATAAGAAAGCCAACTCAGATTCAAGAATTGGGAAAATAGGCTTCTTAAGTGTTCTGCCAAAAAATTGTGTACTCCCTGGTAATCCTCTTCCAAAAATGGTGTATAAAACAGTTGCAAAAACATTTCCATCAACCCAGGAAGTTTTCCTGTGTCCCTTATTTATACTATCTTTCCCTATCACCAAGGTTATGAAGCTCTTTTCTTATATTTTCTTCCAGAAATTATTGTTTCAACTTTTACATTTAGATGTATAGTCCACCTTGAATTGATTTGTGTGGATAGTGCCACAGATTTTTAATATGCATAACCACCCACCCAGCATGATATATTGGAAAGGCCATGCTTTCCCACTGCGCTGCAATGACATCTTTGTCACAAATCAGGGGATTGTGTATATGTAGGTATATTTCTGGACCATCTATTATCTTCCACTGGATGATTTGCCTATCCATGTGTTAATACTATCTATCTTAATTGCTAGGACTTTATATCTCAATTACCTAAGTACTGTTGTAATTCCTATAAACTTGTTCTTTTTCAAGATTTTTTTTCTGAATAGTTTTTGGCTTTTGTAGTCCAATATTAATTTGGGTGTCAAAATTCTCCCCCAACAATATATACTATCTACAGGATTTAGGGGTCCCAGTACTATGAATAATAGTGTATAGTTGCCCCCAAATTGGTCTGTAGATTCAATACAATTCCAAACATAATACAGCAATACTATTATTAGGGGTATGGAAATTGTACTGAATCTATGGATGAACTTGTGTAAAATTATACAGCATTATTTACATTTGGGGTCTTCTAAATCATATACAAGTTATATTTTTACATTTCTTTATTTAATAATTCTCTATAACGAGGGCGCCTGGGTGGCTCAGTTGGTTAAGCAACTGCCTTCGGCTCAGGTCATGATCCTGGAGTCCCAGGATCGAGTCCCGCATCGGGCTCCCTGCTCAGCAGGGAGTCTGCTTCTCCCTCTGACCCTCCCCCCTCTCATGTGCTCTCTCTCTCTCATTCTCTCTCTCAAATAAATAAATAAAATCTTAAAAAAAACCCATTTTAATTCTCTGTAATGACTTATAATTTTCTCTGTAGAGAGCTAAAGAGAAAGTAAAAGCAGATTTAAATATTTCATTTATTTGAGAAAGAGAGAGAGAGAGAACACAAGCAGGGGGAGGGTAGAGGGACAAGCAGACTCCGCTGAGCATGGAGGCCAACCTAGGGCTCAATCCCAGGACTCCGATATCGTGACCCCCACCGAAGTCAGACACTCAACCAACTGAGCCACCCAGGTGCCCCAGTAAAAGCAGATTTAAAATAAACTTCCAGATCTTCAGTTTTGAATGACAGGGTCCATCATGCTCTCATAATAGGGGTGTGTGTGTGTGTGTGTGTCTGTGTCTGTGTAGGAGTGAAAGAAAGCACTGAAATCATTTTCAGGTGCCTTTGGGACATACAATTCAGGACATTTTGGGAGAAGTTTGAGATATCTAGAAAGTCTAGAACTTAAGGAAAGATTTATTCATGTATTCATTCAGCATATATTTAGTGAATACCCATTATATTCCAGTAACTTTAGTAGGCACTAGAAATAAAATGGTGTATAAAACAGTTGCAAAAAGCAAAAGCCCTTGCTCTCACGTTAGTCAAATATTAAACAAAGAATCACAGAAATTAACACAAATTTCCAGAAGATAATTGAGAGATTTGATATAATAATGGAAGTCAAGGAAGCTTTCCCTGAGGAAGCATTCAAAGTCTTGTAGTAGGAAGAAAACTGGATGTAATATTGCAGAATAAAAAGGTTAAGATACTTCAGGATGCCTAAGAATGCTAGAGCAAGAAGGAGAAAGCTGAGACATGATTCTGCAGGGTCTTGGACACATGCTAAGGGGCTCCTCTTAGGAGCAATACAAGAAACTGAACATTGTATGCCATAAGGTTGCCATATTAGATGACACAAATTATAGAATATTTCCAATATTGCAAAATTTTCTAGTGGACAGTTCTGGCATAGAGATTTCATTTATCAGTCAAGTGTATAAAAGTGGAAATTGAAATCTGAAGATGGCCTTATTTTGAGAAATTCCAATATTTAATGGCTATGAGGAATAGAATGAGTTAAAAATGGGCAGAGAAGGAAAACCTTGACAGCTAGGAAGAAGCTCAGTAGAGTGATGTCCAAAGGACTACTAAAAGGAATGGTTTGTAGCACAAATTTCTCCAGACAAGTCAAGTAAGATGAAGATGGAAAATGCCTGCTGGATTTGGCAATAAGTGGCATTATCAGGAGCTGTCTTAATGGGAGTAAAATCCAGAATACAAATGAATATATTGTGTATAGATGACTAGTCAAGAAGTTTAGATGTAAAGCAGAGGAGAGAAATAGCAGAGACTAGAGGGTATTGTAGGATCCTGATATTTTTGTGTGTGTTTTTTTAAAAGGGAAAAACATGAACATATTTACATACCAGTTGGAAGGATATATTAAAAGAGAGAAGATAAATTTACAAAAGAAGGAACACGAAAATCTAACTTGAAGATTCAAAAGCCTTGAAAACTATGGATTTAAAATTGGTACCTAGCTGTCCAGTGACGTCTCTATACCTCAGATGAAGAAGGTAGGCATGTAGGTTATACGGGACCAATTTATGGGGTCTGTGGCAGGGGCAGCACAGGTGTAGGTATGTAGAGAAGGTGATAGGGCTCAAGAAAGGGTAGTTCCAGGGAGAGACAACTGAAAAAATGAGGCCATTCTAGATCTGGGAAGACTAAAAGACAACAGGAGACTTGAGGTGATGGAAGGCTCAACAGAGTTATGAGCACATGTTTCCAAGTGAAGGAAAAGAGAATGGGTGGGATGGGAGGTCAAGGTCAAATGTGAAACAGAGTTTGAAATTTGAAAGTGGGGCACTTGCAGGTGTGACACAATTAGTGAATTTCTAAGATGATGGCAGGGATTGAGGTAGAAATGAAATCTGTTAATGGTATTCTAAAGTCCCTAGTGGATGTTGGGAAAGAAGGCTGGAGCCTTAAAAATGGTAAAAACCTAATGAAACTTTATTCCAAGTAAGGGGTGGTGTAGTCATGAGTCAGTTATCAGCCCTATTGAACCTTGATTTTTTTCATTTGTAAAAAAAATCATATTTTTCCCCAAAGGTCATTGATATCACTATATTGACATAGGTATATAGCTTATACACTGTACCGGATGTATCATATATGCTCAAGAAAAAAAATCATGTTCTTTCTGTCAACCATTGGTTGAGAAATGCCAAGTTGCTAATACTAGAATGTATCAAGTTTAATCAACAGTGGAGATCCTAAAGATAACATCTGCTGTAGTTGATGGAAGAAAATTGCCATGATCATGTGTAGTTCTGAGACAACCAGAGGCCCAGTCTGGGATGTAGAGTATTCTTTCTGACCTTATAGAGAAAGCATCATTGGTGAGTGACATCATAGCATGTAGATAGGTCTAAGGACATTTTTTCATTTGCTCTGGTAAGCAAAAGCTTAAGCATTTGCACACTGCCATGATTTGAAGAAAACTAGTGATACATTGCTACAGAAACTCCAGTTGCCAGGCTGGGTCACCAGAATTCATGCCTAACAGGGTTCCAGAAAAAGAAAGCATGTGCTTCAGCATCTGGAAAGATGCATTTCTAATGTGAGCTCATGTCTCAAGGAAATCGATCAAGTTCAAAACTATGCAGAAAGTGTTTTATAAAGCCAACTGAACCTAGTCAGGGGAGACAAATCAGCAGGGAGACAGCCTTGAAAAAGCTGTGCCTGGTACAAGCCAACCCTCTGATATAGTGGAAAGTTTGCTAATATAAAGAATGGAAGAAGGGTGTGCATAGGAAGACAGGAAATTTGAGAATTAAGGATTTTACTGCAAGTCAAAAATATAGCTCTACAGATTTTATTGGGTCATAAGCAAAATTTGTTTGCATTTTTCTAGTGCAGAAGGCAGTCTCATAACGAATTCCTCCATGGTTTCACATACCTTAAAGTTACATCTTCTATCTCTGTAAGTCTGTATAAAGTTGGCATGCTTAATTGTCCACAGAACACATTTATGACAAGTGGGATAATTAGGTATTTGTCGGCTCTTACCACAATGTTATTACTTTAAATCATGAGATTGGTTGGGAGTCAATATTTCCCCAAATCAGAAATATTGACTAGCCATGGTGATTCTAAAGGAGCACGTAGCCCCAAATTTTATGTCTCATAAAACTAATACCAGAAATATTTTCAAAATTTTATTTACTGCAGTATTAGTATCTGCTGTTGTAAGAGATAGTTAACCTAGTAGATTGTTGAATATAGAGGGAAGGAAGAAGGAAAAGTAGAAAAATGCAACTTTTTACAACAGCTATTTCTCTCAATTTTTGTCGGGATATTTTTGATACTTTACAGGGTGGAGGAGGAAAAATAAAAAACTAGAGCAATCTTATCCCGTATCCTAAGAAAATCTAGTGAATTGGCTTCTTTTTACAGGAATTTTTGGAAAAGGTCACTTCATGTGTTAATATGGTCATCCAAATAAAAACACTAGCAAGCCTAGTAGAAAACCCAGGTTATAGAGATTTATGGGGAGGTAGAAAAAAGAAGGGAAAAAAGAAGTAGTTGACAAGAATTTACAGTATAATAATTTTGGAGGAGTTATGAGTTGAAGGGGAAAACAAGGAACTCAAATAGAAAAGATCAGAGAACAAAGAGTCTATTGAATCACTTGGTTAATTAAGATTCTATTCTTCTTTACATGCATAATTATCAATATTTCCTAATCTAAACTATAAATGGGCTTTCTGTTTGGCTGGTGAGACAGGAAATGGAGGGAGAGAAAGAACATGACACAGTTACTTTCATAGAGAAGGGGAATGGGAGATCAGTTGGGTTGTGGGTGTAACTATGTACCTCCCAGGGTCGTGGGCCAGTAGTTGGTAAAATACGTTAGCGAGACAAACGCTTCCACCAACTTCAGATTCTTACTGAGAGCTCCACTTCTCTTTGTTCAAGACATACCACATTTTACTAAAGGTGTTTTGTTGAAATGAGCAAAACAAACTTAAAAGATTGTCCAAAGCTATAAAAAGTTGTCAGAATTCCCATAGAATAATAGCATTGCTAATTAGGCAGTGATAAGGCGTTTCATCACTGACCGATAAACCAGGGTTTTACACATTCATACTGCATATTTTTGCTAAAATAATATTTTTAGGAATGTTCAGTTTTATATTTAGAGGTTATAATTTTAATTATTACTGAATAATCTCTATGTTTAGTGCATGAAAGAAAATAATGCAGTCATTGGTGATAAATATATACATATATGTTTTTTCCTTCTTTTCCTTTTAGAAAAGTTATTTTCAATCATGTTTTCCCTGTGACCCTTTCCAAGTTTCAAACTAGCATTCCGTAAGTCCTGTTTATCATTGCTTTGGTCAGTGTTCTGTTTAATTCATAGTTGGGTGTTCTAATGCTGACCGCCAGGAAGCATAGATGGAATGAACCTAGGTTCAGTGTTCATTGTTCACTTAGATGCTATCACCTTTTCCCACTCAGATCTAGAGGTGAACATTATGCAAATAAGCATCCCACTCCGTTCTGGTTTGCCATGTCAATGGGCATTGTGTTTTTTTGTGTGGATGTGTTGGAATTAATTCCAGTTGAACCACTTTCCTCTGACAGTTCAATTCTAGAGATAAGCCAAGAAGCAAATGTTGTTTATCATCCCCTTTGTATCATGTAGGATGTGAAAGTCTAAATAACCCAGAATTAATTGCTCCTAAATTTGGTTATCTCAAACTTCCCTAGGTATTTGTGTCTGTATTCACCACGTTGCAGCATAATACCTTACACACCTCTCTTGTTACTGTGCTGGAAAGTCCTGGGAGTTATGGAGCCAGATATATGTAAGAACAGTTGTTAAAAGGAAATAGATTATTCTTGTTCTGAATGGCTTAGATGATAGCACTTAGGTAGTGTGTTTTCCTCTGGTCAGTGTAATCCCTGTGTCATTGAATTTATATTGAGATGGGGAATCGTATGTGTCTACTTTCTTTAGAAGCTGTCCATGATGCTGTCTTTCTAAGGGAAAAGCATATGCTATGTGGTTCAAAAGGTTCTTCTCAATCAGTTCCCAGTAACTGTCTTGTTAACAATGATTATGACAAATGTTTATGGAGAACCCGATGAGTGCCAAGGACTATTCTAGATTCTGGGCATCCATGAGTGAAATAAAATAGAGCTGATACTTAACCTTTGTAGCACATAGAATCCACTTAGTATAAATGAACTCCAGATTTGGGCATATTGTCCTGTATCCTTTTGGATTTACAGTGTGATTGTCCACCTTTGTTTTATATTTTAGTATGCCTTCACAGAAATTTTAATGAGAGATTTAGAAGACACTTATTGGCATGGTTAGTCCGTTGCCATTTTTATCTGCAACTTTGATTAAATCCTGTTATAAGCATTCTATTCCATTTCCTCCCATAATGCAAATGGCAAAAAAAAAAAAAAAAGATACAGTTTTTTGGGGTTTTTCCTCCTCTTTCTGCTCCTAAACACAATTTTATGCCTTAGGATTTGAAAATTTTTATTGCCACTTAGACTAAGAAAATAACAATACAAACATATAGAAGTGATAAAATTTTAAATTTTTTTATAGTTTCAAACACTGCTTTATAGTTCTATACTCCCTTTCTGAGATAAAATTGAAACTGCTCTGAACTCTTGTTCTTAAATTTTATTTCTGAGCATGGAAGTTACTTAGTGTTTGTCAATATCCGACCTTCACCAAATCGTAAAATATATTTGGGTCCCAAAACTCTCATTTAAACAATCCATATTATTCATCCTGGCTGCCGTAACAAAATACCATAGATTTAGTAGCTTAAACAGTAGGAATTTATTTCCCACAATTCTGGAAGCTGGACACTCCAAGATTAAAGTGCTAGCTAATTTGCTTCCCTGGTAAGGGCCCTATTTCGGGCTTGCAAGGTAAGCAGACTTCTTGTGTCCTCATGGGATGAAGGGAGAGGGGGGCAGAGAAAGAGAGGGAGGGGGCCAGAGATACCATCTAGTGTCTCTTCCTCTTCTTTTAAGGGCACTAATCTCATCATGGGGGCCCCACCCTCATGATTTCATCTCAACCTAATTATCTCCCCATGTCCCATTTCCAAAATACCATGACATTGGGAATTAGGGTTTCAACATATGAATTTGGAGAGGAAACAATTTAGTTGATAACACAAGTGATATTTATCTTTGAGACCATTTGTGCAGACAATAAAACATATGATTGTTTAAGCTCTGATTTTTACCTGAATATGTATAAAAGTTTTAAAATGTCAAAATCGATACATATAGCTTGAAATGTTTTAATTTGTTGTTGAGAAGCTTAAAGCGTTAGAACTTAAAAAAAAAATTCTTCCTTTGTAAATTCTATGTCAGCATAGTTTGTCATTAGATTTGTTCCAAAAAAACCTTTTTTCCTTTGTGGTGCCTGTTTCTGTATCATGGAATCATTATCTTTATATTGCTGCTGATTAGAAAACATTTGGAGATGAGCAAGATGGAACTTGATAAAGCATCTGGAATAGAAAATTCTCACAGTAGGGCCTGCTAACTTGATTGCCTCATTACCATGACAACGCTCATCAGTCAGTATAGCCAGGTAATGAGACAGCTTAGTTCAATTAGGATTTAAAATACTCTTCTACCAGTGCATATGAAATTTATAAAAGTATTTGTCTAAAAATAGATCATGTTGTCCTATGACTCATAAGATATTTTGTGTTCAATAGAGGGCACTTACAAAGGTACATGAGCAAATCCATCTCTGGGTTCCTCCATTTATTTTGTCCTTGAACAAAAACATAATGCATTTTGAAATATGTCTTTGGAAAAACAACATGTTTATATAAATTCAAGAATATGCTGTGTTGATTAAATATGATTTGGAAAATAGTTCTAGACATTTATTCATAGTCCTTTTGGTCTTCCGTTATTGGTTCAGAAGAGACATGCTCCTTTGGGGTTGGGGTTATTAGTTTCAAAGCGAAGAGGCATACATACATCAATGAGCAAAGGTGAGGCTCAAGTGGAGACAAATGTCCATGAGAAATGAGTTTATGCTTGTAGTTCAGTTTCTACTCTTATTTTCCATGTATTCCAAACCTGAGGCTTTCTTCCAGCCTGCATTCTTGCTCTTCTCTCCTAGCAGAGCACAGTTAACCTCCCACTTAAGTGAAAAATAGAGGCCATCTGGCCTGCACACCTACCTCTCCACCTACAAACATCTGCATCTATTTGACTTCCTTAAGGTTCATTTCCATGTCTACCTTTCATCTTCTCTCCTGGATTTTCAAGTTCTCACCAACTCTTTAGCTCTTTTTCCTATTGAAGATGGATATTCAGGTTTCTCACATCTTAAAATCCACAGAAAGAACATAGTATTAAATATGCCCTTGCCTTCTAATTTTTATTTTTGCTCTTACCTTCAGAACCAAGTCTTTTAAAAGAGTTGTTTGTTATTTACTTCCCTTTGACTCTTTTGCCCATCATTGTGCCAAAATTGCGTTTAGTGAAATCAACAACAAATTTAATGAAGCAGGTGTTGTGCACCAGGTATTAGCGGTTTGGTGACACAATATTGAGTAAGAGGTGTCCTCAGGCATTCACAAATCGCAGTTCTGATACATGTTGCTCCACTGAACACATTCCTCTTAACTTGTAAAATTTCCAATTTTTGTCCTTTCTAACCCTGTGGAAGCTGCTTCCCAGAAATGCCTCTGTTATTCTCCCCCTCCATGCCATACTGCCTCCACAGACAGTATCACCATCCTGCCCCTACCCTTTCACTCCTCCACCCATCCTTAGGCTCCTCTGAGGCTGCTTTCAGCATCCTTTGGCCACGAGTCTCTCTGCCTTTCAGGACCTAATTCCATGGGCCTGGTTGTATGCCGGCTCTTCTGAGATGCCATCCCTAAGCCTCATCTATTGAGCTTAACTCGATTCCTCAATGTTTTGCTTATATAGTCATTTTATCATCACACACTGTCTTCTAATTTATTATGTGGGCTGTCCCATTTACTTTTTTAATTAAACTTTTTATTTTGACATAATTGTAGATTTCCACACTATTACAAGAAATAATACAGAGTGGGGCGCCTGGGTGGCTCAGTCATTAAGCGTCTGCCTTCGGCTCAGGTCATGATCCCAGGGTCCTGGGATCCAGCCCCGCATCAGGTTCCCAGCTCAGCGGGGAGCCTGCTTCTCCCTCCCCCCGCTGCTCATGCTATCCTTCTTGCTATCTCTGTCTCGCTCAAATAAATAAATAAATAAAATCTTTAAAAAAAAGAAATAATACACAGAATTCCTACGTACCCTTCACACACTTTTCTCCAATAGTGAAGTGCTAAAACTACAATACAACATCACAACTAGGATATGAACATTGACATAGTTAAGATACACAATATTTCAATTATCACAAAGATACTTTGTGTTGCCCTTTTATAGCCATACACACCTTTCACCCTGGATGCCTCCCTAATCCCTGGCAAACACTAATCTGTTCTCACGTCTATAACATTGTCATTTCAAGAATGCTATATAAAGAGAATCATGCTGTATGTGATTGGGGGGGATTTTTTCCTCCACTGAGTATAATTCCCTGGAAATTCATCCAGGTTGGTGTAGTTGTATGTTTGGGTACTCTATTTCTTTTTCCCTTGAATAGTATCTATGTATGGATATACCACAGTTTCTGTGACCATTCATCCATTCAAGGACATCTCCCCATTTAGGGGCTATTATGAACGAAGCTCTTCTAAACATTTTTTTTTAAGATATTATTTATTTATTTGAGAGACAGAGAGAGCATGAGCAGGGGGACAGGTGGAAGGAGAGGGAGGACGACAAGGAGACTCCCCGCTGAGCATGGAGCCTGACGTGGGACTCTATCCCAGGACCCTGAGATTATGACCTGAGCTGAAGTCAGACGCTTAACTGACTGAGCCACCCAGGCACCCCTTAAGCTCTTCTAAGTATTAATGTAGAGATTTTTGTGTGAACATAAGATTCCATCTCTGGGATAAATGTCCAAAAGTACAGTTATTCGGTCTATGTTGTTGTTGTTATTTTTAATGAACTGCCAAAGTGTTTTCACAATGTACCATTTTTACATTCTCATTATCAATGTATGAGTGATCCAGTTCTTCTACATCTTTGTCAGTATTTGTCAGTACCATTATTTTTTATTTTAGCCATTCTGATAGATGGGTAGTGATAACTTACTGTAGTTTTGTTTTTTTTTTTTTAAAGATTTTATTTATTTATTTGACAGAGACAGAGACAGCGAGAGCAGGAACACAAGCAGGGGGAGTGGGAGAGGGAGAAGCAGGCTTCCTGCCGAGCAGGGAGCCCGATGTGGGACTCGATCCCAGGACCCTGGGATCATGACCTGAGCCGAAGGCAGTCGCTTAACCAACTGAGCCACCCAGGTGCCCCAACTTACTGTAGTTTTTATTTGCACGTTCTGAATGTCTAATGAAGATGAGTAACTTCATGTAATTATTTGCTATCCACCTTCTTCAGGGAAATATCTATTCATGTATTTTACCCATTTTCTAATTGTATTTTTTAAACTATTTTGAGTTCCTTACATATTCTAGGTGTTAAATGTTCTTGTATATGCAGTTTACAAACATTTTCTTCTATCTATAGTATATCTTTTCATCCTCTTAACATGGTCTTTTGCAGAGCAAAATTTTTAATTTTCACAGGGCCCAATCTATCAGTTTTTTTCTTTTATGAATCATGCTTATGGTATCCAAACAATGAATTTTTGGCTTCATTCTCGATTCCAATGACTTTCTCCTATTCTTTTTCCTAACAGTTAAGTCGTTTTGCATTTCACATTGAAGTCTGTAATATATCTTGAGTTAAATTTTATGTAAGGTGTAAAACTTAGGTCAACATTGTTTGTTTACTTTCCCTCTGGATACGAAGTGGATCAAGCACCATTTATTTAAAAGGTATCTTTCCTTCATTGAATTTCTTTTATACCTTTGTCAAAAATCAATTGGAGATACTTGTATGGGTCTATTTCTGGATTCTCAATTCTCTTGCATTTATCTATGTTTCTGTCATTCTGCCAGTAAGACAATCTCTTGACTGCTTTTGCAATATAATAAATCTAAGAATCAGGTACACTTGTTCCTCTCACTTGATTCTTTTTTTAATTTATTTTTTACTTATTTATTTATTTAAGATTTTATTTATTTATTTGAGAGAGGGAATGAGATAGAGAGAATGTGAGAGGGAGGAGGGTCAGAGGGAGAAGCAGACCCCCTGCCGAGCAGGGAGCCCGATGTGGGACTCGATCCCGGGACTCCAGGATCATGACCTGAGCTGAAGGCAGTTGCTTAACCAACAGAGCCACCCAGGCGCCCAATTCTTTTTTTTTAATTAAATTTTTTAAATTTTAATTTTCTCATTGAGCTATAATTGACATATAACATTGTGTAAGTTTAAGGTGTACACTATGTTGCTTTGATACATTTAAATATTACAATATGATTACCCATTAGCTAATGCTTCCACCATGTCACATGATTATAATTTCTTTTTTGTGGTAAGAACATTTAAGAGCTAGTCTCTTAGCAACTTTGAAGTATATAATACTATATTGTTGACTATAGTCACTGTGCTGTGCATTCGATCTCCAGGGCTTATTCATCTTTTGGATGCAGATTTGTGTCCTTCATCAACATCTTCCCAGTTCCTGCCCAGTCTTTGGTAACCACCATTCTACTCTCTCTTTTGATGAATTGGGCTTTTTTGATTCCACATATTATGGATATCATATACTATTTATCTTTCTTTGTTTTTCTCACTTAGCATAATGCCTTCCAAGTCCATCCATGTTGTCACAAATGGCATGATTTCCTTTTTTCTCATGGATGAATAAGATTCCATTGGATGGAGATATATATATATATATATATATATCTATATATATATATATATCTATATAATATCTATATATATGATTCCAACGTATGTATCAATCACATCTTCTTTATCCATTCATCGACTGATGGACATGTAGGTTATTTCCATATCTTGGCTATTTTAAATAATGCTGTACTAAACATGGGAGTGCAGATATCTTTTCAATATTCTGTTTTCATTTTCTTTGGATATGTCCCCAGAAGTAGGATTGCTGAATCATACAGCAGTTCTATTTTTAATTTTCTGGGGGAATCT
Organism: Mirounga leonina; assembly: GCF_011800145.1. Taxonomy (NCBI): domain Eukaryota; kingdom Metazoa; phylum Chordata; class Mammalia; order Carnivora; family Phocidae; genus Mirounga; species Mirounga leonina. The sequence goes on along the minus strand of NW_023270265.1, from coordinate 9,912,129 downwards.
CCACACTGTTTTTCATAGTAGTCTTCCATTGTAAACAGAGGGCTACTACCTCATTACTACTGCTGGGTGGGGATAAAAGACCATGTTCCCCATTTGTCCTTGGCCGACGCCCAAGGAGAGATCCTTATTAAAGCTGAGTGGGTGTGGGAATGCTGGTTCCTACTAGTCCTCCACTGATACCTTCCTGGCTATAGGTACCTTGTTACTGGTCCCATCATGGCCTCCTTATGAAATAAAGCATAAGGGCAATGTGGCCCATAGCTTTGTCTTATAGCTGAGTGGTGGCAAAAGTTCTTGCTGCCCATTTGGCCTCTTCTGACACCACCCCAAGAGAGAAATTAAGGGATGCCTCATGACTGTTGTGTGGTGGTGAAAGTCCAGGCTCCTCACATGGTCTTCACTGACATCTCATTGGGAATGGGAGCCTTATTACCACCCATCAGGGATAAAAGTACTCTCTTTTCATCTTTCTCTGACACTGCTCTGGTGGGGACCATGGGTAGTAGACCTCATTACAGTTGCCAAAGGCTAGAAGTCTAGCCTCCTCACTTAGCCTTTACTGGCATAGATGGGGGAGAGACCAGAGTTATTTCTGTGGTGTTTGGCTGGAATAGAATGGTTATTGCCTTAAAGTTTTCTATCTTGCTATCCTGTATTTGTTTGGGCCCTTTGGGCATAGAGAGCAGGCTTTTGTTGTTGTTTCATTTTGGTCTGAACCTGTAGTCATATTCTGGTTGCTGGCTTCTTCAGCTTCTTCAGGCTCCAAGTTTGGGATACATAAGGCAAAAAGAAAGCCAGAAAACTCACCACCATTTTGTTCCTCACGTTCTGAGGCCTCTAGCCAGTCTTCCTTCTCTCCATCTTTCAGAGTCTTTATGTTTGTTTTAGTTGTATTTAGTAGAAGGAATAGGGAAAATATGTCTACTCTATCCTCCCAGGAATGCAAACTTTCCATTTTTTTTAAAGATTTTTTTTAAAATTTATTCATTTGAGACACAGAGATACAGAGAGAGAGAGAGAGAGAGCATGAGGAGGGGGAGAGGCAGAGGGAGAGGGAGAAGCAGGCTTCCCGCTGAGCAAGGAGCCTGATGCGGGGCTCGATCCCAGGACCCTGGGATCATGACCTGATCTGAAGGCAGATGCTTAACTATCTGAGCCACCCAGGCACCCCTCCATTTGTTTTTAATTAATAACTTAGTGCAAAAGATTCTGATTTAATCTTTTATCCTCCCATTATTCTGTTTATAGAGCCCCATTGTCCCAGAGGTCACAGGGTTTGTCCATAAATGCAACAGACTGGATTTGATAAAAGACATTGGCCCCTGGTTTTGATTCAAAAAGCCTGTTAATTTCAGGCAAGAACAGGTGATTTTGAAATCCTTTCTGCATAAGTTCAGAAAGTTAAAACCACCTCAGATTGGCGTGCTCCTAAAGCTAAACTGGGCTGAAATGGATTTCATTTCGGGGAAGTGGCGTGGGTATTTGATCTAAAATTGGTATTTCCAATAGAAACCCACCACAAACAACAAAGAATGCAAGGCTAGAACTGTGTTCCAAGGGAAGGGCCATTTCTTTTCTCTCCAAATGTCCACTTCCAAGTACAATTCCTGTCACTGTAGCTGCTAAATAGTTGGTACTTAAAAAACCTTGTATTGCATTAAATGAGATTGCCTTGTTAGACAGGTTGTTAGGTATTATTTTGTAACCCAAACCCATGTTTTATAGTAAAATCTTCTAATTTGAATAATGGGCTCCTTATTTTTGTTTCACCACAGGTTTTGGTTTTATTTGCTTTTAGCAGATGTTTTATTTAAACTTGACATCCTTAGTAAATATCTTAATACAATTTTTAGGTAGATTTTATTCATCTATACATTTTATGAATTGACACTTGAATAAAAAATATGAGCATAGTATTAGAAGTATGTGACAACCTGCCAGTCAAACATAAATATGAGTCCCACTCTATTTAAAGCTGTTGATTTAAAGCCATCTGTATGGAGCTTTAAAAATAGTTTAATGACACCCACACTGTGCCACCAGTGAGCACTGAATTAATCAGCTCTTAGGAACATGCAAATCTGTTGGTAAGAATGGTTCCTTAGCATGACTCTGTCTTTTTTTTCTTTTTTTATTGTTATGTTAATCACCATACATTACATCATTAGTTTTTGATGTAGTCTTCCATGATTCATTGTTTGTGCATAACACCCAGTGCTCCATGCCGAACGTGCCCTCCTCAATACCCATCACCAGGCTAACCCATCCTCCCACCCCCCCTCCCCTCTAGAACCCTCAGTTTGTTTCTCAGAGTCCATTGTCTCTCATGGTTCGTCTCCTCCTCTGATTTCCCCCCCTTCATTCTTCCCCCTCCTGCTATCTTTTTTTTTCCTTAACATATATTGAATTATTTGTTTCAGAGACAGATCTGTGATTCAACAGTCTTGCACAATTCACAGCGCTCACCATAGCACATACCCTCCCCAGTATACCTATCACCCAGCCACCCCATCCTCTGTCTTAACAGGAGTTTCTTGTTTTTCTGTCTCATTCCCAAAGAAAGGTCATTACTTTAGAACTCAAGATGACCTTTTCTGAAATGCACAGGGCTGGTTTTCTTAAGAATGGGTCACTACCCTGAATGTATCTGAAATACCATAATTATGATGCTCATTAGATTATTTTTTCTGAATGTGTCAAATGTCATATGTACTGATTACATAAACTGTAGTCAAAAAATCCACAGACTTTTTAAAGAAAAAATATGCCATTTCCTACTATCATAAAAAGTTAACTGATAGTCTTCATTTTTAGATTTTCTATATACATCTCTTGTTTTTATGAAGCTGGTAATAGGATAGAAATAATTTTAAAATATAATATTTCTTTTTTTTTTTTTTGAAATTCTCTTTCAAAGAGAATTTACTCTACAATACAGTGATTGTATTTACTCTACAATTGATTGAATTTACTCTACAATACAGTGATTCAACAATTCTATGCATTACTCAGTGCTTATCATGATAAGTGTCCTCTTAATCCCCTTTACCTATTTCACCCATCCCCTCAACCTACCTCCCCTCTGGGAAACCACCAGTTTGTTCTCTATAGTTAAAAGTCTGTTTGGGGTTTATCTCCTTTTTTCTTTGTTTCTTACATTCTACATATGAATGAAATCATATGGTATTTGTCTTTCTCTGACTGACTTATTTCCCTTAGCTTTATACTCTCTACCTCTATCCATGTTGTTGCAAATGGCAAGATTTTATGGCTAAGTAATATTCCATTGTGTAAATATCCACCACATTTTCTTTACCCATTCATCTATCAGTGGATACTTGGGGTGCTTCCATAATTTGGCTATTGTAAATAATGCTACAATAAACATAGGGGTGCATATATACTTTTGAATAGTGTTTTCATATACTTTGGCTAAATACCAAGCAGTAGAATTACTGGATCATAAGGTAGTTCTATTTTTAACTTTTGAGGACCCTTCATACTGCCTTCCGAAGTAGCTGCACCAGTTTGCATTCCCACCAACAGTGCATGAGCTTTCCTTTTGCTCTATATCCTTGTCAACACTTGTTGTTTCTCATGTTTTTTTTGTTTTTTTTTTTTTAAAGATTTTATTTATTTATTTGACAGAGAGAGACACAGCGAAAGAGGGAACACAAGCAGAGGGGGTGGGAGAGGGAGAAGCAGGCTTCCCGTGGAGCAGGGAGCCCTATGCGGGGCTCAATCCCAGGACCCTGGGATCATGACCTGAGCTGAAGGCAGACACTTAACCATCTGAGCCACCCAGGCGCCCCTCTCATGTTTTTGATTTTAGCCATTCTGACAGGTGTGAGGTGATACCTCATTGTGGTTTTGATTTGCATTTCCTTGATGATCAGTGATATTGAGCATCTTTTCATGTATTCCTGGGATGCAAGAGTAGCTCAGTATTTGCAAATCTAATCAACATGATGCATCACATCATCAAGAGAAAGAATAAAAACCGTATGATCATTTCAATAGGTGCAGAAAAAGCCTTTGACAAAGTATAACATCCATTCATGACAAAAACCCACAACAAAGTAGGTTTAGAGGGAATATACCACAACATAATAAAGGCCATATATGAGAAACCCACAGCTAATATACTCAATAGGGAAAAACTGAGCACTTTTCCCCTAATGTCAGGACAAGACAAGGATGTCCACTCTTACTAATTTTATTCAATGTAGTACTTGAAGCCCTAGCCACAGCCATCAGATAGCAAGAAGAAATAAAAGACATCCAAATTGGTAAGGAAGAAGTAAAACTTCCACTATTTGTAGATGGCATGATAATATGTATATAAAAAAAAAAAAACTGCTAGAATTGATAAATGAGTTTAGTAAGGTTGCAGGATACAAGCATATGGAAATCCATTTTATTTTTATACAGTAATAATGAAGTAACAGAAAAAGAAATTAAGAAAACAATCCCATTTATAATTACACCAAAAATAATAAAATACCTAGGTATAAACTCACCCAAGGAGGCAAAAGACCTGTACTCTGAAAACTATAAAATATTGATAAAAGAAATTGAAAATGACACAAATTTATTGGAGAAACAAATACTGTTAAATATATTCATATTATCCAAAGCAATCTATAGATTTAGGGCACTCCCTATCAAAATACCAATAAGGGTTTTTCACAGAACTGGAACAAACAATTCTAAAATTTGTATGGAACCACAAAAGACCTCAAAGAGCCAAAGTAATCTTGAAAAAGAAAAACAAAGTTGGAATTATCACAATCCCAGATTTCAAGATATATTACAAAGCTGTAGTAACCAAAACAGTATGGTACTGGCACAAAAACAGAGACATAGATCAACTGAACAAAATAGAGAGCCCAAAAATATACCCACAACTATCCGGTCAATTAAATACTGTATTTCTTAATAATATCACATGGAATTCATTATATCACATGATCTTCATATATGTTTTGATTATGAAAAATGTCAAGAACGTCAGAAAAATTAGTGATAATGTAACCACAAACATGCTGAGATAGTATTGACCCACAGTAAGATTTTTTTGTAATATTTCTTCAGATAAATATTAAATAACCTTTGGAAATAAAATAGAAATTACCCCTTACTCGACTCTAGTTTGGGGAAATATAATATCCACAGAAAGTACATAAAACATAAGTAAAATTTAACCAATTATTGTAAGGTGGACATTTTTATAATAGAGTCTTCTGAAGGCCAGATGTTTTACTTTTAATGAAGTATGATTTATCACTATATTTCTTTTTGTGTCATGTTTTTTGTGACCTACGAAATCTTTTGTCTACTCCAAAGCTGCAAAAAATTCCCTCCTAAGTTTTCTTTTACAAGTTTTAGAGATTTATCTTTTACATTTTACCTTTGAAATATTTAGGATTAATTTTTGTGTAAACCATAAGATAAAAGTCACATTTTTTCCTTATGTATATCCAGCCGCTGCTGCACTATTTGTTGAAAAGTCCATCTTTTACCTGTTGAATTACCTTGGCACCATTTTCAAATATCAAGCAACCATGTATGTGAGTTTATTCCTGGACTCTTTTCTGTAACATTAATGTGTTATCGTTATGCCAATACCATATTGTCTCAACTATTTATTGTAACTTATACAAATTTTGATATATTATGGTGTGATTTTTCATTCAGTTCAAATGTGTTCTTTCTTAATGTTTTGTTTAATTTCCAATTATTTCAGGTTTTTCCAGGTCTCTCGTAATTTATTTCTAATTTAATTGTGTGTGGTGTTTTTTTTTTTTTGTGGTCAGAAACATCCTCTTTATAATTTCAAGTTTTTGAAATTAATTAGTACTCTTTAGAGGTTAATTGACAGTCTAATTTGTTGAATGCTTCACATGCAATTGGAAAGCATGTGTATCCATCCCCCTCTTGTTGGGCAGGCCTTGAAAATATCAATTAGATACTATAGAGTCTTCCATACACCTACTGATTTTCTGACTACTTCTATAAGTTACTGAGAGATGACTGTTGGAATCTCTAGCTATAATGGTGGATTTGTCTATTTCTCCTATCAGTTCTATCAGGATTTTCCCTCATGTATCTTTATGCTCTATTTCTGAGTTTTTAGATAGGCATTTAGGAATTTTAGGTCTTCATTCATTCATTGGTCATTATGAAATAATACTCTTTATCTCTGGTGATAATTTGTGTTCTGTAGGCTACTTTGTCTGATTAATACAGTAACTCTAATTTTCTTAGGATTAGGATGTGCATTGTATTTATTTTTACTTTTAGTCTAGCTGAGCCTTTTAATTTAAAGCCAATTGCATATATGCAGCATATAACTGAGTTTTGTTTTTTAGCCAGTCTGGAAATATCTGCCATTTAATTGGAAGGTTTTTACCATTCATGTTAAACGTATGACTCAATATATTTGAGTTGAAATCTATTATCTTACCACTTCTTTTCTGCGTTGTTTTTGTTGTTGTTGTGGGTTTCTTGGGTGTATTTTCAAGTGATGTTTTTCCTTTTATGCTTTCTTTTAGTTAACTATTTCAGGGTTCCATTTTTTCTCTACCATTGGCTTATTATGTATCTCAGTGTGTGTAGTGTTTAGAATGTGTACCTTTTTAAATTAGCACAGTTTATCCTCAAATAGCATTATAGCTCTTCACATCTAATGTTAAGAACCTTATGACAGGAAAATTCCTTTTGCTACCCTTTCATTCCTCGTGCTTATTGCTATTCCTTTTTTCATGTGTTAATCCATGCAGTAGATTGTAATCCATGCACACCATAAATTACCTTCTAAAGAAATTCTAACATCTGATGTATTTACCCACTTATTTATCATTTCCATTTCTCTATTTTGGGGGCATACATCCAAGTTTCCTTCTCATCAGAAAGCTTTTTCTTATCTAAAAAGGTCTCTATATTACTTTTTTTGAAGGAAATTTTCACTGGTTATAGATGATTTTTTTTCCGTTTTAGCATTTTGTACATGGCATTCCATTAAATTATGGCTTTCATAATTCTGACACAAAATCTGCTTATGTTCTTTCTTTATTTCTTTGTGCATATTATGCCTTTCTTTTAAGATCTTCTCTCTATATTTAATGTTCAGCAATGCATGATGTATGATGCACCTTGGCGTGTGCTGTGTGTGTGTAACAATTCTGGTTGAAATTTGTGAAGCTTCTTGGACCTGTTGCTTTAGATTTTCTATCCAGTTTGGGAAGTTTTCAGGCACTTTTTCTTCAAGTATTTTTTCTGTGACCTTTATTCCTCTTCTAATAGAGTTGCAATGCATTGGACTGCTTGTTATGTCCCTATAGACTCCCGAGGCCCTGTTTCATTATTTTTCAGTCCTTTTTTCCCCCTCTCTTTCTTCATTGTAAGTAATTTATGTTGCTATGTTTTTTGGTATATTTGCATTTTCTTCTGAGATATCTGATCTGCTATTATTTTCATCTAGTAAAATTTGTATTTCAAAAATTGCACTTAACATCTAGATGTTCTATTTAGTTCTTTTCTTATAGACTCCATATTTAAATTCATGCTTTCCTTTCAATCTTTGTACATATTGAACATGTTTATGATCACATTTCTAAGGTTCTCATCTGAAAATCTCATTATCTGCTATTTCTGGACCCTATTTCTATTTTTTTTCTCATTTCAGGCCAAATTTCCTTGCTCCCTTTATAGCTAGCAATGTTTGATTAGATGCCAGACATTGTAAATTTTACATTTTATTAGTGCTGCATTTTTTTGGCATTCCTTGAAAGAGTGTCAGGCATTGTTCTGGAAGGCAATGTAGTTATTTGAAATCTAATCCTTTTGAGGCTATTCTAAAAGCTGTATTTTGGAAGGGCATTTGGTTAGGTACAGAATCTGCTTGAAAATTATTTTATTTTAGCAGTCTAAAGATTCATTTATTTGTCTTCTGTTATAATTCAACTGTTTGTCTCATTTCGACCTGTTTAAAAGTAAGACTATTTTATTGGGTTATTTTAAGCTATTTTACCATCATGTGCACGATGTAGCTTCTTTTCATGTATTCCATTGCAGGTTAAAAGTACTTCTCTAATTTGTGGTTTAATATCTCTTAACAGACTTAGAAAATTCTCTTTCATTATCTTTGCCAATTTTTTTCTACTCTTCTTTGTTACTCCGATTAATATGTTAGACCTTTATAAAAGGCATATAAATCTTCTTTTCCCATTGATTTTATGCTATGTGGTACACTATGAATATTTACTTTAGATTTATCTTCTTGTTTCTTTGTTGACTATATAAGAGGAATTTGGGGATCAGAGACTATTCAGTATTTAACTTTTTATGGAACTGTCAAATCAGTTTCTGTATTGGTTGTGATAGTTCTGTTAGTCATAAATGAAATCCTGACTGGCTCATACCATTGCTAACACTTGTTATTATCTCTTTATTTATTAAAGCCATTCTGGGGTGTATTATTCCATTGTGCTTTTAATTTGTATTACCCTAATAACTAATAATTTTCATATAATTAAGGGCCATTGTGATGTTTCTTGGTAAAGTGTTTTTATTGGATTGTCTTTTTATCACTGAATTGAAAAAGTTCTTCACATATTACGGAAATGAATTCTATGTAGAATTATGTATTGCTACTATTTTATCCATGTGTGTAATTTGCATTTTTATTTCCTTAAAACATTTTTGTTCAGAAGAAAATTTTAAATGTCATATCTAATTTTTTGAAGGTTAGTGTCTTTCTTACCTTAAGAAATTATTGACAAAAGTCACAGAAATATTCATTTATATTTTCCTTTATGATACTTAAAATTCAGTTTTCACATTTAGTTCTCTGGTTCATGGTATGATGTGAATTAATTTTATCTATTATATGAGTTAGAGTACAAGGCTTATTCTCTTCCATACAGATATCTAATTGTTTTAGTGCCACTCCCTCTTGAATTAAGTCGAGAACTTGGTCAAAAATCAAGGACCATAGGGGAAGGGAGGGAAAACTGAATGGGAAGAAATCAGAGAGGGAAACAAACCATGAGAGACTCCAGACTCCGAGAAACAAAGTGAGGGTTACAGAAGGGAGGGGGGTGTGGGGGAATGGGGTTAGCAGGTGATGGGTATTAAGAGGGCACGTGTGGTGATGAGCACTGGGTGTTATATGCAATTGGTGAATCATTGAACACTACATCAAAAACTAATGATGTACTGGGTGCCTGGGTGGCTCAGTCGTTAAGCGTCTGCCTTCGGCTCAGGTCATGATCCCAGGGTCCTGGGATCGAGTCCCGCATCGGGCTCCCCGCTTGGCGGGAGGCCTGCTTCTCGCTCTCCCACTCCCCCTGCTTGTGTTCCTGCTCTCGCTGTCTCTCTCTCTGTCAAATAAATAAATAAATAAAATCTTTAAAAAAAAATAAAACAAAAAACAAAAAACTAATGATGTACTCTATGTTGGCTAAAACATAATAAAAAGAAATCAAGCGAACATCTATGTTTGCATCCATTTCCAGACTCTCTTTTCTGTTCCATTGATATATTTGTCTATCTTTGTATCAATATCACATTTAATTACTGTAGCTTTATACTAGTTTTTGAAATTGGGTAGGGTAAAATTTTAACTTTTTTTATTTCACGATTTTACAGGTCCTTGTGCTTTTAAAGGAACTTTAGAGTAAACTTGTCAATTTCTACAAAACATCTCAATTGAATTTTTACTAGCATTGCATTGACTTGCTAGATGAAGTAGGGGAATATGCACATCTTAAAATTTTTTAATTTATCAATCTATGAGCTCTCCATTTATTTTATGTCTTTAAAAATTTTACACAGCCATGTCTTGTAAAGACATATTTGTAAACATATTGTTTAGGTCTGATTTAATTTCTTAAAGCTGTGTTTTGTAGCTAATTTGCATATCCTTTGCTAAATATGTTTCTGAATCTGATGTGTTTTGTGCTACTGTACATCTTTTTAAACTTTATTGTGTAATTATTTATTACCATATATAGATATAAAGTTGATTTTTGTATATTGACCTTGTATCCTGCAATCTTGCTAAATTCATTTACTAGTTCCATTAATTCTTTGTGGATTCTTTGGAATTTCTATATTTACAAACTTCTGACTATCCTTTTCAATGTCTATAGATCTACAGTGATAGTCACAGTTTCATTCTTGACATTAATAATGGATGTTTTTGCTTTTTTTCTTGTTTTGTCTTTTCAGGAATTTTTTAATTTTAAAAACATTTTCAAAGAACTAATGTTTGTCTTTTTAAAATATTCTCTACTGTTTCTTTTCTTTCTGTCTCACTGGACTCTGCTCATTCATTTTGCCCCCATTTCTCAATCTTCCTTCTTTTCCTCACATTGAGATTATTTCTTTTTTGCTCAATCAAGAACCTAACTAGTTAGCATATGTTTAATGGTATGGCAAGCAATCTAAACATCTATTCTAAACACAATGCAATTTTAGATTTTTGCTCATGTAAATATAAAGATCTTCATGATTGCATGGTTATTTTGGGAGACCCCAAACATCAAGTGTTATAAGTTGAGGCTCTTCCAAATAACGACTCAGGGGTCCAGAATCCTTCCAATTTATGGTAATTGCATTTTCAAAACACAGCCTTGTATGTCACCAAAGAAGGGAAATAGAAATTGCAGAAGTCATTCCAGACACTTAACAATCTCGGTGTGAGTAATTCGTTTAAATTTCACATTGCTTCTTGTCTAGTCAACTTCTTCCCATCTAGATGAGAGGGGACTGAAAATATATAGGCTCTGACTTGAGAAGTGCTTTTCATTCACAGCTCTCCATTTTAGAGGAGAGCATATTTTTGGTGGTTAGCTAATGTTCTTTGCTATATCACCTTTTAAAATCCCCTGTAATGTGGATCTCTGGGTGAAAACATTTTTTATATTTTTATTTTTATCTTTGAAAGAACAGTTTTGCTGATGATAGAATTCTAGTCTGGAAAATATTTCTTAATATATTAACTACAATTCTCTACCTTTTGGTTACTGGATCAGTCTACTAGGATTTCCATAACAATGTACCACACACTGTGTAGCTTATACAACTGAAACTTATTTTCTCACAGTTCTGAAGGCTAAAAGTCCAAAATCAAGATGCCATCAGGATTGGTTTCTGGTGAGAATTCTCTTCGTGGCTTGTGGACTGTTGTCTTCTTCTTGCATCCTCAGATGGCCTTCTGTGCATGCTCAGAGATGGGGGTAGTTCTCTGGTGTCTCTTTCTTTTCTTATAAGGTCACCAGACCTATTATATGAAGGCCCCATTCTTACAAACTCATTTAAACTTATTTATCACTTTAACAGCCCTATCTCCAAATACAGTTACATTGGGGTTAGAGCTTAAACATATAAATTCAGGGAAACAATTAAATCCATACCATCACCTTTTTTTGCTTTTCAAAGTCAATTGTAAACCTTAACATTTATTTTGAAGGGAAAATTATTAATTTTTTCCTCTGCCTGCCTCGTGGATCTTTTCTTTTATGTTTGGTTTTATGAAGCTGTTTTTTTTTTTTTAAAGATTCATTTTTTTTATTATGTTATATTAATCACCATATATTACATCGTTAGTTTTTGATGTAGTGTTCCATGATTCATTGTTTGCATGTAACACCCAGTGCTCCATGCAGAACATGCCCTCTTTAATACCCATCACCAGGCTAACCCATCCCCCCACCCCTTCCCCTCTAGAACCCTCAGTTTGTTTCTCAGAGTCCATAGTCTTTCATGGTTCGTCTCCCCCTCCGATTTCCCCCCCTTCATTCTTCCCCTCCTGCTATCTTCTTCTTCTTTTTTTTTTTTTTTAACATATAATGTATTATTTGCTTCAGAGGTACAGGTCTGTGATTCAACATTCTTACACAATTCACAGCGCTCACCATAGCACATACCCTCCCCAATGTCTATCGCCCAGCCACCCCATCCCTCCCACCCCACCCCCCCACTCCAGCAACCCTCAGTTTGTTTCCTGAGATTAAGAATTCCTCATATCAGTGAGGTCATACGACACACATCTTTCTCTGATTGACTTATTTCACTCAGCATAACACCCTCCAGTTCCATCCACGTTGTTGCATATGGCAAGATTTCATTCCTTTTGATGGCTGCATAATATTCCATTGTATATATGTACTACTTCTTCTTTATCCATTCATCTGTTGATAGACATCTTGGCTCTTTCCATAGTTTGGCTATTGTGGACATTGCTGCTATAAACATCGGGGTGCATGTACCCCTTCAGATCCCTACATTTGTATCTTTGGGGTAAATACCCAGTAGTGCAATTGCTAGGTCATACGGTAGCTCTATTTTCAACTTTTTGAAGAATGTCCATACTGTTTTCCTGAGTGGCTGCACCAGCTTGCATTCCCACCATCAGTGTAGGAGGGTTCCTCTTTCTCCGCATCCCTGCCAACATCTGTCATTTCCTGACTTGTTAATTTTAGCCATTCTGACTGGTGTGAGGTGGTATCACATTGAGGTTTTGATCTAGATTTCCCTGATGCTGAGCGATGTTGAGCACTTTTTCATGTGCCTGTTGGCCATTTGGATGTCTTCTTTGGAAAAATGTCTGTTCAGTCTTCTGCCCATTTCTTGATTGGATCATTTGTTCTTTGGGTGTTGAGTTTGATAAGTTCTTTATAGATTTTAGATACTAGCCCTTTATCTGATATGTCATTTGCAAATATCTTCTCCCATTCTGTCGGTTGTCTTTTGGTTTTGTTGACTGTTTCTTTTGCTGTGCAAAAGCTTTTTATCTTGATGAAGTCCCAATAGTTCATTTTTGCCCCTGCTTCCCTTGCCTTTGGTGATGTTTCTAGGAAGAAGTCACTATGGCTGAGGCCGAAGAGTTTTTTTAATGGAGTTTTACTGTGCTGTGTCTAGGTGTGGATTCCTTTTTTATTTATCTGGATTTGGATTTATTGTGGTTTTTGAATCTAGTGTATTGCTGTCATTCATAAGCTGTGGAAAATTGTTATCCATAATCATTTTAAATATTACCTATTCTCCTTTGCCTCTCCTTCTGAAACTCCAATTAAATATTTGCTATTTGCTAGTCATTTTTTTCCCCTAAGGTAGCCTTTGTGTTTCTTACTTATATTCTTTATTCTCTTTTTGTCTTTCTGGCTTCATTCCAGAATAGTTCATACTCCAGAGTACTTTTGAACTTTCTGTCCTTAAAATATCTTTTTAATTCTAAGCTCAAACTTAATGAGATATATCTGGAGATAATTCATTCCCAGGAGCTGGGAAACTTTGTCTTAAAGGGCCGGGTAGTGAATGTTTTAGGCTTTGCCATTCAAAGAGCAAGATTGAGGATATTGTGTAGATTATCACATAAACATTTAATTTGTAAGCCATTTAATATGTAAACACCATTCTTGGTTCATGTACCATACAAAAACAAATTGTTGGCTAGAGTTAGCCTAGGCCATCATTTGCCAACTCTTGATTTAACCCATCTATTGAATTCTTATATTGCTTATTATTTAGTCCTAAAATTTCTGGGTTTTTTTGGTTTTTTTTTTAAGATACATTACTATTTCCTGTTGCCTCCTGATAGGATTGGCTCTAATTTCCTTGAACAAGAGAAGTCTAGTGTTTTTAAAGTCTATCCCATAATTTTGATAAATTAACTGTTGTAATTGTCTTTTGTTTAGGTTGTTTCCTGCTGACAATGGCTTATCTCCACATGTACCCAGAGAAACTTTAGTTTTGGGGGACATTGTGTTTGAAAAATTATTTTCAGAAATAATTCAATCTCTCTGATGATTGCATCTTCCTCCAGAGAAAGTAAAGGGCTTGGGTGTTTATTATGCTAGCAATTTGGATCCACTTATCTAATTTAAGAATTTATAGTTAACATGATATAAATAATACATAGCTCAACCATTCATCCAGAGTTCATCCAGTTTACCCTTGTTTGTCAAGTGCAGCTCATTGAGGGAGGTGTTAACCAGTGTTCCTAACCGAGGCAGGCCCTGGATTCTAACTTTTGCCTCACTGGCTTCACACATTACCAGAATTGCAACTCAGCCCCTTTACCACTTCTTCCTTATTGGGAAATGCTCCCAGAGCAAGAGCAGCTCTGAGTGGTTTGGTTCTCTCTGTTCCCATCATTTGTTGTACTTTTATCATCTCAGATCTTTGTCCTGTCATTCCTCGTTATCTTGGTAGCTGTGTGATGCTTTGTAAACTTTTTTTTTTTTTGTCAATTTCCTCCAGACATCTTTTTATCATCAGCTTCAGATTTGGTCTGAATTAATAATTTCTTATAATCAGCAGTAAAATATTAGTGCAAGTACAAATGTTCTTTTAACCTTTCCCAATCATTCTTTTGCTTCCTATCTCATAGGCAACTTATGTGTGTGTCTTTCCCATCCATATCTTGATGCTTTTTAATCATCCATTTAGAACATATACATAGGATTTTTTTTTTTTTAAGATTTTTTATTTATTTATTTGAGACAGAGAGAATGAGAGAGACAGAGAGCACATGAGAGGGGGGAGGGTGAGAGGGAGGAGCAGACTCCCTGCAGAGCAGGGAGCCCGATGCGGGACTCGATCCCGGGACTCCAGGATCATGACCTGAGCCAAAGGCAGTCGCTTAACCAACTGAGCCACCCAGGCGCCCACATATACATAGGATTTAATTGTGCTTTTTTGTTTACATAAATGTTATAAAACTCTACCTACAATTTTGTAATATCCTTTTCTTACATGCCTTATGTCTTTCTGACAAGTTGATATGTGCATATTTAGTTCACTCCTTTGAAAATATGTATAATATTTCACCCTGTGACTAAATGATAAATTTTTAAATCTATTCCCCTGTTAATAGGTATAATTTGTTTCTTTTTTTTTCTTGTTGGTTTTCTTACATAAACAATGTTGCAACAGAAATCTTGTATAGATTTTCTTCTGCACATGTATTTGAATTTCTCTAGAAGTTGACACAGAGAACCCATTTTATTTTCCTCCTTAGTGCAAAGTTGTGTCACACTTTATAGTCTCCCTTTACCTGAAGTCATGTCACTGTGATTATGTTTATTTCTGTAAGACCAATAGCACTTTCCATAGTTGACAACATCCTTCATCAGAGCTAACCTGACTAATTCAAGCATCTCTTGTTCCTGATTAAAATACCCTTTCTTATCCTTTCCTCTTCCCACTATTCACTATTTCTGAATGATTGCTTCTACCTTAATGGCTTTAATTTACAACTCTGTGTCACTGACTGTAGAGACTATACCATATTTTCATCCCTTCTTCTTTTTTGCTTTTGTTTTTTAATCTTCAGTATCACAGCTGGATTCATCTTGTCCCAAACCTAATTCATCTGATATTCCAGACTATTGTTTAGGTCTTTCCTGTCTTCATGAGAGTTACCATGAGCTATTCGTTTTTTTTTTTAATTCAGAAAACCAGAATTGAATATAAGCTTCATCTAGTACATATAGGTGATCACAAAGACCTATTGACTCTAAGTACCAAATGACCCTTAAGTCTTTTCTTACCTCTTCATCTTTACTGCCACAACCTCAAAACTTTGTTGTTGTTGTTCAACTTACATCCAACAATAGAATCATAGTGGTCTTCATGTCTCAAGACAATGTATCTTAGTGATGAAGAGTATGAACTTCAGATGGACAGATGGATATGACTTGAAATCATAACTGTGCCCTTTATCAGCTGAATGACCTTTGCAAATGACTTAACCCTGATAAGATTTATTTTCTTTACCTATAAAATAAAGATAAATATATACTTTCTTTATAATATTGCTTGAAGTGTTAATGGGATTATTTGAATAAAGAACTTAACAGAATTACAGGAATATAATAAAAGTTAATGATTAATGACCAAGATGTCCTTAACGACTCCCTCAGATTGACAAAATTTTTTAAGATTTCATTTATTTATTTGAGAGAGAGCAGAGTGAGAGAGAGAGAGAGAGAGCATGAGTGAGTGGCAGCACCAGAGGGAGAGGGAGATCCAGACTTCCTATTGAGCAGAGAGCCTGATGTGGGGTTCGATCCCAGGATGCTGGGATCATGACCTGAGCCGAAGGCAGCCGCCTAACCAACTGAGTGACCCAGGCCCCCCTTGACAAACTTTAAACAGACTTCTTTTTGCCCCTAAGTCCCAGGCCTCCCTTTGCTTACACCATTTATTTTAAAAAACTTGCAAAATGTAAATTCTTTCTTTGCCCTTTTGAAATATACTTAAATCTTTTTCTAGCCTCTTGCCAGTTTTACAACCCAGCAAATGTGTTTTGCAAGGACCTGGAAACCATCTCTTTGAAATAAGAACATGAAGGAGATAGCACCTCTATTTTGCAGTCTCTGTGGGAGGGAGGGTAGGAGCCTTACTTTGATGGACACACCAATTAGCAAACACAGATGGTCTAATCACAGAAAAAATCACAACCTCAGGAATAATACAACATGCTTTATGCATTCCATTGATCAGCCTCCACCCTAACATGCTCAAGGACTTATTCACTAACTCACCCCAGTGCTTAAAAAGCCTCCCACGTTTTGTTTCACCATAGTTTAGCTTAGTCTCTCTCCCTTTATTGCAATGGACTTGAATAAAGTCTTCTTCACTTGTTTCATTTTGTCCAGTGTAATTTTTACTTTGAAACTAACTGCAGTTATTCATTGCTAACAGCTAGAATTGTCTCTCTCCAATTCATACTCTCTAGGTCACCATTCGCTAAAGAAATCTGATATTATTTTATTTTGTACTGCAAAATCCTTAATGAATATTCAGCATCTGCAGGATAACATTTGAATCCCTTGGCATGTAAGCAAGATACTTGAACACACACATACACACACCTTTCAAAACTAAAGACTACTTTTTAGTATGATGTTGCATTTCTTTTTTATATGCAACCCAATTTCTACAAATTACATGTAGGTGCCATAATATACTGTTGGGCTTCTATATTTGAGTCCACAAATTTGTGATTGAAATCACAATGAGTATCGTTGGCTTATGCAGAATTAATTATATGAGATAGAATAAGAGACAAAGCTAAGACAAAGAAAGACCCAGGGTAGAAATAAAACTTGTTAGGCTACACATGTAGGAAGGGATTTCTTCCATCACCGAGGCCATGGCTCACATCTGCAGCCTCGTAGCGAACATTTCTGCCTCCTTGCTGTTGCTGTGAAATCTTAGCATTTGTAGGGTTAGTGTGCTCTACCCAATTTCAAGTGAGGTAAATTTTTGGAGGGATAATCTATAATTTTTTAATATCATGTCATGTTTAGATACCACTTTTGGAGAAAAAGGATAAGATTATGTGTCTCAATATTTGGGATACTTAAGAAAACCGAACACATTCAATATTCAATGTAGAAGTTAAGAAAAAAAATTAGTTAAACCCTTACAGATGAAACCATGAAACTTTCTCTCATTTCTGGGATATTTATTTATTAGAATTTCCTTTTTCTAAGCACGATGGAGAACAGGAACACTATCTTTGAATATATATTATAGTGAAAACATATGAAAAGAAAAAGTATTATGCATATTATATGTATACATATTTTAAGAATACATATAATAAATCCTTTGGCTGCATCAGGGATGTGTCTCTGTTAAACTACTGTGTGAAGTCGAGAAGAAAAGACACTGGAATCCTTGAAAGGAGATTACTGTGAGCAAAAAACTTGGAAAGGTAGTGAAGACTGATCACTAGAGACCTCAGGTAGGAAGGAGCCATTGTTCCAGGTATAGAGCTTGTATTCATTTCCTAGGGTTTCTGTAACAAAGTCCCACAAACCAGGTGGCTTAAAATAATAGACATTTATTATCTTATAGTCCTGGAGGCTAGAAGTCTGAAATCAAGGAGACAGCAAGGTTGATTCCTTCTGAGAGTTTTGAAAGAGAATTTATTCCATGCCTCTCTCCTAGCTTCTGATGGTGCCTGGCAATCCCTGGTGTTCCTTGGTTTGTAAATGTATCACTCCAACCTCTGCCTCCATCCTCACATGGCATTCTCCTTGTTTCACATAACCACCTTGCTTCTGTGTATCATTTCTCTTCTTATAGGATACCAATCATATTGGATTAAGGAGACAACCTATTCCAGTATGAACTCATCTTAACTGATTACATCTATGATGATCTTATTTCCAAATAAGGGTCATGTTGTGAAGCATTAGGGGTTAGAATTCCAACATATTTTTTTTGAGGACACAATCCAACCCATAACACATCCCCTTCCCAAACAGCTTATGTAATTTAAAAAAGGAACTCTAGTATGTAAGGAAAGATTCTCTTTCATTGCTAAGATCCCAAAAATTCTGCTGAAGGAAACCCACTTAAAAGCTGATCATAAAACAGAGGCATTTCCCTGCTGATCCTGAGTGGAGATAGTCATTGAGAAAGTGTTTTGAGAAAGTGTCATTGGTGGAGTTAATGTTCTCTCCAGAAATGAGAGTTGGGACAGTTTTCCACAGGAACAACTTGTATGGAAAAAAGATAGCAAATACATAGAGCAAAAGGGGATCTGGAAGGAATAATAGAGATCTTAGAGAATCATGTCATACCTTCTATTTATTGTCTTTAATGAACACTCTATTCCTGTTAATGCTTTTTAAATTTTTATTCTAGGTTATCTTTTCTTAATCTATTCTCTATCTCCGATAGTGGTTTTTTTAATCTTATCTTCTTGCCTTGTCATTTTTGCTTCCTATTTCCCTAAAGGTATCCTGAGAGCCAAGAACAAATATTGGCACAACACATATTTAGTAGATGCATAAACTTTATATACCAAATGCTGCTTTGTTTTTGGTTAATCATTTTGAAAGATATAAAATCAACCTAGATATCTTCTCTCTGCTACATGGGTGAGCTGCCTTTGTCTGTGCAATTCACTGGAGTGATGGCCAGCTCTCCTTTATAAATCTAGAGGTCAATTAGCTCATTAATGAACTCCTTTCTTCTGCATAGAAGCAGATTTGTGTTTTCATAATATGCAGCTCTGTTGGACTGAGAAGAGATTTATCCTACATTTTGTGCTTAGTTCCCTGGCTTTCTGAATTCATTTTAAACATATGACAAACTAAAACTCCTAGTTTGCAGCATCTGAGGCTCCTTCTGTCCTAACTATTTTGCCATGTTTTAATGATGGGGAGACTATGTTTCCCAGCATTAGGTTTGCCATAACCAGGTCCCACTGCTCTGGTTTGTTTTTGGATCTCATGGTCACTATATGGACATGTATGGAGAGGTACTGAGGGATACTTTGGGAGAACAGCCCTCAGTCCACTTCACAGAGGAACAGCCTTGCAATAAATACAGTTACAGCCACCATGCTTTCTGTTCAATGGGATCTTGCATTGGGTCTGAGCATAGGGAGAAGACTGAAGAAAGAATGAAACATCTTCTCATGTTCTTTCAAACCAGGCCATGTTCTTTCTCATGGTTCTGTACATGGAGTTCCCGTATGTAATCCATAGTCTTTCAGTTAGTGAAAATACGTCTCAGTTTCTAGCATGAGGTGAATAAATTTGTCTATTTTTCTGTTATCATTATATGAAAAGTAGGGAAAGCTGCTTCAGGAATTACTAGCAAGCTGCATTTTTTAATCATTTTTTTTCCATGAATAAAGATGCTTTAATTTTCTGGGAATATAAAGTAGATAAATTGTGTGTGTATGTGTATGTGTGTGTGTGTGTACATGCACAGGGAAAGAGAGAATAAATTAAGCACTTGGTAGGAAGAAAAGATTTCTCAAGGGACAGAACAAATTCCATTAAACCTACTTCAAAACAGTGGTCCCAAGAAGAGATTTAAACTAAGTGTGTTATAAATTATTTTTAGAATCATAGACTTATAAAGAAACTTAAATGTAGAAAAAGATAAGATTTCCAGGGAGCAAAAGGAAAAAGAGACTATAAAGTCATGAGGAACAAACATTTCAATAGAATAAGCTGCTTCATTAGAGGAGGCAGATTTTGGCAACACTTTCAAAGTATTTTGACAAATTAAGGTGAATTCACATAGGTATCGTTAGAATGACAGAAAAAAAATAGCTTCTGAATAAAAAAATATAAAACAACTATGATTTACCCTTGATAAATACTCCAAAACTAATTTAGTATTTTCAAATGAAAATTATATTATGAAGTAACTGGACTGAGAGAAAATAGTCATTTTTATTTACGTAACATGGTCAACACCATGACCCTCCTGGCCTTGTTGAACAATTTTGAGCAGATTTGTTCCCAGTGTCACTGGAGTAGTCAATATCCCAGCTGAAAGAGCTCAGGATTTTGACATTTGGGTTTTTCCTCTATTGTACTTTGCCATTGTAAAATGGTAGACAATTGATCTTAGTGTGAAAGACACTAAAATAGTTGCATATTGCTATATATATTTAAATGTGTAGAAATTTACAGGAAGTGTGATGAAGAGATTAGTATGAAATGAGTAACTTTACATGAAGCATGATTATGATATTAACAAAAAGGGAGATTTTATAACTACTAGAGATTTTGGCATCTGTCCCTGAATCAAATCTCTCTAGATATACTGCTTTGATACAAAAAAGACAAAGAACCCAGTATATTTTGATTAGCTACCTGAAAATTAAAGGCAAACTTTTGCAATAATATATTCATTCTGTTTTTTCACTACTTCTCAGATCCTTTTAATATATTTTGTTCCTTCATATTTAGAATGTATTGTTCACTTACATGTACATTCATTTTTACAAGAAAATTATCATTTAAAATGTTATTGTCAACAACCTCACACTAAATACACACTTTTCCAATCTTTTTCAGGTTCTAAGAATTATTTTTTAAAAACTTATAATTGTTTAGACATTTAGAGCTTAAACAGGTCATTCAACCATGTCATCCAAAAAAAAACAAAAAACAAAAACACAGTAACCATGTAAAGCAAATATTATCTGTCCTCCATTACACATAAGGTAAATGATTTGATCAAGAAGACACAGCTCCTAATTGATAGCAACTAGATGTTAACATTCCTTTTCTAAATTCTAAAATCACAATTTTGAAATTGACTGCTTTTTGTCTTTTCTTTTTTTTTTTTTTTAAGATTTTATTTATTTATTTCAACAGAGAGAGACACAGTGAGAGAGGGAACACAAGCAGGGGGAGTGGGAGAGGGAGAAGCAGGATTCCTGCTGAGCAGGGAGCCCAATGTAGGGCTCAATCCCAGGACCCTGGGATCATGACCTGAGCCAAAGGCAGACACTTAACTACTGAGCCACCCAGGCACCTCTGGACTGCTTTTCTTCCTTCTTTCATTCCACTTATTATCACCTAGGATTTTTGACTAAACCATAACCATTTGGTAAGTGATAAAATAGTGAGAAAAACCTAGAGAAATCAGAAACAGAGTGATATTATCTTAAGCAGAGAGACAGGTCTAGCCTTGATCTTGTAGGAGGAGACGCCTAGACAGGAGGGGCACCTGGGTGGC
This sequence comes from Mirounga leonina, assembly GCF_011800145.1. NCBI lineage: Eukaryota > Metazoa > Chordata > Mammalia > Carnivora > Phocidae > Mirounga > Mirounga leonina. The sequence continues at coordinate 9,890,613 of NW_023270265.1, read as the reverse complement.
TCAGTCAGTTAAGCAGCTGCCTTCAGTTCAGGTCATGATCCCAGGGTGCTGGGATCGAGCCCTGCGTCAGGCTCCCTGCTCAGCTGGGAGCCTGTTTCTCTCTCTGCCCCCCTTCCCCCCACTGCTTGTGCACGTGCACTCTCCCTCTCTGAAATAAATTTTAAAAATCTTAAGAAAAAAAAAATAAGCTAGACAGGAGCAACATCCTGTGGTCTGGATCTGAATAGAAATACACATCACCAAAACAAAGTCATGAAAGAGGATTCCGACACAGCAAAGATGAGGGAAAAACAGGAGGTCACTCTGCCAAGTCATAAAAATAAAGGCAAGTACCATCAGGTGCTAGCTGAAGTTCATAGGACACTAATTTGAATTAAGCAGAGATGATGCTTTGGCCACATCTGTTGCCCTTGTGATACCAGCCTTTTCCCATCCCCCCCACCCCTTTTTTCTGACACAAACAGGGTAATTCAAAAATGGCCATGCTGGGGACAGCTAGGGCCTAGCAGGAGGAACATTTGGGGAAATTAAAGAATAAAGAGGAAAATGGATGATTTCAAGAAACACACTCAATATGGTACTCAATACAAGATTTGGGGCAAGCGGCAATGTTTCTGGGATTCCGTTTTCTCATCTGTAAAAGAGCAAGCAAAGGGGTGGGAAGATCACATGATGTACCCTGCCTTAAAACTGACCTTGTTCAGACCCTGTCCTTTCTCTCACAGGGAGAAAGAAATCCTTAAACATCTCCCTGCCACATTTTTTTTTTTTTTTTAACCAGCCAGAGCTGGATGCTAAGAGCATCTCCTGCCAAATAACAAAAAAGAAGGGACATGAAGAATATGTGCCCTCAGTATGGTTGCCTCTCTGAGCTGCCACAACAGTTTACTTTAACAGTTTGTTTGGGCAACAACAGTTTACTCTCAGAGTTACTGCTGCATAATTCTCAGGAAGATCACACACAGTTTAATTTTTCAGTAGCTTTGGCATTAATATTTTATTATAATTATTGGAGAGGTAGGTTAGCATGGCACTACCCTTACCCGGTAATTAATGACCTGCTGGGCACTGAAAGGATGAGCCATCTGGCGAGGCAAAGGGAGCACAGATGAGGGAAGAGGTGAGGAGTTTACATTTGCCGAGTGCCATTTTCCTACACAAACACAGACATACAGAGCTGGGAAGATTTAAAGGAATGGAGGAACAGAAATAAACAGAATCCTGAGTGTGCTATGCAGAAAATTGGGATAGTTGGGATAATTTGGTTGTAAGGAAAGTGAGCTAAGACATGAGCAGAGGATGAGTAAAATGCACAACTGTATACCGAGCTTAATAATAATGATAGTGACAGCTCACTTTGCTCATACTATGTATCAGACACTAGGATAAATACTTTTCATATCTTAGCCATTGTACTCTTACAACCACCGTCCTTTGAGTTAAGCGCTACTATATATCATGATTGTAAATATCGTCAAGTGTGACTTACCAAGATTAAGTGATTTACTAAAGGTCACACAGCTGATAAATAGGAATAAAAATGTTCAAACCCAAATGATTCTTTAAAAAATTTATCCTTTTTTTTTTTTTTAAGATTTCATTTATCTATTAGAGAGGAAGCGTGAGAGAGAGCACATGAGTCAGGGGCAGAAGCAGAGGGAGAGGGAGAAGCAGACTCCCCGCTGAGCAGGGAGCCCAAAACAGGGCTCAGTCCCAGGACCCTGAGATCATGACCTGAGCCAAGGGCAGACCCTTAAGACTGAGCCACGCAGGCGCCCCTATCCTTTTCTTTTCTTTTAAGATTTTATTTTTTTAAAGTAATTTCTAAACCCAACATGGGGCTTAAACTTACAACCCCAAGATCAAGAGTCACATGTTCTACCACCTGAGCCAGCCAAGCACTCCAAAAAACGTATCCTTTTTATATGCTGCCCTATTTTGTGATTTGTTTTCTCTTAACTCACCAGTGTCACCATCTAAGTCTGATCAGTCGGAGTAGCAGCTGACCACTGAGGTGATGAGATCAGAAGTAAGGCTGTTTCCCCTGTGTGTGTCACTTGTTCATTTCATATCGCCTCCAACTAGTCAGATGGGGAAATATGAAATATGTCAGACAGCCAACATTTAAATTAATTTCAAGCCTAACCTGTATGCTAGGCCAAATATTCCTCTAGCATTCTATTGCTCACTTCAAATTTGTGCCAAGTCCCCTGTCCAAACTTGCTCACTGGAGAACTATACGGTGAGTTTCATGTGATAGCATTCTTTAAAAGAAACAAAAATTTTCTTAACAACTTCAGGATCTATGAAAAAATATACAAGGCAATTCACTTAGCTCTAAGCAATGAATGTATGTATGTGTGTATTCATACACATAGGAGTGTAGAAAATTCAGATTTACTTTTCTGAATCGTTTTCCCAGTCCCATAGATAAGTGAACTTGGCACACACAATTAGTCAAACTATCTTTGGTAACATGTTTTATTACATTTTCACAAAAAATCATAAGATGAGTCAGAATTAAAACGATAATGCCACAAAGTCAGTAGCTCGCAGAGTGGGTATTCCATTATTGATCAAAGTGTGGCTTGATCAAAATTATTCATATTATAGCCTGAGAGTAATGTAGAAACCAAATTTTGCCACACCTAAATAGATGACAAGGGGACTATATCTAGGCACTGATACTGAAAAAAGACACCAAAGACATAAGGCTTGATGCACAAAGAGGAATGGCGATTATCAGATCACAATTCATGAAAGCAATCATCAGTAAGGTGCTAAAGATAAAAATTATTTTTTGCAGCAGATGGGAGGATTATATTAATGGGAAACCCAGAGAAAATGCTATATGGAAATCTAAGAAATTATTATCAAGTAATATGAGTAGGTACTAGAGACTCAAGCAGAGTTATTGTCTCTTACTGTGGAGCTAGAGTATATAAACTGATCCAGCCAAATGAAATTACCATCGTATTAGAAAGGTTTACAAAAATTATATTCAAGAACAAAAAATAAGGCTGAAGTCTATTTACTTAAAATAACCTAGTTCAGGCTGGAGCAGTATATTAGCCATGAGAGGGTAGATTAAACTGTAGTAATAAAATCTCCCAAACCTCATTAGAAATACTTATTTCCTGTTTATGATACATTTTGGTTACCACCTGGAGTGATATGGCCTAGGTCCTTGTTCTTCTGGCAGGAAGGAATTCAGTCAAGAGACCAGAAAGCACAAGCAAGCAGAGTTTATTGAGTATACTCATAAGAGGGATGAGCAGGCAGTATGAGAGACAGACTCAAGTGCCCTGAACGTAATTGGTGCCAGGGTTTTTATTAACTAGGGGATGGAATATTCACTACTGGGGGTAGGAAGCAGGATTTCCTGCCTTTTCTTTTGAATTTGGTCAGCGGTTTCCTGTCATGGCATTCACCATCTTGGGCCAGTCTGGTTCGATCCGGCTTCTTGTGGAGCACTGCCAGAATCGGCCTCTGATCTTCCTACAGCTGGACAAGAAGGAAGGTTTCTTCCTTGTTGGGGTGCATCTGAGTGAATTTCTTTTGTCTTACTTATTACCTCCATCCCCTAAGAAAGCCCTCAGGTGTGGGCCAAACCACGATGCTAATTTATGCGCATCCAGTGCCTTCTGTATTGGAATTCCTCTTGGCCATCTGGGCAGGATATGCCTAAATGCAGGTCACAAATGTCTCCCACCAAACATCTACCCCCCTCCCCCCACCACCACTCCTGTGGGACCCAGGACTTACACAACTATCTAACTGCCTACCACACTTCCATCGAAAGTTGGCTGGGAACCATATCTGTATTATCATTATTGCCCTCTTTTTGGGACCCAGGCTAAAAGAGTAGCCACCTTCTGGAACATTTTTAGTCATAAGAAGGAAAGAAAAAAATCATGAGGTAAGCATTGGCTCTTATAACCTCTGCCAAAAAGTGAAATATATCATTTCTTCTCAAATTTCATTAGTCAAAACATGTCATACAGTAGGACTAAGTTCAACACGATGGGGGACATATAATTATCATACAGAAAGTAGAACTGGAAAGATGTGAAAAATGATTTGAGTGCTCTGCACCTGGTTATAATGTAACTTGATTTGAGCCAATAGAATGTAGGAGCTCGTCAAGTATGAACTCTTTATCTACTTTCCAACTATAATAGGCGTCAGCCTAGAAAATGGGAAAGATGAACTTCTTTTAAGACTTTATTTTTAAGTAATTTCTACACCCAACATGGGGCTCGAACTCACAATCCCAAGACCAAGAGTTGCAAGCTCTACCAACTGAGCCAGCCAGGTACCCCAGGAAAGATGAACTTTTAAGTCAAGTGTCCTAGACATACTTGTGTGTTGTTATGTGTTGGTAGGTGCATATGTGTTGATATGTGTATGGTAGGTATATTTGTGTATATGGGAATGGAGGACAGGAATAGGATAAAAAGAGATATAAAGGTATAAAGATATAAAGAGATATAAAGGATTAAATAGATCAAGTGGATGAGACAAAAACAAAAAATGGCGCTAAATTATGTAACCAAGGAAGAAGAATTCCAACTTGACTATCTGGGGCTTAGAGACTGTCCTCCTGAGAAAAAGAAAAGGAGAAGGAAATTATCATAACACTGAGGTTGTTCTATTTGATAAGGATGTTACACCAAATCTTTTATTTAATTCCTCCAACAGCCTTCTAGGATCAATATATAGATTCATATAAACACCCCCATTTTGAAGAGGGAGAAACTTGAACCTTGCAGAAGGCTCCAAAGTTATAGGCTCAGGATTTTAAGCTCACTATAAGTTATTTTTCTAACCTATTACCCTGATGACTTTCCATTTCAACCACTAAGCAGCTCACAGACATTTCCCCCACACTGTGGGATGAATATAAAGCAATATAGCAGCAATGGATCCCAGATTGTAACACCTGCTTTTATTTATTTATTTATTTATTTATTTATTTATTTATTTATTTATTTATTTGACAGAGAGGTATAGTGAGAGAGGGAACACAAGCAGGGGGAGTGGGAGAGGGAGAAGCAGGCCCCCCGCCAAGCAGGGAGCCCCATGCTGGGTTCGATGTGGGGCTCAATCCCAGGACCTGGGGATCATGACCTGGGTCGAAGGCAGACACTTAACGACTGAGCCACCCAAGCACCCCGTAACACCTGTTTTTGTTTAGCTTTTACCTTTGCTGCAGAGTGACCATCCAGGCTTAGGAAAGGTGCCTGCAAACAACAGTTTTACAATGATACTGTTTGTCCTTCAACCGTGGTAGTGTGGAAAATATTTCTTCTTTTGAAATAGATGTTTGAAGATGCCTATTATTTGACCTCTACCAGGTAGGCTGCCTTGCAGCTGGCCCTCCTGTATAAATACGTCAAGACAACTGAGATCAGCTTTAATCTAAGCACAGGGATGAGAGGTCCAGCAGGTCCCCCATCCTCATGCATTTGGTATTCTGGAGGGGTAGCTCAAGTCCTGGGCCTTGTTAGAGAAAGAGGCAAGATGCAGAAAGACCTTGGATGTGAATCATGGCTTCTCCCTCAGCTTATTAAAGACATGTCTATTCCTGTTTGGGCCCTGATGTTGTTTTGGTGCTACCTGTCAGGGAGATTTTTTGAGCGGTGAATGAACAGTCAGATATTTTGCAGTTTATTGCTCTGTATAGGCATAGGCCATTTGTCAGAGAGCCAACCAACAGCCACTTCAGACAGCGCTCTCTCTTAAAAGATTAAGCAGAATTATTGATATGGACAATTCTGGTCATCGAAGAAAAATATATTTGGGGTTTTGATAGACTTTACATGAAATGCCACAAGAGTGGCATTTTAAAAAGCTCCTTATATACAAAAAACTTTTAAAGAGCTCCATAAGGTCCAGAATTACTGACACATATTCTTGTCAAATAAAATATACATTCCAACATTTAATAGAGTTGATTCATACTTCACTAACATTACCATGTCAGCCATGAAACTCAATAATTTTTTAATTGGATTCTTTCCACATCCTCATTTTGTTTAAATTAATACAATAGTTGGAAATATATTACACAAACTGTCTCATTCTTATATTCATAGTTAAAACTTACTATATCACAGGTCCTTCATAAAAAGATTTCAAATAAGAAGTTGACTGACAGATGATAAATTTACCAATATAAAAATAAAATTAACCGAGGTAACTCAATTTAAAGATTCAGAAAACCACTTCTTCAATTTCTTGTGAATGACATTGTCCATTATGTTGTTTTGCATAGTTATTTCTGCTTGTAAAAACATTTCTTTAGAATTAGTAATTCTACTGGTACAATCCACTAAGTATTTAAACAGTTTAAAATTTTGTGAATAAGTGTTGAAGAGAGAAGGAGCATGTATTGTTTTGAGTGGTCATGGAGATGAGCAAGAAGTGAATACTTGAGTAGTGAAGATCATGCTACAAACCACACCATTTCTAGTATTCTAAGATTGGCAAAGAAAGGACACATATGCCATGAATTCCCTATCTTTGAATTATTAATTTTAATTAATTTGTCCAATAGCTGAAATAAATCATAGGAAATTATCTTTATTTTATTTATTTTTGCAATTTTAGACTTTTTTGGTGAGTATTCATTGCTTTTAAGTATATTTTAAAATATTATGTTCTATATAACATTTTTTTATTATGTTATGTTAATCACCATACATTACATCATTAGTTTTTGATGTAATGTTCCATGATTCATTATTTGCGTATAACAGCCAGTGCTCCATGCAGAACGTGCCCTCTTTAATACCCATCACCAGGCTAACCCATCCTCCCATACCCCTCCCCTCTAGAACTCTCAGTTTGTTTTTCAGAGTCCGTTGTCTCTCATGGTTCATCTCCCCCTCCGATTTCCCCCCCCTTCATTCTTTCCCTCCTGCTATCTTCTGCTTCTTCTTCTTCTTTTTTTTCCTAACATATAATGTATTATTTGTTTCAGAGGTACAGGTCTGTGATTCAACAGTCTTGCACAATTCACAGCGCTCACCATAGCACATACCCTCCCCAATGTCTATCACCGAGCCTCCCCGTCCCTCCCATCCCCCACCACTCCAGCAACCCTCAGTTTGTTTCCTGAGATTAAGAATTCCTCATATCAGTGAGGTCATATGATACATGTCTTTCTCTGATTGACTTATTTCACTCAGCATAACACCCTCCAGTTCTACCCATGTCTTTGCAAATGGCAAGTTTTCATTCCTTTTGATGGCTGCATAATATTCCATTGTATATATATACCACTTCTTCTTTATCCATTCATCTGTCGATGGACATCTTGGCTCTTTTCACAGTTTGGCTCTTGTGGACATTGCTCTATATAACATTTTTATAAAGAGAAATACATATGCATATATGTAAGCACTGAAAATCCTGAGCCTGAGATGAAATACTCAAATATTATGTGTAATGAAATTGTGGGTATTTGGGGTTTTTTGTATGTTCATTTTTTCATTTCATATTTTTGAAGGTTTCTTTATTCCTCCTCCAATTTTATTGAGATATAATTTCTTTATAATAAAATTCACTAACTTTCTATAGTTTGATAAATTTGGATAATTCTATAGTGTTACATAACCACCACCAACACAAATAAGACAGAAATGTTCCATCACCCAAATGTTTGCTCATGTTCCTTTGTAGTTGGTCTGCTTATCTTAATCCTGCCCCTGACAACCACTAACTTGATATCTGTTTTGTCATTATATTTCATAAAAATAGTAGTTTTGCCAAAGGGTTTGAAACTGTGTTGAACCTTTTCTGGATCAGCGATCTATTTGCAGGAAAAACCAAAAACAGAGGAACACATTGAATTGCATCTAGACTGTACAAGTAGTAAAATCCAGGCTGTGGGACTCTATAGGCCATAAGTTCTGGGCCCTTCACAGATATAAACAAATACACTTTATAAAACGGGCCCCCAAATTTGTAGTCATTTGTTAGACTTCTTTCACTTAGCATAATGTTTTTGAGATTCATCCATATTATCACATGTATTAACATTTTGTCTGTTTTTATTGCTGAGTAGCTTCCACAGTATGGATATTCTACACTGTTTGTTCACTCACCAGTTGATGGATATTTGATGGTGCCTGTTTTCTGACTTTTATGAAAGTGTTGCTGTGGTCATTTATGTACAAGTTTTTGTGTGAACATCTGTTTTCATTTCCCTTGTGAAAATAATTAGGAGTAATGTTTCTAGGTCTGATGGGTCTGACCTGTAAATCTATGTTGAACTTTAAATGATACTGTGAAACTATTTTCCAAAATGACTACACAATTTTATATTCCTACAGCAAGTTATGAGTGTTATTGTTGTTCTACATCCTCATCAACACTTGGTGTTGTCAATCTTTTTAACTTTAGCCATTCTAGTGAGTGGGTAATGGTGTCTTACTGTTTTAATTTTTATTTTTCTGATGACTGGGGATGTGACACCTATTTTCATGGGCTTATTTATTATTTGTGTGTCTTTAATAAAGTGTATGCTCCTACTTTTTACCCACTTTTAAAATTGGATTATCTTCTTATTCTTAAATTGTAAGTTTTTTTTTATAATAATCTCAATGCAAGCCTTGTATCATATATTTTTTTTCCCAGTCTGTAGCTTGACTTTTCATTTTTGTAACTATCTTTCAAAGTGAAAAGTTTTTAATTTTGATAAAGTTTATTTTTGTCATTTTTAAAAGACTTTATGGTCCATGCTTTTCATATCCTGCTTAAAAATCTTTTCCTAATCCAATATCTAGAAATCATCTCTTTTCTTCTGGAAGCTTAGGCAATTACATTTAGGTCTATTATCCGTTCCAAGTTAATTTTCTATTTAGAATGAAGTAGGGGCCAATGTTTACTCTTTCTATATGGGTTGCTATTTGCTCCAACATTATTTGTTGAATAGACCATCTTCCCCTCATTAAATTATCTTAATGCCTTTCTAGGAAATCAAGTGATCATTTAAGTGGAAAGTCTATTTCTTAATTGTTCATTATGCTCCATTGTTCTATATGTCTCTTCTTATAGTAGCACTATACTCTCTTGACATTTGAAGTTTATAGTAAGTCTTAAAATAAGATAGTGTAAGTCCTTCAAGCTGTTTTTATTTTACAAAATTGTTTGGTTAGGGGTGCCTGGGTGGCTCAGTTGGTTAAGTGGCTGATTTTGGCTTAGGTCATGATCTCAGGGTCCTGGGATCAAGCCCTGCATCTGACTCCTTGCTCAGTGGGGAGTTTGCTTCTCCCTCTCCCTCTGCCCCTCTCCCCATTTGTGCACTCTCTCTGTCTCTGAAATAAATAAATAAAATCTTAAAAAAGAAAAAAGAAAGAAATTGTTTGGTTATTCTGGGTCTTTTGCCTTACCGTATGTATTTTAGCATGACCTTGTCAATTTCTTCATAAAAGCTGGCTAAGATGTTGTTTGGGATTACATCAATCAATAGATCAATCTGAGGTGAACTGCCATCTTAATCACACCCAGTCTTCCAATTCATGACCATTTTATATATCTCTATTTATGAATGGGTCCTCTCTGATACTCCTTTTTAGTGTTTCCTGCATTTCAGGGTATAGGTCTTATACATTTAAAAAAAATTATTCCTAAGTATTTTGTGATGCTCTTGTAAATACACTCTGTTAAAAATGTCATTTTCGATTTGTTTAACTGTACATAAAAATACAGTCGAACTTTTGATATTGATCTTGTATCTTGAGGCCCTGCTAAATTCACTGATTAGTTCTGACAGCTTCTTGGTAGATTCCTTAGGACTGTGTACATAATCATGTAACTAAGTAAAGACAGTTTTATTCTTTACTTTCTGTATGCCTTTTATTTCATTTTTCTGCTTTATTGTACAGTCTAGGATCTCTAATACAATGTTAAATGAAGCAGTGAGAGTGAACATTAAGCTTTGATCCTGATCTTATGCAGAAAGCATTATTTCACCATTGAATATAATCTTAGTTGCAGAGTTTTCGTAGATGTCCTTAATTTGATTGAGGAAATTTCCTAGTTAGCTGAGAATTACATCATTGATTTTCAAATGTTGAGCTAACCATTTATTTCCAGAAATAGCAACACTTGGGTATGATGCATTATTATCACTTTTATTTTGTTGGATTCTACTCAATAAAATTTATTGGATGTTTTTGTTTGTATGCTTATGCAGGATATTGAGCTGTAGCTTTTTTTCTTGTGATTTCTTTGACTTTTGTTAAAGGGCAATACTGGTACCATAGGACAAGTTGAAATGCCTTTCCTTCTCCTCATTTTAATGACAGAGTTTGTATGGGATTTGTATTATTTCACTGTTACCTAAATTATTGAATTAAACCCGTGAAGCCATCTGGGTGTATATTTTTCATTCTGGGAATGTTTCATTGTGAATCATATTTCTTTAATTTATATCAGGCCATTAGAATTTTCTATTCCTCCTTGCATCAGTTTTGGTAATTTGCATATTTCAAGAAATATGTCCATTTCATCTAGGTTGTCAAATGTATGGGCATAAGATTATCCATACTGTTTTTTGTTCTTTTCATATTTATAGCATCTGTAGTGGTAAAATACTTTCATACATGATCTTGACAATTTGTATCTTCCCTCTTCCTTAAGAAGAAATAAAAATAATATTATTTTGCTTTTACTCAAATATTTACCATTTCTAATACTCTTTGTTTCTTTTTGATGATTCATGTTTCTGTTAGGTATCATTTCCCTTCAGTCTGAAGAAATTCCTTGAGCATATCATGGTGTAGATCTTCTGGCAATGAATTCTCTTTGTTTTCTTTAAACTGAAAATGTCTTCATATCAATTTCATTCTTTAAGGATATTTATGCTGGATATAGAATACTGAATTTATCTTTTTCTATCTTTTATGGTTTCTGAGAAGTTTGCTCTTATTAAGTCATTGTTCTCTTATATGTGTGTTATTTTTCCCTAGGCACTTTTTTTTTTTTTTGAAGATTTTATTTATTTGACAGAGGGAAAGAGAGAGAAACCAAGCAAGGGGAGAGGGTGAGGGAGAAGCAGGCTCCTCGCTGAGCAGGGGGCCCAATGTGGGCTCGATCCCAGAACCCTGTAATCATGAACTGAGCTGAAGGCAGAGCCTTAACCAAATGAGCCACCCAGGCATCCCTTATTGATTTATTTTATTCAAATCTGCTATTTATGTCTTTTATTTTAACGTATACTCTATTATGTTTGTGATCATTTCTTTTGCTAACTTCTTGTGGTTCCTTCCAAAGGATTCCATATAATTTATAGATTGAATGGTTGTCCTAGATTTTTAAACTTTTTTTTTTTTAAGATTTTATTTATTTGTTTGACAGAGAGAGAGAGAAAATGAGAGAGGGAACACAAGCAGGGGAAGTGGGAGAGGGAGAAGCAGGCTTCCTGCTGAGCAGGGAGCCCAATGCGGGACTTGATCCCAGGACCCAGGGATCATGACCTGAACCAAAGGCAGACGCTTAACAACTGAGCCACCCAGGCGCCCCTTTAAACTTTTTTTAATCTTCCTGTAAGTTTTTGTCCTTTTATAGTATGGAAGAACACCTCAAGAATATCTTTCATGTCACTTATTCAAATTTCCATACTGCTGTTTACATAATTTACCAACCACAATATAGATTTTACTTCTCCTAAACAATTTTAAATTTCCTTTTCTTTTTTCATTATTCAGTTTTCTTTCATTTTCATTTATTTTTTAAAATCTCAACTTTTTTCATATGGTGTTTTAAAATGTTATTAAGGATATCAAACCATTTTCTAAAATGTATTTTGAGTTACTACTGGTAGAAAATTTGGAGTGATTTTTTTTAAATGCTTAGATTTTATTTATTTATTTTAGAGAGAGAGCACAAGCCGGGGTAGGAAGAGGGATAAGCAGACTCTGTGCACAGTGCAGAGCCTGACAGGGCTTGATTCCAGGACCCTGCGATCATGACCTGAGCTGAAATTCAGTCGGACACTTAACCGACTGAACCATGCAGGCACCCCTGGGATGATAATATTTGAATCTTGGGGATAAGCTGAATATATTTTATGATGCATTTTTATTTGTTTCATTCTGTTTTATATACTTACTAGTATGTATGTAATATATACATTTTTGTATGTATGTATATGTATGAATGTACATATATATGCATATGTATATATAATGTGATGAATATCACCTACACTTAAAATGTATCAAGAGATATGATGTAATACAGTGCATTATTTGAACAAAATAGTGGGCAAAATATTTTCTCATATATGCATCTGAGAAGTAGGTTGATGAGCATAGTTCCTGGCAGAATTCCCAGTTCCTAAAACACCATCATTTGTTTCATCTTTGTTTGACAGATATGGGATATTTTCCTTCTTTGATGAGTGATTTTCTAAATTACTGACTAGATAAATTGCATGAAAACTCCAACTCTCAAAATAAATTATTCCTTAGTCTCTATCTAATGCTTAATCAGTTCATGGATTATAGGGTCAATATGTTTAATGATACATGTTTTCCTGTCTCCAGTCTGTAAAACTTAGGAATCCACCTACCTTTTTCACTTGTGTCTCAGAGAACTCATTTGTAGAGAATTAAAGATTTCCTTAAAAGCCCTCAGAGACCCTGGAGAACAGAACTGTCCCAAGACTAACAAGGGAAATAAAATCTTGTGATTTCCAGGATCCTCTGCTTATTATTTCCAGGATCCTCTGGGCTATTGGCTCCATCTCTTGCAGCTGTACTGGTGAAGGTTTAACTGTAGTTAGAAAAGCAGATGAATGGGTACACTTAATGTAGATGAGACATGATACTAACCACATACCAAGTATCCAGATCCATCATGTGTGAGTTCTAATAGGAAATGAAAAGTTTTTATTCCAACCAAAAAACAAAAAAAAAGTTAAAATACCCTGATATACTCTGTAATTAGAATATTGTAAATATTTATACTATCACTAGTAGTTGACTAATTTTCTGTTCTTAACAGAAATACTATCATGTATTTGTGACTTATACAGAAAAATACTACACAAAAGAGAATATCCATGTAATGCCTTTCATACACTCCTTTAAAAATATTGAAACTATAAAACCAAAAGTTTTTTCTGTAATAAGATTACACATGAGCAAATTCGGTCTTCTTTTTGAAAGTGTTTATTTTGTTTTTGAGAAAATTCTTAGAGCAGTTTGACTAAGAAAATGAGCAAGAGAAGAGAAATCTGGGGGAGTGTATGATAACATTTTAGGATACATTTAAGATTAAATTCAGTATTTTTACAACTATATAATCTGTCCTGTGTCCTTAGAGGAAGCTGGGAACAGGGAAGACCCAAGGTAGCTTTCTGTACATCCATTTTCTCAGATGATCCACGACTTTGATACTACATATCCATTAAAATGAAAAATAGCTATATGGCTAAGCTACCGTGAATTCAATAGAAACCAGCAATCTCTCATCACTTGCCACTCATAATAATTTATTGTTACCTCTTGTTTTAAAATAACATTAGCTGATATTTTAAAAAATCTAAAATTTCAGACATTTTCTGTAAGACAATTTCTGAAGGCATCTAACAGTCAAATGCTTCATTTCCACTGTCTGAAGTGAAAACAGAGACCAATGATTATACTTGCTTTTTAGATACCTTGCTGTAAGGTAGCAAACATCACTTCAATTGACTGTATTGGCCTATACTAATCACAAGAACATACCCCGGAAGTTGGGAAATGCACTTCCTATCTAGAAAGCTGCCTCCCAGCAATAACAGTGTGGAAGACTTGCACAATTTTTAAAAAATTACATAATTTTACTATTTTCTTTGGTACAAATTTTGTGTCTACATTTATGCAGTACATACTACTACTCTAGCTATTAGGGAGAGTTATATAACCACCCCCTTGTATGAATTATTTCACACAGTTAATATCAATTTGTCTTTAAACAACTTGTGTAGATATAATTCAATTACCTATGGTTCACCAACTTAAAAGTGTTTACAATTAAATGCTTTTTTTAGTATATTCATTGAGATGTGAATTATCACAAAAAACCTTATAACAATTTGGTTACCTCATTTTGGAAACTCAGTGCCCATTATCAGTCACTGCCAATTCTTCCTGCCCCCCACACCCCCCACCCCTCCCCCACAGCCCTAGGCAAATACTAATCTACTTTCTGCATCTCTAGATTTGCCTGTTCTGGCAATTTCACATTAATGAAATCTTACAATATGAGAGATTTTGTGACTTGCCTTTTTCATTAAGCCTGATGTTTTCAAGGTACAGCCCTATTGTAACATATTATTACTCCATTATTTTTATTGCCAGATAATATTCTGTTGTGTGTATTTACTAGATTTTCTTCATGCATTCATCAGTTGATGGACATTGACTTGTTGCCAGTTTTGGGCTACTGTGAATAATGCTTCCATGAACATTTGTGTTCAAGTTTTTGTATGAATGTATGTTTCTATTTCGCTTAGGTATATACCTAGGAGTGGAAAGGCTGGGTCGTATGGTAACTCTATGTTTAGTAATTTGAGGAACTGCCAAATTCATTTTACATTCCTATGAACAATATATGAGGGTTCTGACCTCTCCACATCTCTGCCAACACATGCTATTCTCAAAGCTTTTAATTATAATTATTTTGGTGTTTATGAAATAGTATTTTATTGTGGTTTTGATTTGCATTTACCTAATGACTAATGATGTTGCACATCTTCTCATGTGCTAATTGATGATTTGTATGTAATCTTTGGAGATTCCTATTCAGAACTTTTGCCCATTTTAAAATGTGGTTGTTCTTTTATTATTGAGTTGTTAAAGTTCTCTATGTGTTCTGGGTACATGACTCCTATCAGATATGACTTGCAAATATTTTCTTCCACTTCGTGGGTTGCCTTTCATGTCCTTCATGGTATACTTTGAAGCACAGAAGTTTTTAAATTTAATGAGGTCCAATGTATTTCTTTTTCATTTTGTCACTTACACTTCTGCTGTCCTAAAAAAAAAAGAAACCATTGCCTCCTCAAAGTCACAAGATTTCACTGCTAGAATTTTTTTTTTAAAGATTTTTATTTATTTATTTGAGAGAAAGAATGAGATAGAGAGAGCATGAGAGTGGGGAGGGTCAGGGGGAGAAGCAGACTCCCTGCTGAGCAGGGAGCCCGATGCGGGACTCGATCCCAGGACTCCAGGATCATGACCTGAGCCGAAGGCAGTCTCTTAACCAACTGAGCCACTCAGGCGCCCACTGCTAGAATTTTTTTCTACAATTTTTAAAATTTTAGCTCTTACACTTGTCTATGATCTATTTTATGGTTTTATTGGTGGAGTAATGATGTAAGGAAACAGCACAAATTAACTCTTTCAGGGGCGCCTGGGTGGCTCAGTCGTTAAGCGTCTGCCTTTGGCTCAGGTCATGATCCCAGGGTCCTGGGATCGAGCCCCACGTCGGGCTCCCTGCTCAGCGGGAAGCCTGCTTCTTCCTCTCCCACTTACCCTGCTTGTGTTCTCTCTCCAGCTGTCTCTCTCTGTCAAATAAATAAATAAAAATTTTTTTTTAAGTATTTTATTTATTTATTTGACAGAGAGATAGAGAGAGAGTACAGGTAGGCAGAGAGGCAGGCAGAGGGAGAGGGAGAAGCAGGCTCTCTGCTGAGCAGGAAGCCGATGTGGGGCTTGATCCCAGGACCCTGGGATCATGACCTGAGCCAAAGGCAGACGCTTAACCGACTGAGCCACCCAGGTGTCCCTAAATAAAATCTTAAAAAAAAAAAAAATTAACTCTTTTGCATGTGGATATAGAGCATCTCAGTGGGGGTGCGAGGAATGCTTTCCTGATTGAATTGTCTTGACACTCTTGTTGAAATACAATTTACCAGAAATGTATGAATTTATTTCTGACCTTTCAATTCTATTCAATTGATTGATATGTCTATCATTAGGCCAATACCACACTGTCATGATTACTGTAGTTTTGTGGCAAATGTTGATATTAAGAAGTGTGAGAGCCAAGATGCCCATCGACAGATGAATGGATAAAGAGTGGTATATATATACAATGGAATATTATGCAGCCATCAAAAGGAATGAAATCTTGCCATTTGCAACGACGTGGATGGAACTGGAGGGTGTTATGCTGAGTGAAATAAGTCAATCAGAGAAAGACATGTATCATATGACCTCACTGATATGAGGAATTCTTAATCTCAGGAAAGAAACTGAGTGTTGCTGTAGTGGTGAGGGGTGGGAGGGATGGGTTAGCTAGGTGATAGACATTGGGGAGGGTATGTGCTATGGTGAGTGCTGTGAATTGTGCAAGACTGTTGAATCACAGATCTGTACCTCTGAAACAAATAATACATTATATGTTAGAAAAAAAAACGAAGAAGATAGCAGGAGGGGAAGAATGAAGGGGGAGAAATCGGAGGGGAAGACAAACCATGAGAGATGATGGACTCTGAAAAACTAATTGAGGGTTCTGGAGGGGAGGGGGCAGGGAGGATGGGTTAGCCTGCTGATAGGTATTAAAGAGGGCACATTCTGCATGGAGCACTGGGTGTTATATGCAAACAATTAATCATGGAACACTACATCAAAAACTAATGATGTGATGTATGGTGTTTAACATAACAATAAAAAATAAGAAGTGTGAGTCCTTGGGGTGCCTGGGTGGCTCAGATGGTTAAGCGTCTGCCTTCGGCTCAGGTCATGATCCCGGTGTCCTGGGATCGAGTCCCGCATCAGGCTCCCTGCTAGGTGGGGAGCCTGCTTCTCCCTCTGCCTCTGCCTCTCTCTCTCTCTCTGACTCTCATGAATAAATAAATAAAACATTAAAAATAAATAAATAAAAAGAAGTGTGAGTCCTTCAACTTGATTCTTTCAAGAATGTTGTGTTTTGTTTCAAATCATCTCAAGGAATTTCTCCTGTTACTTATTTTTGACCCACTTGAGTTTTATAAGGGTATAGTTCAATTTCTACATATGTGTGAATTTTCCAAATTTCCTTGTTATTGATTACTAATTTAACTGTGGTCAGAATGGTTTCAATCCTTTTAAATTTACTGAGCTTCGTTTACATCTTCTATATCCTTGTTAATCTTTTGTCTCACTGTTCTATCTGTTATTAAACGTGTGGTAATAAAGTCTCCAACTGTTATTGTTGACATTGCTATTTCTGCTTTCAATTTTGACAGTCTTTTCTCATGTACATTAGTGCTCCATTAGGCAAATATCTGCTTATAACTGTATGCTTTCCTGATGGATTGATACTTCTATCATTACAAAATGTCCTTCTTTATCTCTAGGTTTATTTTTTTTAATTTTTAAATCTATTTTTTTTTCTGATATTTGTACAGCTACTCCAGCTCTTTTAAGGTTGATGTTTGTGTGGTATATCTTCTGTCCTTTTATTTTCAATCCATATGTATCTTTGAAACTGCGGTATATCTCCTTTAGACAGCATTTAGTTGGATATTTTTATTTTGACAATATCTTTCTTTTGATTGGATTGTTTAAC
The DNA here is from genome assembly GCF_011800145.1 of Mirounga leonina. Classification (NCBI taxonomy): domain Eukaryota; kingdom Metazoa; phylum Chordata; class Mammalia; order Carnivora; family Phocidae; genus Mirounga; species Mirounga leonina. The sequence continues at coordinate 9,873,060 of NW_023270265.1, read as the reverse complement.
TCATTCACATTTACTGTTATTATTGATATTGTTGAATAGGTATCTCTTCTTTGTTATGTTCCATGTGTCATGTCTGGTTCCTCTGTTTCTCCTTTACTACCTTCTCTTACACTGAATGAATATTTTCTAGTGTAACATTTAATAATTTAACATGAATAATTTTAATATTTAAAGAGGTTTTTATGGTTTTCTCTAGAGATTACATTATTAATATTAATCTATCAGAATCTATTTCAGATTTATAACTAATTAATTCCACTGGAGTATAGAAATTTTACTTGTATTTCTCTATTCCTTTCTTTCCTTTCCTGTATTGTTTTTGGTATTATTGTTACAAATATTATACCTATCTATGTTACAAACTTAACAATGTGATTCTCATAATTATTATTTTCGTGTTTTGTTTTTTTTTTTTAATGAAGGGGAGAGAAGAAGACAAATAGTATATGCTTATAGAGTTTGTTTTAGTACCCCCGTTATTTGCCATTTCTGGTTCATTTCTTCCTCTGGATTTAGATTACTAATGTCATTTCCTTACTGGAGGACAGCTTTCTCTCAGCTGCCTTCTCTGCTGTTAATTTTAAACATATTACACTTTTGTATGTTTTAGTCCCAACAATACAATTATGTACATATTATTTTATGCTCTGACTCTTTTAATTGGTTAAGAGAAGAGAGAAGTGATATGTTATTCTCTACAAAGTTACCTTCTGGTACTCTTTATTTTTTCCTACAGATTCAAATTACTGTCTGCTGTCACTTGCTTTCAGCCTAAAGAACTGCCTTTAGTATTTTTTGCAAAGTAGTTCTGCTTCTAACAAATTCTCTCAGTTTTTTATTTATCTGGAAATGTCCTTAGTATATCTTTACTTTGGAAAGAGAGTTTTACTGGATATAAGATTCTTGGTTGATAGGGTTTTTTTCCAGCACTTTGAATATTTTATCTCACTGCCTTCTGGCCTTGATTGTTTCTGATGTGGAGTAAGCTGTTAGTCTCATTCAGGTTGTCTTGTGCATGATGAATCATTTTCCTTGTTGCATTCAAAGTGTTTTCTTTTTCTTTTGGTACTTGGACTATGACATGTCTGGCTGTAAATCTCTATGCATTTATCCTACTTGGAATTCACTGAGGTTCTTTAATGTGTGGATTAATAGTTTAATCAAATGAGAATTTTCAGCCATTATTTTTTTTTTAAAGATTTTATTTATTTATTTGACAGAGAGATAGAGAGAGAGCACAGATAGAGTGGCAGGCAGAGGGAGAGGGAGAAGCAGGCTCTCTGCTGAGCAGTGAACCCGATGCAGGCCATTATTTTTTAAATATATTTTTTCCTGCTCCTTTCTCTCCTCTCCTTCTGGTGTCTCCATTATACATATCTTTTTTTTTTTTAATTTTATTTTTTTATTTTAATTTTTTAAAGAAAGCATTTCAGACTGAGGAACTAGCCAAAGTAAGGAGATGGAAATTAATATGTTGTTAGGGGAGTGAGCATCGAGGAAACATCTGGCAGGAGCAGACAGTGTTATACATTGGCTGTGCAGCAGATCATGAGAGGCTGAAATTTAGGGCTAACTGGGATCAATTCTTCAGAAGCAGGAAAAGTTTAGTCCTTGGGCCAAGGAATATCAAGCCAGTTTCAATGATCAAGTTGATCTGTGAAGAGCCCAGTGCAGTGTCCCTTGAAACGTGGGCTTAGGAATCTGCATTCTGACATTTAAACTATCTCCCTAGTTATTTCTTAAGTCTTCTAAAGTTTGAGACTTACTCATTCGCCTAGTGTTGAGGAGGCCAGCCTCAGAGTAATGCCCTGTGTACTAGGCTTCACATACTGACTTAAAAAAGAAAGGATGGTGACTCCAAAGTGTCTCTCCATTATACATATCTTTATATGCTTGATGTCCCATATAGTTCTCAGTATCTCTTCATTTATCTTCACTCTTTTTTTTCTGATTGCATAACTTCTATTGATCTGTCTTCAGATGTGCTGGTTATTTCTGCCAACTCAAATCTTCTGTTGAGTCCCTCTAGTGAATTTTTCATTTCAATTATGCACTTTTCAACTTCAGGATTTCCATTTGGTTATATTTTGTAATTTCTATATATTTATTAATATTATCTATTTGATGCTTTTCTTTAATCTTTTGAAATGGCCTCCTTTAGTTCTTTTAAATATTTGTAATATCTACTTTGAACTCATCTGCTAAGTCCAACATTTGGGCTTCTCAAAGACTGGCTTTATTCCCTGATCTTTTTCCTGTGTATGGGTCACATGTTGATGTTTCTTTGGATTTCATTTTTTTTGTTGTTAAAAAACTATACATTTTAGATAATACATTTTAGCAACTATAGATACTGATTCTCCTTTGTGATTTGTTGTTGGTTTAATTTGCTTTTATATTTTTTTAGTGACAAATTCATGGAAGTTTGTTTACCCTGCAGTGTCTAGCCTCTAATGTCACTCCTCAGAGGGCATATCCTACAGTATGTGCTCAGTCTCCCAGAGTGCCTGGGTTGGTCTATCTCTATTGGTATCATACCCAGATGTTAGCCTCCACTCACTCTAGTGTTTTCAGCAATGATCTTGGGCATAAATTGTCCCTTAGCATGATCTGATTAAAGTAGATTCCTTTTGCAGGGGTAGAGTATTACCAATATTGAGGTTGGCTTGACACCAAGAGGTCTCTTCATAGCTGTCTCTTTTAGTGGTTCTCTCTGTTAAACTTCTAGTCAGTCTACCATTTCACTTGTTATTATGAGTGTCATGGAGCTACCAGTCTCCTTGTAATTGTTCAGCATAGAAAACTGCCTTGTTTTTGACAACATCCTTAGGCATGAACTTCCTCACAGTCTGTTTCAAATAAAATTAGTCTCCTTAGGAACCAAAGTGAAGCAATGTGTTCTTAAGGCTTCCTCCTTCCCTGGGAAGAAACTGCCACTGAAATTTGCTCGGGGTGAAGACAGCAGGTACTTCTTCTAGAGTGATACCCCTACTCTAAGAACAAGACTCTGGGTGGGGATGGTAGCTGCTGGTCTTCTTGGTTTGCTCTTCCTAGTGTGAAACCTCTGCCCTACAAGTAAACATGTTTGGAGGCTTCCAAACCAGTATTCTAGGCCTACCATGCCTATGGTAGACCTTCCACTCTATGAATGAGAGCTAGGTGGGAGAAGGTTGACCAGTCCTCTTGGAACATTCCTAGAATAGAGCTTCTGTAATAATAACTTGAGGTGGTTGTTGAGAGATACACGTGGCCTAGACCCCCCAGGGTGAAACTCTAGCCCCAGAGTATAATGCCAATCACACTGAATTGGCCAAAAGAGGAGATAAGTGTGGGTTGTGGCTCAAAAAACATAGGCTATCAATGTTCTAATCTGGAAAAAAAAAAAAAAAAAACTTGCTAGATTTCTTGAAGAGTTTTCCTTTTGCTGTATGCCCTTAGGAGAATTGCTAGAGAATTAAATTTTAAAAATAATAATTTCCAGCAGTTAAATGTTTGTTTCACCAGGGAGAGATTCTAACATATTCTTCCAAGTATCATGACCCACACGTGGAAGAAAACCCTACTCTGTTTTACTAGAGACACAGAACTCTTAACCATTCCACTATACTCATACTTTGTGAGTTTCTCTTCCCAAATGCACCTTTGGTCAGTCCACTTCTCTCAAGATCTACTGCAACCACCTCACTATTACCACAAGCCATCATTTCTCTTTAGAACTATGGGTATAGTTTTCTGTTTGGTTTCTAACACATTTTGTTTTCCTGTAGTTCCTTGAAACTGGAGACATATTTCTAAAATACAAATTTCATGTTACATTCCCTTCTTTGAGGTCACAAATGATTTCTGATTGTCCTTAAAACAATGAAAACCTAAACCAAGAATAAGACCCTGCATTATCTGCCTCTAGCTAGTTTTCTAAAACTAATCTTGTGCCTTTTTGCTTCTTGTGCTTTAGCCAGTATGAGCTTATTTTTATATGGGTGTTTTCTTTCTTACTATTGAGTTTTGAGAAGTCTATACATTCTGGATGCAGGTCCTGCCCACATATATGATTTTTAACTATTTTCTCCTAGTCTGTCATATGTGTTTTTATCTTCTCTACCTCTATAAGTTTCTTTACCAGAGCAATCATTTTAGTTGCAAACATTTTAATTTCAATGAAGTTCAACTTTATTTTCAAATAGATTGTGCTTTTGGGTTTATCTAAGAACTCTATCTAATGCAAGGTCACACAGATTTTCTTCTATGTTACTCTTCAGAACAGTCATTTTCAAAAGAGGGCAAAATCTAGGGGTGCTCTTGGCATCTAGTGGGTAGAGGCCATGGATTCTGTTGAACATCCTACAATGCACAGGATAGCTCCACAGAACAAAGAATCATTCCTCCTAAAAAATCAACTGTACAGAGATTGAGAAAACCTGTTATAAATTTTATAGTTTTAGGGTTTATATTTATGTCTATGATCCATTTTGAACTATATTTGTATACAATAAGGAGTATATGATGAGGTTTATTAATTCATTTTTTGTTTGTTTATTTATGAATGTCAAGTTGTTTCAGCACCATTTGTTGAAAGACTGTCCTTTCTCCATTTTATTGACATTGCTACCTTGTCAGAAGTTAATCCACCATATTTCTGTGATTTTTTTTGGAAATTTTCCTCTGTTTTATCATTTCATCTCCAATACAACACAATCTTGATTTACTGTTGGCTTGTATTTTCTTGAAATCAGGTAGTGTTAGTCCACTCCTCTACACAGGAAACATAACAGGAATATAAAGAAGTACTAGGATAAATACTTAAGGACACTTTTTAGCTGTTGGGAAGACACTGTGTTCTTTAGTGTTAGCAGATGGTACAAATCAGCTCAACAGGCAGGAGATGGCCTTGAGGATTGGGCCAAAGATTGAGGTTGAAATCTTTTTCTATTAATTTATCCAGCTTGATTCTCTGTTCATATGCTTTAGACAACCTTGCTGGAGTGGCTTACACTAAGATGAGAGGTTAAGAGAAGTTTTTAACATTCAAGGAACTAGGTCATTTTTTGTATACTTTGAATTTCTATCAGAAGCAAGAATGATTATAATGATATTAATACTTTGCGTTGTTTGTGGCAGTGACATTTCATTTATAGAGTTCTTTAAAATGTATTATCACACCCTTTTGCAACAAAAACATTTGCAAGATAGAAATTATTTTCCCTGTATTAGGATAATGAAGTTAATAGTGAATCATTTATCAAAGACATATGTAGAAATGACACTTAGCATTTCAGAGTTTCCATGGATTGATAAATACATAAATAAAGCATGAGCCAATTTAGTAGGAAATGAGTTATAAACAACATTTAGTATTATCAAAATGAACATTTGCCTAAGAGTCAACTAAAAGAGGAACCTGATAAGGGATCCAAACACTATGTTGATATAAACAATGAGTGGATGAAAGTGGGTGGCATTGTATATGGGAACATAATTAGAGTTAATGAGATTAAATTAGGTGGGAATTATGGAGGAGGTCAAAGTTAACCGAACTCTGGAGTTAGAAGCAATTAAGCAGTAGAGCCAACATTTCTGTTGAGTTTTGGGAAAACATGTCTTAATATGTGAGAATATTTAGTTTATGGGACTAATTTCCAAGAGCTGCTTGAGAGACTATCCCAGAAAAATGTTGTTTCTCAAGAAAGTGTAGTCAGCAGCTAGAACAATGCATATGCACATAGTCTAGTTTAGGCAAATTTTAAAAATTGTTTTTAAATACCTACTATGTGCTGGAGATTGTCCATTAAATTGAAAGATGGTGATATTTTGTTTTTCCATTCAATTTAGTCCCTTTAAATTTATTAATGACAGTAAAATTTTATATTATATACAAATTATATACAAAATTAACATTTTCCTTCTCTGTGTATTTTTGTAAAATGCCATGGTGATAAATTAAAATATTTTCTTAAAATAATCTATAAATCATTTAAAAGATAGCAATAGAAATGATATGATCTTTAGAAGCTGGTTCTTCAGTGTTACTCTGACAGTTGAAGTTAATTTTGAGTTTCAAAGTAATTTTGAGTTCAGCATTGATCCAATTTCATGTAAACTTTAAATTATAAAAAATCACATTTTGGTCAATTATGAAAAAAGTTCTCCAAGAATAATTTTAGAAAAATACAACATGTTTCTGTTTCATTGAAACATTAAATCATATTTTCACAAATAATCTGCGGAGCAAAACATCAACCAAAGGCAGTATGATGTAGTAGAATGATTTTCACACAGGAATGGGTAGGGTCTATCAGAAACCTAGAGTAGCTTTTCCAAGGTATATTTGTCTCCCATGCATAGTGCTAGGTCTTAGAATAAGAATAAAGGTGAAAAAACCCAAGTGTAGTAAAAATATTGTGTTATAGATAAATGTATATAATTTCTCTTTCTTTCCTTTACCATTTTCCATATATAGTCTCTTGCTAACATGGGGAAACAGGACTGAGAATGTTGATTAAATGAAAAATCCTTCTTCCTGCTAGGAATAGAGTTCAGAATCTTTCTAAATGTAAGGTCAATAGCTCTTTGTCCATATGTGAGTTATCACACACCTCTCTGCACAATAATTGTTCCAGATTAGAATGCATGACTGAATTATGTCCCATCAGGGCTGGCCATGGGGATGCTACAGGTTTGATAGATACAAAGATGAAGGAATGTTACCATTTACTAATCTGACAAGGATTTGTGCTAAAGTGGGTGGGGGGGTGGATAAATAATAGTTGAAGAGCCTGGAAAATTAAGGCAAGAGATTAATAGCCAGGATGCTGGTATTCTTGCTGGGAGTATATTCTGGTCCAAGGACATGCTAGACAGTGAGCAGCACCGGGAACCTGGAGACCTGAGATGAAATGGGGTCTGGCCAGGTGTTAATTCTGTTGATCCTTGTTAGATCTGAACACTCATTTTATGTGAGCCCCAAGGATATAGGCTGTATTGCTACTGTCTGCACAGTCCGGGACAAGAGACAGAGTGTTGTGGGTACCGTGAGTGAGACACCACATTACTCCCTCTCTCTGATCCGTGGCTTCCTATCATCAGACTAATGTCAGTAATACCTGCCGGACCTCCCTCACGGGGCAAGGGCCTGCTAGTTTGGGGTTTTTTATGGCAGGTTCATTGGATGAGAGGAGCAGTTATTCAAATGGCTGAAAGGACAATCCTGAGTTATATTTTCCCACAGATCATAGGACTCCCTTTACTTGTCACCTTTTAAATGGATCAACATCAAAATCTCCAGGTTTAAAAAAGAAAACCCCCTCATGGAGGAGAAAGGCAACTGATGCAAATGCATGCAAATGCGAAATTCATTAAGGCCTACGGAACGTAAAAACCTGGAAAATGACATGAGGCATATTAATATTCCTCCCCCCAAACAAAGGGGAGGAAAATATCAATACTTTGTCCGCAAACTTTCTCTTTGAGAACACAGTTATCAACAGAATATATCTGAGCATGAATCATGGTAGAAAGGGAAATTTATGTGTTCCCTGTCCTAACCCATGTTAGAAATTATTTAACATCATATTCTATGTGGTAGGCTCTGTTTTTGTTTTGCCTATTCACATTCCTTTGCTTTAATAATAGCCTCCCTCTTTCTCCTTGAGAAGCAGGGAGCCATCTGACGGAGGAAGCGAATGCCATTCTCTGGGCCCACGGAATTCCTGGGCCACCGTACCAGCCATAGGCCTCCTCATTTCCTGTCTCTCTAGATTAGGAACTGTAGGAGTTCATCCTACTTGAGTCAATGGGGACTCGTTTGTGGAGGTTTGGAGATGTGTTGAAAAGCTCACCACGGTTCTGTGTTACCAAAAGCCGAATCCGAGAGTAGCCACTGTTAACCAGAACAACAAAGAGAAAGCACCTGCGGTTGCCTCTGACAGCTGTTAGTGATTACCTCAGGCTGCTGGGCTGTGGTTCTGCTGCTTCTCCTGAGTCAGACTGCCCCGTCTTCTGTCTTCTGATCTGGGGTTACTAGGAGAGAGGCAGACTCCTTTGTCAAGTGCAGGGACCATAAAGTTTCCTCACACCAATCACCCACATCTTATAGGTGAAAATTTCCATCGTGAGCTGCCAAGGTATGTGAAAACAAATGGTTATTCTAATACAAAGAGTTCAGTTCAGGAACATCAAAGTGCCTGGGGGATAGGGTTCGTGTGTGTTCAGAGAGGGCAAGGGGAGGTGGCAGGGCTGATAAACTGAGTCAGGAAATTGTGCTTATTCACTGCTTTCGGGGAGGCTTGTCAGTCACTTTCTCTGCAAATTAGCTGGAAAATAGAGGTGGCTCAAGATCAGAAATAGAAAATTAGGCACCAGCAAAATAGGTCACTTGGACTCTGAAACAGAAAGACACAGGAATCAGCTTCAGCAGGGAGGAGGAACTTGCTAAAAGGAAAGCACTAATTACTCAATCTGAAGAGCCCAAAACTGAATTTATTCCAACTTCTTGCTGCAAGAAACTTAGTGGAAAAAAAAAAATGCAGGCACCCTTTAAATAAAATGAAGTGCAGGGTTATTTGGGGTAAAGGAGGGTAAAATTTAGTCACTATATAATTTTAAAGGTTCTGATTATACTCTAATAAAAAAAGCTGATTGGTTAAATTTGACAGATATTTCAAAGAGACACATGGATGGTGGCAATTCTGTTTTTGGTTTTAAAGCTTCTAGTAGACAGGTGGATCACTTCCTGCAAAAGAGAGAAAAATTTACCACTTTCTCCCAGGTGTGGGTCATGTGATTTTTTTTTAATTATTTTTTTATTCTCAAAGCTAATTAAATATCAACAGCTGGAAGGATTGATGATAGCTATAGGCTCACACACCTTCAAGTTAACCTGGACCAAATCTTGATTGTAGTAATAATAGGTGAAGAAGATTAATTTTATTTTAAATAAACTTTGAATGAATCTCACCTACAAAAACTAGCTAAGATATTTTATTCAACTGTTTGAGAGCATGGGTAAAGTGGAAAAGACTCTTGTAGGATTTTGAAGGGTCCAGTGGTCTTTTATGGGAGAAATTGTGGATTATTGGTAAATGTGTATGTGTTATTTTGTTGATTTGCTTGTTTGGGGTCATTACAATGACTGATTTGCTTTTGACATTTAGTGGGAAATCTTTAGATTTACATGCATTCCGTGTGTTTGGGACAGCTCTATACAATTAATTTTCCTGCCTCAAATGCGCATAGTGTCCCCACTGAGAAATACTGGGAGCTTTAAGAAAACTCAGGGGCTGATCATTTGATCAGATCATAATAGAAGATTATGGCCCAAAGACCCAGACAAGAAATTATTGGGCCTAGAAAGAAAAACATCTTCTATATCTGGGGCTTCAGGGACTCAGGCTTAAGGAAAAGAAAGGAACATCTAATGAACATCCACTGGACATATATTGAGTGACTTTTCCACCTTGAACAGTTCCAACTGTTCAACAACTTTATGAGAAAAGAGAGATAGCCCTCTTTTATGGTCAGGAAAACTGGTCAGGAAAGAGAGTAACTTGCCCAAGGGCACAGAGCTAATAAATACCTCTTTTTTTTTTTCTATTTGATATTTATTAAACTTAGTTTCCCTAGCTGTGGTTTGACATTATACAAAGCATCTTCATGACATAATAGAGTTAAAAAGATTTTTACAAGTTGAAATGTGGTACCCTTATTTCCAAATATTTTAATTGCAATAAATTTATTTAAAAATACACATTAAATGCATGTTTGACAGTAAACTTTCTATAATCTCACTATACAGATGTGGAAAAATCTAGTTCATATACAGTACTTTGCTTCCCATTAACAGTTCTATTATGTGAAATGCACAGAATAACTTAGAAATTCTAGATTTTGAGTCCCAGATTACCTCTGAAATTTTAGTGTATTGCAACAAATAAAAATTACAATATATAAGTGAAGGTTTGGTTGAAAATGTCAGATGTCTAAATATTTTGGATAAAAGAAATATAAAACAAAGATTTGGATCATGTACAAAACAAAGACATCCTATCATACCTAGGGTGACGAAAGGATAAGACCTAGCGGCAGAATTCTAGGAACATCCCCATCCACTTTCAAGACCAGAGCAGCCGCACTTAACAAATTGCATTTCTTGGTTAGTGGATTTGAATTAGTAACAGAACCCCAGAGCTAAGAACTTATCATTGGACTCTTTTCCTGACTATGTGAACTACCTTTGAATTAGAGCTGTTCTTCCAATGGATGTGTTATACAAACATTTGAACAATTTATATTCCCACCAGGGGAACTTGTTACCATGAAATTATTCTTTGTGATTCTGTTTTCATGATAAACTGAAGTCTTTTTATTCTCCTTTTCTGTTAGTTTGTTCAAGTTGGTCTACACTAAATACTAAGAGAATGGTGTAGTTTTTATGCCAGTCCTATAAACATAGTTACTAAAGAATTGGAAATGATTAGCCTCACAGCCATCTGAAAATGTGCTGTTAAATAGTAAGAACTAATTCTGAGAGCTGGAAAGTCTTGTGAACAGCCCATTACTGTAATTGGCTTTTGTGCAACAAATGGAATATGTTCCTCAGGGCTTTGTAGGGGGATGAAATAAATTGAATATAAACTAGATTACCATCCCTTAAAGTACTTTTAAGTACTTTGTGTAGTCTAGTACTTTAAAGATATTTGCCCACGTTATGGCCTCGCCCACATGTCTCATTCATTTGTTGTTTTTCTTATTAGGAGCTAGTAAAGAGATCATTGAAGAACATCAGAGAGCACTAATGTAAGTATCCACATTATTAGATTCAATTTTATGCTAAATATAATTTTACATTCGCTTCTTTATCAGGATGAATGTAAGCCATTAATTTGTATTAATATCACATTTAGAATGACTCTCCAATCTTGCAGTTTTAATGCATTCGTATCTATCTTTGTTGTATATAACTCTAATATGTTTCCATACTTATTATCCTTTACCTGTGAAAATGTGATATCTGTACAATCTGATAATAGCACAGTGCCATTATTAATCATCAGGCATGCAAATATCTTGATGACCATAAATTTTCACCTATCATCTGTTTAGAAATGCAGGAACAATGATGTGTTGTTTTGGTTGGTCATAATATCCTATATAGGACTAGTGTGGACAGTCCTCAAGCTCCTCTTTAGTTTTAAGAAACTAATTTTTTGAGATTCTAAAAATGATTATCTTTTAGAATAAGAAAAATATTAACTTTTATTCAATTTCACTTCTTACTCTCTGATTTCTCAGAATGTTCAACTTAAAATTCGATTCATCACAGAGCGTGTATCAGTGTGATTAAGATCTAATACAGTCTGAGTGAAGTCAATATTTTTATAACAATTACTTTACTGCAGGAAAAATTTTAAATTTCAAGACCAGATCTACTATATCACACAGACTTTCTTTATAGCACAAGTTATTAACAACAATCGAAAACTATACCAAGAAGAAAGGGGGGAATGAGACATAAAGTATGAACTCTAGGAGGTTGTGGCATAGAGCACATCACTCAAGTGATTTTGCAATTATTTATATTATTCCAAATGGAGTGAGTTCCTTGTTATACCAGCAATTGTGTTTCCGGACTTGGAAATTGACAGCAGTGGTCAGAGAAGCTTCCCTAAGCCCTTGCCTTCTTTCCTCAACACTCACATACAACACAGGTATCCTTCCTGATATGTACACCTTTGCATTTCCCCCTTTGAAGCAGAAAATATATGTGGGATTATGCAGCACACTTTCTATTGCAACTCTGTCTTTTCCTGTAATGAAAAATCTCTTCTCATATCATTATAGGTAGATCTTTTTCATCCTTTGATATTTCAGCATAATATCCCAGTAGAATGAGATTATTCCTTATAGAGACATTCATTTTTGATCAATATTTGAGTGGTTTCCAGCTTTTCACAATTAAAAAAAATCCCACTCTAGACATTCTGGTAAATATATCTTTATGTACCTGTCAAAATTGACATTCCAGGATATGTGCATAGAAGTTTTTAGAGTCTTAGAGTTTTACCAAATTGTGGTTTGTGGACTAGTGGCACTGACATCACATGGGAGTTTCCGGAAAGTAAAGGTCCCAGTCCAGACCAGCTGTTTCAGAATCTGCATTTTAACAAGTAACTCAGTGATTCATATTAAAGTTTGAATAACACTCTTCCTCAAGAATCATATGTATATCTTTTTTTTTATTAATCATATTTTATTTTATTTATTTTTTTAATTAAATTTTTTTTAATTCTTATGTTAATCTCCATACATTACATCATTAGTTTTAGATGAAGTGTTCCATGATTCATTGTTTGTGCATAACACCCAGTGCTCCATGCCAAGAATCATATGTATATCTTAAATACTGATAGCTATTCCTCACATGAGTAATATCACTTTTTAATTTTTGCCAGGCTATTTTAACTTTTTATTTTACTTGATTGCTAGTAGATTGAACATCTTTTGTTATGTTTATGAGCTATTTGTTTTACTTCCTGATTAAACATTTATAATTCCCCCCCCTTTTTTCCCTATTATTTGTTTATGCGTGTTTTTCATTATGATATACAAATTCTGGATGGCCAGTTATATGTTGCACATATTTTCTTCAAGCTGGTTGCTTAATTTTATAATTCTGTTGAAATAGATTTTATTCTGGAAATTTTTGAAATGTTAGCACAATTAATTTATCAGTTTTTACTGGTTTCTGGGTTTTCTCAATTCAGATCGTCCTTTGTACCCCAATCATCATTAAGCTTAATTTTTTACATAGATATTTTTAATATTTCTGAAAGTTAGTTTTTATTTTGTAAATTATCTCATTTTATATTTTCCAAATGTTTATCCAGTTGTCTCCAACCACTTACCGAAAAATCTGTCCATTCTTGCATTGAAAAACCTTCTGTGTCATATACTGAACCCCATATTAGAAAGGGTCTATTTTCGAACTGTCCATTCTGTTCCATTGATGTATTCCTGTTTCTGTTTTTATTTCCATAGTTGTGTAGTAAATTTTCATATAGGATATGGAAAAACCCTTCTCATTGGATATGTTTAAATTTTTTTTCTTGATCAAATTAAATAATATTTTCTTTCAGACAGATTTTATAATTACATTGTCGAGTTTTATAAAATGGTCCTTTTGGGAAATTGGAATCACAGTTAATGTAACAGTAATTCTGGAGAGGATGGGTTACACTATTTTTTCTATACAAAGTATAATAACACTGTTTTCTTAATTATAAAATACTGTATCAAACATATTTTTGGAAATAGACATATATATCCATTTTATGTACCATAAATGCAAAAGGATAAATATTAAAGTATAAACAAAATCACCATACCCTTCTCATATAAATGTAAATTTTGTTAAAACTGTTTTATTTTTTTTTTTGGAGTCTCATTTTTTAGGATGTTTATACCGTTATTTATAAATTCAGGCAGTATGCATTTTAGAATGAGAAGAAAATGTAGATAAACAAAATATATAATCTCATGTAACATAACCCCCTTGAGACCTCCATTTTAACACTGAAATGTATGTAGCATTTTAGACTGATTTGTGTGTATATATATATTTTTTTTAAATGAGTAATAATAATATTAACAGTAAGATCTGGCATTTATTATTATAAGGGATAATAGAAATGCTAAGTGCTTAACAAAATTTTCTCAATTTAGCTTCACATCAACTCTTAATGGAAAGTACTAATCTTATTAGGCTTATGGATATATACACTTATCATATACATCCATCCATAACTTCTGTAAATTCATAAGAAAAGGATAATTATTCCAGTGAACAAAGGACATGGTTATACAATTTCTAGAAGAAAAAATACAAATTGATAAGAAAAATATGAGAATACATTCTACTTCAGCTAATGGCAAATAAAAACCAAATGGGGGTTTAAGTACCTTTCATGTTCTTTTTCAAAAGAGGCAAAGTGAACTTATTTTTATATTTTTATATAAGCATTGTATTAAAATGAAGTACACATAAGAAAAGCACGGATCACAGTTTACAGACTTTAATTTTCACAAAGTGAACACACACATGTAAACAGCACCCCATTCAAAAAACTATACTACAGGGGCGCCTGGGTGGCTCAGGGGGTTAAGTGTCTGCCTTCGGCTCAGGTCATGATCTCAGGGTCCTGGGATCAAGCCCCGCATCGGGCTCCCTGTTCCAGCAGGGAGTCTGCTTCTCCCTCTCTCTCTGATGTTCCCCCTGCTTGTGCTCTCTCTCTCTGTCAAAAATAAATAAAATCTTAAAAAAAAAAAAAAAAAACAACTATACTACATACATCTCTATACACATCTTTCAGTCAATACTCAAGTTATTTGCCTATTTTTCTATTATCTTGTCTTTTTCCTATTGGCATCAGGACTTTTATTTTTTAAAGAGTGTATTTATTTTTTAGAGAGCATGAGTGAGGGAGGAGCAGAGGGAGAGGGACAAGCAGACTCCACACTGACAGCAGAACCCCATACGAGGCTTGATCTCAAGACCCCGAGATCACGACCTGAGCAGAAATCAAGAATCGGTGGCTTAATGGACTGAATCATGCAGGTGCCCCAGCATCAGGGCTTTTAAATAAATCATGGATACAAACTGCACTTTAAACGTCTATACCCGCTCTGTGGCTCACTTTTTCATTCTCTTATCATGTGTTTGATGAATACAAGCCCTTAAATTTGATAGAGTATAATTTATCATTTTTTCTTCGTAGTTTGTACCTTTTTGTGTCCTGAAAAGGAAATGTATACCCATTTAAAAGTAATTTCTATGTTTTCTTCTAAAAGCATTATTGTATTACCTTTCACACTTTGCTCTGCAATTCCATTGCAAATGATTTATGTTTATGGTGTGAGATTGGGATAAAAAGTACTTTCTCTTCCTCATACAGGTGGCCAGTTGACCAAGCACAAGTTACTGAAAAATCCAACCTTTCTTCATTGTATTTCAGTGTCAGGTAACTATTTTAACTTTTTTATGTGTGTTATGTTTTTATGTGTGTGTTTCCAGACTATTCTTTTCCATTGGCCTATTTGTCTACTCTTTTCCAGTTCCATACTGTCTTCATTACTATAGCTTTATGAACATATTGATAGTAGTAATGTAATGTAAATTCTCCAAATTTGCTCCTTGAATGCAAGATATTATTTAGGCTCCTCTGGGACCTTTCATTTTCATGTAAATTTTAGAATTAACTGTCAATTTTGACTTTAAAAAGTCTGCTGGGATTTTGATTGTAATTATGTTGAATTTATATGTAAAGTTGAGAAGAATTGAAAACTTGAAGATGTTGTTTTCCAATGATAAAAATAGTACATGCCTCCATTTATTCATGGACTGTTGACTTTTCTCAGTATATTTCAGTTTTTAAATTATCTGCCAAATAGATTCACTTTGTTTTGTTTTATGTTGACATTATATTCAGGGATCTTGTTACATTCACATATTAATTCTATTAAATTTTCTGTAGATTTTTGTGGATTTAATATGATAAAATCATGTTATCTGCTGATAATGATAGTCTTATTCTTCCTTTTATTTTCCAATGCCTCCTATTTATTTCTCTAGCTTCCTCTATGCAGCAGTCAGGATCTCTAGTACAATGTTAAATAAACATAGCTGAACAAGCACCCTTTTCTAATTCCTAGCATCAAGAAAATCTAATATTGGCAATTTTTAAAGCTTTTCTCAAGCTACATGATTCCCTGTAGGAAAGAATGTGGATGATACATATAGATGGAAATGGAAACTGGTTTAGAAAGCAATTTTGCAATACATCTCAAGATTTAAAAGTGCAGTTTCAGACTTTATGTGCATAGATAGGCACTGCATTAATATTGATAATAAAAATCAATGGCAATTGTTAATTAAATCTGCTCGTGTGATGAATAATATACAATTATTAAAATAAATAAAGTGGATCCATAATTCCTACAAGGAATTACTTTAATATATTGTTACATTTATTTTTGACAGTATGGAGTTTGGGAAATATTTCTGACAAAAATGAGTAACAAATATTCTCTTGAATTTCTTCTCTTTCTCTCTGACTCTGTCTTTCCATCTGTCTGTCTCTCTGTCTCTCTCATACTCTCACACACACACACTGAAAAGTTGGGGGTTTACCCCTTGGAAATTGTAACTGGAAGAAACAGGTGGGATTATTTTTATTATGCATCCTCTAATATTAAAATGTTTTTTCTATAAATTTAAGATAATTTTAAAATAGAAATATTAACTTTATAATAATTGAAAAGAATAAAATTAAAAACATTCCTTCCTAATTTTTAAATTTAGTTCTTAAATTCTAATTATACCTTAAAGTAAAGCCAGCATTTTTTTTCTTTTTCTTTTTTTTTTTTTTTGGCCAGTATTTTTTCCTGAATTCAACTTCATTGGCTAAATTTAGTGGAAATTACTCCCAGGTTCTGACATGGACAGTCTCAGTATTTCTGATTTTGTTCTGAAGTTTCATTATCATCTTTAACTTACCAGGTGTTTTAAAGACAGGGTGGATGACATAATACTAGCTGCTTTAGCCAAAAACAATTTTAAAGTTAAAGGCTATTCAATGTGTTTTCCAGATTTCCTTTATAACTGTATATATTGCTCTAGCATTCGTTTCAGATTTTGAAGGGACTTCAATGTGATGTATAAACAATAAAATTCAGCCATGCATTAAGACCCATATATTAGGATATAATGATAAGCTATAAATGACAAATGGGTCACCTACACTACTAATTAGTCCCCAAGCAAGTGTTTTGAAGCCTCTGCTGGAGAATGTGCAGACAATGGATGTATAGTCAACTTCAGGACCTCATTTTCGTTGGTCATAGCCTCCAAGTTTCACAGACAACCCCCATTAGTAGGGCTGTAATAGTGGCAAACGTTCTTCTGCCACGGAATTTGAGATATCCAAAATTTGACTGAGCAATTCCACACATAAACTCAGCTACCACTCTCTTGTCTGGGAAAAACTACATCTGCTACTGCTCATGTATGTCTCCTACATGCAGATCAATCTACCTACAGACGTTGGCATTTTTACGTAATACTTTTCCAATTTTAGTCAGTCAGGGATATACCCATGTTTCTAAATCTGACCCTTAGGCTTGGAAATTTAATATCGTCATCTTTAATCATCTCACTAAATTTCAGTATCCTCGCAGTTGGTCATTTTGTAGTTTGTTTGGTTTTATTTTTCTTCCTCTTATCATTTGGAAGCTGCTGATTCTTAATGTAATCACTCTACATAACAAGTCCCATAATGAATTCTTATTTCCAGTTATTTTTATTTTCAACTCCAGAATTTCTCTTTTCCTCTTCTTCTTTTTCTCCTCCTTCTCCTGCTCCTCCCCCTCCTCTTATATTTCAATCACTTCATTGTTTTCTCTATGTGGGGAGACATCTTTCTCACACTTTCTGTTAGTTCTTTAGAAGTAATTTTCTTTAGCTCTTTGA
This sequence comes from Mirounga leonina, assembly GCF_011800145.1. NCBI lineage: Eukaryota > Metazoa > Chordata > Mammalia > Carnivora > Phocidae > Mirounga > Mirounga leonina. Next base: position 9,855,542 of record NW_023270265.1, on the reverse strand, counting down.
ACATATTAAAATAGCTTTTTATTGTCCATTTAACATCCATAGACTTGCAAGGCAGAAACTCAAGTCAAAGTGTTGTTAAGACCATTTAAAATAGCCTGCAGGGGTGTCACTGGGATAGGGGAAAGCTCAGAGGGCATGGTCATTGCCTCAGAATATATAAATGCTAGAAAAAAAAATGAATCAAATTTCTCTTAGTAGCTTGAGAGGGCAGAACCAGAAAGATTGGCTGGAAGGTATCAGTAACAGGGTAAAGAGAAAGTACAGTTTTATTATTTTTTTATTATTTTTTTATTATTTTAAGTAGGCTCTACACCCAATGTGGAGCTTGAACTCATGACCCTGAGATTGAGAGTCTTGTCCAACTGAGCCAGCAGGCACCCTGAAAAGGTGAAGTTTTAAAACAAGTATTCTTAATTTGGGTTTAGCTGTAATTCTGGAATATTTCTAGAATCAGATTATTGTGTGTAATTGGAAAGACGCAATTTATGTGAGAGAGACTCTATAGCATTTAAACTCTTCAAAATATTTGATAGCTGTTGTTTAAAATACATATACCTCAATGTTAAAAATTCATGAGAGCAAATTTAAGAAAAAAAAACATAACTTGAAAAAATTCTAACAGCAATCAAGCTTTTTCCTTTATTGTTTTCCCCCCTCTTTAAATACCTCACTGCCACTGTCATCCAATTATTTAAACCATCTGGATCCCCTTTTTAGTCAAGAAACCGTTCCCATTTTTTGTTCCTAAGCAATCATTTTTATTAAATACGAAGTGCCAGAATAACACAGTTTGCAGCAGTTTGCAAATGAAATTCTCCCCTGCTATTTATTTTTAAAAATTCTAGGAAAAACCTTATATAAGATTTAAAAATATGTTATTAAGAAATAGGTAATGTTAAGAAACAGTTTCCATTTTTACTGCTTATTCTCGTTTCTGTCTTACCTCCAATGTTAGGAGGAGAGATCGTAAAAACAGTTATAGTGAAGATTTTTGACTCAGGGGAGTGTGGGTTGTTCATAATTTCATATGTCATATAATGATAGCAAAGGGGGTATTTATACTTGATAAGCACTTATAAACAAAGCCAGTATTCTGTAACAAGATATTTAGAAAAAGATGGAAATTGCAACAAAACGTACGCCTATGAGAGGGCAAAAACAGACCACTTCAAGGACAAAGTTGACAGAAGATGGGAAATAATGTAGAGATCTAAGAGGAAAACTGAATGTTTTAAACTGGACATGATTTCTTCAGGAATGGATCTTGGCTTGAAGTGGAGTTTGGGCTGCTGATGGTGCTCCAGGGAATCCACCTTCCCTCCCTGGCTCCCAGGGAACACTGAGGGGTGATGAGCTGGGGTTGCTGTGAACTTATTTCTTAAAACTGCTGAGCAGACAGGCAGGTATTGAGTCTCTAGAACAGCCAGGAAGGAGGGTGGCCAGATGGCAGAATTGCCACTCTGTAGGTGGGGACCCAGGAAACTGTATCCTTTTGTAGACCATACTGTGCTTTCTTCTGCTTTATGCAAGTGATTCCATACCTTTCCTTATCCTATTACCATGAAGAAAATGGCATTATATATGGACTGTTGATTTATTTTCAATGAAATCATCAGTCTGTTTTGATAACCACACATTCCAAAATTAGGATACAGTACAATCCCAATCAATATCCCAATTAATCTATTTGGGAACCTGAAAAGAAATATATCAATTCCATTTGAAACAAAAAAAAATAAATCAGAGATATGGCTTCTAGTTTGAAATGACATTTAGCTAGCTGACCACAGATGTACATTCTACTCCAATATTTATGAAAAACCAGGGAAAAATAAAAATAAAACAGTCCCCAAGAGTAAGACCTAACTGCTTGCCTAAACCTGGCCAGAGTATTGACTCTACAAATTGTGAAACTGAGCTGAGGATTGCAATTGTCTTCTCATACTAGTTTTGTGTGGCAAAAATGCTGGCTTGAAAAATGTAACAAAATAATTTCTTTTCCCTTCTCCTCCCCCACGAGTTGTTTTATTTCCAGAAACTTAGGGCTTGTACCACCTAGAAAATGGAACAGCTGTTTCTCTACTTGTATGAATGACTCAGCTTTAAAGGCTGTCAAAACCTCACTGCCTACTCTCACCTCTGACTGAATGGTTGTTGTGGTTTTTTTTAAGATTTATTTATTTATTAGTGGGCACATGAGTGCGAGCTGGGGGAGGGGCAGAGGAAGAGGAAGAGAAATCCTCAAGCAGACTCTGTGCTGAGTGCAGACCCTGACTTGGGGCTCAGTCCCAAGACCCTGAGATCATAACCTAAGCCGAAATCAAGAGTCAGACACTTAACTAACTGAGCCACCCAGGCTCCCCTCTGACTGAACAATTTTTGTATGAAAAACTGAATATACAATAGTGATATCAACTAAGGTATGGACTATGAGGGAAAGGAAATTTGGTAGGAGAGGAGGGGAGAAAGGCAAAGATGATGAGTTTGTTTTGGGATATATTGATTTTTGAGGTGTTTATATGGACTTCAGAGATGATAGTAAGATTTGTACACATGTTTCTTGATTACAGGAAAGAAGAGGCATCAAACCCACATTTTCTGTAACATTATATTTCTACTCACATCAATCCACTGTACTCTTTTTTTTTTCCTAAAAGATTTTATTTATTTGAGAGAGAGAATGAGATAGAGAGAGCATAAGAGGGGGGAGGGTCAGAGGGAGAAGCAGACTCCCCGCTGAACAGGGAGCCCGATGCGGGACTCGATCCCAGGACTCCAGGATCATGACCTGAGCCGAAGGCAGTCGCTTAACCAACTGAGCCACCCAGGCGCCCAAATCCACTGTACTCTTGATTCTATCCATCACTCTACTTAAATCCATTTTGTAAAGATTATCAATTAGTTCCTATTGATTAAATTCAATGATTGCTTCTCAATTTTTATCTTAATGACTCTTTTGCATTGAAAATGTTGAGGTGTCCCTCCTTAATGAAATACAAGACACTTTTGGCTTTAACTTTAAATTTCCTCTTCTATATTAAGGTTTATTTTGTGTGTATAATGTATTTATGTACATATGTGTGTATGTATTTATTTCCTTTCCAACCTCAACAGCAGCTACCCTTCCTGCTAATTAAATTCGGATTTTCCAAAATTATCCCCATATTTTCTTTTCTCTCTAGATGGTTTTCTCAGCCTAATTTTATCCATCCTTGTGACCTTATCTATGTTTTATAATCTGATACTGTTCCAATCTTTATCTCTACATTAATAGATATTTTCCCACTGCCAGGAGCATTTTCCTTAATATTCTTACTTTTTTGATTGCAAAAGCTCTTTGGTTTATCCTGTTTTAGGACTTGATGTGACTTTGGTTACATATATATGGAGTCCCTGTTTTTATCTTTCAGGTCCCAAATAATGAGATATCAGAAAAGTTTCCTACTATTTAATGCTCACATATTCCATTTCTAGCGATGGGGCAGGTGAGATATGCTTACTCTACAAACACATTGAAAACTTTGTAAACGAATGCATAGTCGAATTAAATACATAGCTGAATTCCCAATAAAATGAAAAACTCCAGGGGTAAAAAGCAAAGAAGACAGAAAACCAGAGCAGTACAGGAATAGGCAACACATCTGGCAGTATGGGGCTGGGGAGATTTTTGCCAATCTCACTAACAAAGGAGCTGGGATCTAATAGTCTTAAGCGGATAGGAGAGGACCTTTTATAAAGAGGAGTGTTGGAATCAAACTTACCTAAGGCATTACTAACAAATTTTGAAAAATGTAGATTGTTTGTGGTGGATATCATAATGGCTTGGGATTTAGGGTAAACAGGGTAGAGAGGAAGGGGAAGCTCTTGTATTCACAATGCCCCATGCTACTTTTCCACTCTGGACCAGAATGTCTGGCAGTTCTTCTCTGTGCTGTAGTAAGAGCTAACATTTTCTTAAGTACTCACTGTGTGTCAGTGAGTGTTTTAAGAACACATGTGTGTTCTAAGAACTACACATGTACCAGATCGTTGACATTTGCAGTAATGATTTGAGGAAGGCACCATTATTATTTCCACCTTATGCATGATGGGTCAGAAAGGCACAAAATGGTGAAATCATTTGGCCAAGGCCATGTACATAAGAAGATATAAATGTAGCATTCAAATTAGGGCAGTATGAGTCCAACATTTTTTTTTTCAATTTGATATTATGAGAAATTTCACTTAGAAAAGTTGAAGGGATCCTACAATGAACATCCATATACCCATGTGGAGATGTTTTGTATAATTCTGAATAATTTGAAAATAAGTTTCAGCCATAATGACATTTCACCTCTAAATATGAGGGCTTGCTCCTACATAGAGTGATGATGTCACTATCATACCTAAGAAAATTAAGACTGTATCACATAGCCAATATTAAGTCCATATCCAAAATTTCCTAACTGCTTTTAAAAATATATTTTATAGCTGTTTTTTTCTTATCAAGATTCATTGAATGTTCGCACATTATGTTAGATCTTATGTCTCCTTAGTCTTTTTTTAAATAGAAAAATTTTCCATCTTTTTTCTTTTCTCACAATATTGACTTTTAGAAGCAGTCATGCCAGTTGTTTTATTGAATTTCCCACATTCTGGATTTGTCTCATTTTCTCATGGTGGTGTGTAAATGGGTCTTCTATAAGGCCTAGGTTTTATCTATGTCCCTTGTCCTCTTCTTTAAGCTCCGGGAATAGAGTCATTTACCAAGGAAACACTCATTTAAAAAAACGGTGTTACTTCTTTATCCTTAAATAGAATGGATAACACCTTAAAATATAAGATTGTCTTTGGTAACTGTCACAATGACTGGCATCAGGCCCTGATTATATTGAGTATGTTAGGAATGTATTGGCCTCTTCTTCTTTAGTGACCATCCTGGCAGCAGAGTCCTGCTGATACGCATACTTAAAATGAAATAACATCGGAGTACCTACTGTTACACGTGGTTCAACATGTAGGAGTCTGTTTCTGTATGGGCGTGTGTGTGTGTGCGCATGCACGCACATGTGCACACACTCATCAGCTCTTCACAAAATCCATATGTGATAGATATTATTATCCATCTTAGAAATTAAAGTAGTTATATAGGTATTCAAAGCCATTATTTAAAAGATATTTGCCTAATTCTAAATCCTATAATATTTCCACAGTTCAGCTCTCATGCCAACGTTGATTGGCTATTAGTGGCTGAATAGAATACAGTCTTGAGGAGGATTCTGAGGCCACACTTCTTCCTAGGGAGAAAAAGGTGCCATGGAAAATCCTCAGAGTCTGCTGTGAGCCCCAGGGAGGGTAGGGGCTAATACATTTGAAAAATATTTGAGACACCACCTGACCCTACAATGAGCAGGCTCTTATCTGGGGACACCATTTCTTTCTTCCTTCAAAGACAGTCACGGCTCTCCAAACTTTTATCATGCAAAGAACCCGTGTGTTGAGGTAGTAACTCTTCCAGGGCACATGCACGTTCAGGGGTGCCGGTGGTTGGGGGAATGCAGTGCAGCTCATATAGCTCCCTAATGTAGACAAGAGGTTGCTGTTTACACCTGACTAGAAATAAGTGTATGTAAATGGTCCCATAATGTGTCCTCTAACAGATTCTACAGAAGAAAGCAGTTAATGTAAAGACCCACTTCATGGGTCATTTAGAAGAAATCCACAATTTTGTAAGTGAGACATGCTGATTAGATGCTTTCTGTTGAATTCTTCTTAGAAAGCTTCAGACCCATGGAAAGTGTGGAAAGAAAAGCAACTTTGTAGGATGTCTTCTCCAGGCTTCATTTACCCCACTGTACTGGAGGCATTAGGACACGGTAGAGTCATTGCCTTGGAAACAAATGGTAATTAGGAATGGAGGCAGATGATTTGATTGCATTATTAAGTCTGAGGTAATTAGAGACACAATTTTATTCCCTGTAATATGGCTATGAAGTTAGAAGTCACCAACAGAGCCAAAGATGGGAGGATGTAGTTAATGCTGAAAATTTACTCTCCATCCTCTTTCAAATTCTGCTGCTATCTGCCATTTCCCAACCCAAAGCATTATTTCAGCACTGAAAATATCATGAAAGCTTATACTCCGGTATCACTTTATACTTTTTATTTATTTATTTTATTTATTTTTTTAATTTTTTTTATTACTTTATACTTTTTAAAATAGTATTCCACCAGTTACCTAACCTGAACTCAGTAGTCTAACCCAATGAGTCAGTGAAGCTTATCCCTTACTGATACCACATTTCAAGTTGACACTTACTGAAGTTAAATCATTGGGCCATTATTACCTTAATTTGAAAAGCTAGAACACGGTTCTTTTCTGTTTTTTTCTTCCACATTATGATGAGTATGGAAGTCAGTGTGAAAAATAACACATTATAAAGAAATGTTGGACAACCCAATGACATGTATTAATATATAATTCCAAAGGCTTTTGCCCTTTTCACTTGTTTTGTACATCCACACTCATCCCCATAACCACAAAATGGAGCGTGCTCTTTCATTATGGCAGGACCTAGGGACCCAGGCATTTTTTATCTCATTAATGCTACTATCATCTACTATACCCATTGGTGTATGGGCACCTTTCCATTACCAAAATGACTTTGAAAACAAATAAATGTACTCTTTTTAAGTTTTTTTGTCTCCAGTTAAAGGAGAAATTTTTAAACTATATGTAAGAATCACTTGAGGAACTTGTTAAGACAACAGATTAATAGAATCTGCCCCCAGAGAATGAGACTATGTTGGTCTTCATTTGGGACTCAGAAATATACATATTTTACAAGTACTGTGGAAAGATTTAATTCAAGTTATTTTCAGAACTGAGAAATACTGCAATTAGAGGGATAACAGAAATAGCATAATGGGGAAGTTACAAATGCCCTTAATCTTTCAAAGCCTTGTAGCTAGTATCCTCCATCTATGTTCTTATCTCTTTTATAAGTTTCTTCCTTCCAACCATATTCCTAAGAGACCTCTAACCTCTGCAATCTGATACCACCTTAGGAAAGGTCATAAGGATGTGGCTAGTGGCTACCATATTGGACAGAGCATCTCTAGAATCTCAGGACATGAAGCTTTTATCCTTTGCTGGATAACACTCTCTAAGATGTTATAGCTCAAATGGGTACTTCAGCACAAGTCAGAAGTTCATTTCTTTCTCCTATTACTGACTAATATTTGAGCTTTAGTTAAGTATCACCATCTGTAATATGATATTAAAAACCTTATTTGCCAGAGATTTTCAGAGGATCATTGGAGATAAGACATTTTCTTTTTTAAATAGGCTTCATTTTTAAAGCAGTTTTAGGTTTAAAGAAAAATTGAGCAGGCAATACAGAGTTTGCATATACTCTCACCCAGTTACCACCCTCCCCCCAGTTCTCTCTATTGATAATTACAGCTCCATTGGTGTGGTACATTTGTTACAACTGATGAACCAATATAATACATTTTTAATAACTAAAATCCATACTTTACATTAAATTTCATTTTTTGTGCTGTACATTTCTTTTTGTTTTGACAAATACATAATGTGACACATTCACTAGTACAGTATCTTACCTAAGTTTTGCTGCCCTAAAAATCCTCTGTGCTTTACCTTTTCATCCTTCTCCACCTAACCCCTAGCAACCACTGATCTTTTTATTGTCTCTATAGTTTTGCCTTTTCCAGAATGTCTTATAGTTAGAATTATATAAAATGCAACCTTTTTAGGCTAGCTTCTTTCATTTAGCAACAGGCATTTAAGATTCTCTATTGTCTTTTCATGGCTGGATAGCTCATTTTTTTTAATTTTTTTATTTTTTACATTTTTTTAATTTTTTTATGTTAATCACCATACATTACATCATTAGTTTTTGATGTAGTGTTCCATGATTCATTGTTTGCGTATAACACCCAGTGCTCCATTCAGTACCTGCCCTCTTTAATACCCGTCACCAGGCTAACCCATCCTCCCACCCCCCTCCCCTCTAGAACCCTCAATTTGTTTCTCAGAGTGCATAGTCTCTCATGGTTCATCTCCCCCTCCGATTTCCCCCCTTCATGTTTCCCTTCCTACTATCTTCTTTTTTTTTTTTTTAAACATATAATGTATTATTTGTTTCAGAGGTACAGGTCTGTGATTCAATAGTCTTACCCAATTCACAGTGCTCACCATAGCACATATCCTCGCCAATGTCTATCACCCAGCCACCCCATCCATCCCACCCCCGACCACTCCAGCAACCCTCAGTTTGTTTCCTGAGATTAAGAATTCCTTTTGCCCATGTGAGTTGAAGACTTATGTCTACACAAAAACCTATACATGAATATTTATAGTAGTTTTCTTCATAACTGTAAAGAACTGGGGAGTAACAAAGATGTCCTTCACTAGCTGAAATGAGATAATAAATGAGATAGCTCATTTATTTTTATTGTTGAAAAATATTCTATTGTTTGGGTGTACCACAGTTTGTTTATGATTTCAGTGTGGATGTGCCATTTTGCATTCCCATTAGCAATGAATTGCAGTTTCTATTGCTCCACACACTTATCAACATTTGGTGTTGTCAACGTTTTTAATTTTAGCCCCTCTCGTAGGTATATAGTGGTATCTCATTGTTTTAATTTGCAATTCTGCAATGACATATAGTATATGCTCTTTTTTTTTTATCTGTACATCTTCTTTGGTGAGGTGTCCAGATCTTTTGCCTATTTTTAATTGGGTTATTTATATTCTTAATTGTTGAGTTTGGAGAAGTTTTTTTTATCAGATATGTGTTTTGCAGATATTTTCTCCCACTCTTTGACTTGTCTTTTGTTTCTCTTAGGTGTGTCTTCCATAGAGCAGAATTAAAAAATTTTTTTTTTCAAGATTTTATTTACTTATTTGAGAGAGAGAGTGAGAGAGAGAAAGAGCACAAGAGGGGGAATTGGGAGAGGGAGAAGCAGACTCCCTGCCAAGCAGGGAGCCCGATGCAGGACTCGATCCCGGGACTCCAGGATCATGACCTGAGCCGAAGGCAGTCACTTAACCAACTGAGCCACCCAGGCGCCCCCAGAATTTTTAAATTTTAATGAGATCCAACTTACCAATTTTTTCTCTCATGGATCATGCTTTTGGTGTTGAATTTAAAAACTCATTGCTAAATCCAAAGTTGCCTAGATATGCTCCTAGTTATTTTCTAGAAGTTTCGTGTATTACATTTAGGTCGGATTCATTTGGAGTTAATTTTTATACATGCTCTAAGGTCTGTGTCCAGATTCATGTTTTTGCATGTGGATATACTGTTGTTTTAGCACCATTTGTTTAAAATATTTTCCTTTCTCCATTAAATTGCCTTTTCTCCTTTGTCAAAGATCAGTTGACTGTATTTCTTTGGGTCTATTTCTAGGCTCTATATTCTGTGGCATTGAATAGGCAATGCCTATTCTTTCACCAGTATCACACTGCCTTGATTACTGTAGTTTTACAGGAAGTCTTGAAACTGAACAATGTCAATCCTCTGACTTGGTTCTTCTTCAGTATTGAGTTGGCTGTTCTTGGTCTTTTGACTTTCCATATAAACTTTAGAATTAGTTTGTCAATATCCACAAAATAATTTCATGGATTTTGAATAGGATTTTCTCATACCTTGGACCAAGGTGGAAAGAAATGACATTTTAACAGCATTGAATCTTCCTGTCCATGAACATGGAATATCTCTACCATTTATTTAGATCTTCTTTGATTTATTTATTCAGAGTATTGTTGTTGTCTTCATGTAGATCCTGTACATATTTTGTTAGAATTATACCTAAGTTTTTAATTTTTGGTACTAATGTAAATGGTATTAGGTTTCTAATTTTAAATTCCAACTGTTCATTGCTGGTACATAGAAAAGCAATTGTCGGGCGCCTGGGTGGCTCAGTTGGTTAAGCGACTGCCTTCAGCTCAGGTCATGATCCTGGAGTCCCTGGATCGAGTCCCGCATCGGGCTCCCTGCTCGGCAGGGAGTCTGCTTCTCCCTCTGACCCTCCCCCCTCTCATGTGCTCTCTCTCTCCTCTCATCCTCTCTCTCAAATAAATAAATAAAATCTTTAAAAAAAAAAAAAAGAAAAGCAATTGTCTTCTCTTTGTTAATATACATCCTACAAATTTCTATAATTACTATATTACTATAATCATCTATTAATCTCAGGAGTATTTTTCTTCATGTAATCTGTGAAAAAGAAGATTTTATTTCTTCATTCCCAATCTGTATGCTCTTTATTTCCTTTTCTTATGGTACTAGTTAGAACTTTCAGTATGATATCAAATAGCACTAGTGAGAGACTACATCCCCGCCTTCTTCCTGATCTTAGGGTTATAGCATTTAATTTCTCACAGCTAAATATATTACCTATAGGTTTTTTGTAGATGTTATCCATTTGAGGAACTCTCCTTCTATTCCTAGTTTGCTGAGAATTTTTATCATGAATGAGCTTTGGAATTTGTCAAATATTTTTTCTGCATTTATCTATATAATCATGTTTTCTTTTTCTTATTTAGCTTGTTGGTATGATGGATTGTATAAATTGATTTCCAAATATTAGTTAAGGCATATTTTAAATGTAGTTTCACACATCAGCATAACATTTGAAGACCCGACATTGTTATGGGCATTCCCTTGACCAATAGAGTTACCAGATACAAGGAGTAATGGGAAGGATAGTTAGAGGGGAGAGAAAGCCAGAGGAAAGTAGGCTGTTGCTCTTGTTGAACGTTCTGCTTCAGGAGTGTTTCTTGCTGTATGCAGAACAAAGACAAGCTTGTCTTAAACACACCAGCATAGTATCCTTAGTTATGTCCCTTGAGAAAGAGGAGAAGAAAGACTTCATGTTACTACCATTTGGTTTATTGGACTTTTATACTCCTCCTCTTCAGAATCAGAATTTCAAGATTGTTTCCAGAATTGTAGAATTTTAGATTTTACAAACTAGTAAAACTTAAGGCTTCCAATTTTTCAAAAAACATTTTGCCAATTGAGGTTTTACCTTGAAGGTTTTAGGACAAATTATGAAGGGCAACTAAGGATGCAAGGAGAAGACACCACAGCTCTTGCTCTGTCTACTTCTTTAGAAAGGAGGGCCCCAAGTGCTTAACTAGATCACCTATATACTGTATACTCCAAACTAGTGATGGTTATGCAGGTCACATTCAAAATTAAGGGAGATCTTGCCTAAGAAAAGACAATTTGGTAAAGTATTGTATCTGTGATCTCACAAACATTCTTTAAATTGTGCTTAGAACTACGAGATATAAATGGACAGGAAGCTAAGATTGCCATCCTCATAGAGTTGGTAGCCTATTTGAGGAGACAGAACTAAATGAGAATTACCCAGGCAGGAGGCAAACTTTATACCTTTGAGGTCTGACCCAAGTACTACAGAAAATAAACATTTTAAGGAGTCAAGAAAGTGAAACCAGAGTAGGCTGAAGAAGACAAGGAAGCCTGAGAAATGGGGATTTGATTTGGGCTTGAAGGAAGTGTAGACTTTGGGGTGCAAAAGGTGTCCCAAAAACATAGGAAGAAAAAAATAACATAAAAATGGATTGTGACTACCCTATGCTGCTTTTAAAGCATCCTCCTATCTCATAGTTTTATTCCTTTGTAGCTCACATCTCTGTGTCACTCTCTTCTTTTTTCTTTTTTCTTTTTTCTTTTTTTTTAAGATAGTTGTCACTTACCAAGCTCCTGATTGCTGCTTCTCATTTTTTCATACACATTACCACCTAGCTCACCAGCTTCTTCTTAGCCTTAACCTTTATCCTCATTCGGGGTGATTTCAACATACAGTTGCACAGTCATTCTGGAAATCTGGAACTTTGTTGCAAATGGTCAAGGATCTCCTCTTCCTGCGCATCTCAGCCACCAATTCCATGATCAGTTTCCAAGCTATAATCTCATCCCACAAACTCCCACCTTCCAGCTCCCTTGCTGCAGTGTCCCGCATGAAACTCCTCTTTATATTCATAGCAACCCCTCCTTTCATGGCTCTACTTTCCACAGGATGGCTCTTGGGTTCACTCACACAGTTTGGATCCCATGGCTCATCCTCACAAATCATATTCTTACAAGGCCTTGGCTGGCATCCATCTTCCTTGTGCTTGCATTAGAGCAGCTTAACTTGGCTGAAGAAAAAACACAAAACTAAAGAGATTCTTAATCATCGAAAATTTATAATTATGATGGCCTTGGTACATTTGCAAAAATGTTGGGAAACGTCAAACCAAAGTCTACTTAGGGCTTAAGACAAGCTTGCCGCTTATACTCTCTTATACTATATAGATGTCCATAGACCTGGGTCTAAATACCTGAAGTTATAAAACCAACTAAAATACTGCCTAATGAAATATGATCTTTCCTTCTGTCTTGACAAATACACCTTCCCAATGACCTGGAAAGCCAGCTTTTAACTGGACTCCTCAGAATTCTGTGGGAGCTAGCAAATGGAGAAATAAAGTCAGTGGCTTGCCCCTTTCTCTTCTCAGTACTACAGACTTAAGGATTTAGACAATGTGGTGAGCATGTCCATTTACCTTGCTCATTGCAACTGCCCCTCAGACCCTCCTAGGGCCTCAAGGTCACATGTGGTCATAGCCTGATCTCATCTCAGGTGGACAGACATGGGAAAGAGGATCAAACAGAAGTAGTCTTAGACCACTTGGACAGGGAATTCTGGGTAGCCAGCTACCCAAAGTCTAGTTTAGAGGGTCAAGGTCGGCTTTGGTTGCGCACATCCCTTTAACACCATGGCTGAGGAATGTGGTTGCCCAGCAAAGAGCCAGAATGGGGACCCCTAAAATATGAGGTGGAGGGTCAAAGCCCTTTCTGCCAGGGCATAAGGGCAGTATTGGTTCAAGACAGCTCTAAGGAAAAGCCTCATCACGTAGGCACAATGAGCTGGGCCAGAGGGAAAGCCTCTGTCGTTAAAAGATTACCTGTTGTTAATACCATGTATTACAGTAACACAGCATGAAGCCCAATACTCAAACTCAGTTTTCATTCAGAGAAGGGAGAAAGTTTTAAGATTTTAAGCTTACTCTAAGTTTCCCAGGAACTTCTGCAAAAGATGGCTCAAAAAGCCATGTTTTGGGACCTCATTAATACAGTATGAACCAAAGATAAGAGGGCCATTTATTATCAGATCTCTTCAGCCTCTTCTACTCCACGGTGCCTTGCAGCTTTGGTAAGTGAGGGCTCCAGTCTATGCAAGGAGGCACTCAGAGGGAGGGACAGTGGCAGGGGGCCCGTTGGAGACCGCAGTGAGCCGCAGACCAATGCTGGTTCCCAGAGGGGAATGACAGCAAATCCATCAAGACAAACACTGTCAGTGCACTTGAGAAATATTCCCAGGGGCCTTCTGGACTATTTTGGGGCAGGGCTAGTTCTTGAAGGGATTTGGACCCCCCAGAAAACAAGTTATATGAGAGACCAGAAGCCAGTCTTTAGGTTATAGTGGAGAGGCTCTACAGTCTAACAATTTGACACCAGAGGGTTTTGTTTTGTTTTGTTTTGTTTTGTTTTGATACCAGAGGTTCTTAAGGATACACATATTTGGGAAAGGAGATAGTGAAGAAATGAAGGCAGTTGGCTGGAGGAATTGCCACTTAGAGTAAAAATACCAGCTGAGTTTGCTAGGGAAAGAGGAGACTTGAACTAGCATTTTGTGATGTGTATTGTGTGCCAGGCATTATACATGTGAAGTTTAATTGTCAAAAGAATTCAGTGAGATAGGTGTTATTCCAATAGTACCCGAGGCTCAAACAGGTCAAGAAGTTGCCCAAAGATGCACGGTAGACAGAGAGAGGGTTCCTGAGCAATGTTAGTCTCCTCCGCTTTGCTGCTTTCTGTAATCACAGAAATCCCTTCCCTGAGAGACTCTCCTGGCATCTTTGCAGTGAAGGTTATTTCATAAAGAAATTCTTGCATTCAGTTTAAATAGCAGCACTCTTTTGACCTTGGCTATCTCATCTGTTTCATAGTTCTAGATATTAAATTACATTTCATTATGTATATGCCTGAAATAGTATTAGTTCTGGGGGGATATTCGAAGCTGTCACAGAAAGGGCCTTGTGTATTAAATTGGCATGTCAATATCTAAAAGAATATCATTTTCATGTGGGTCTTTAATAAATAATATTTGAAGGTAAAATGGAGTCCAAAGTATACTTTGAGATATATGTATGTATCTCAGAATACCCCTTATATCCCCTTTAGCTGTTCTCTCCCCTTCTCTCTGTTGAACAACTTCAGTGCTGTGCTATCCTGTCTCTGAATCTCCTATCTAGACTCTGTCTCTGCTGCCTTTTGAAGCTCCATAGAAGAAAACTCAAAGCTGGCTTTCTTGGCCACTGCCGGAAGACAAAAATCTGGGTGATGGTGGAAAGATAATCACCATTTCTGTTGCTTCAGAGAAGTCTCATGCTTTAGTGCCATGTATATAAAAGATGAGCAGCTAATTGAATTGTGGATTTTTATGCCCATTTTATGAAGCTATGTAAATCCAGGGCTAATTTACCATGGTTTCCACCTATAGAGTGACCCCATTACGCCCACGGGTGAGGAGAGACATGGCTATTACACACAGCAACTTGGTCATGAAATCCCTTATTTGTGATCACATTCAGGAAGCCATGAACCTTTCCCACTTACTATCGTATTTTAATTCGCTGCCACACTTTTGAGCACACCTATAAATCAGTGTGCATCTTTAAAAGATAAATCTCACACCAAATCCAGGGCGAACAAGTGCATCCTGTTTTATAGAATCTGTGTGACCTGACTGCAAAAAGCATTTTTGATTAATCAGAACTAAGATTTTAATAAAGAAACAGCAGGTGGGCTAACCACAAAATTAAAACTCCCAACCGTCTCGGAGTAATAAAGTCATAAATATAAAAGTGCTCAAAATATCTCATTTGCATCTTTGAATAACATCCCTGTTTAACAAGGACAGGGCACGGGCTTGACCAGCAGAGGGCAGTTTCTTTTATGTGTTGTCATTTCCTGGTTCAGTCTTGCTGCAGTATCTTTGTCAATCTTTCACTGCGTAATAGAGCAGGGCCTGTGTGCTAAATAATTGCCATCTGCGGTGTGTTTTTACCAGTGATTTTTACACCCAGTTGCTCAACTGCAATATCAAATCAACTGCATTTCAATACAGGCTAGAGAACAAAAATGTGCCTTTGGTTTCCTAATCAAGTTTGGTCAATTTAAGGATGCTTTTTTGCAGAACTGAGGTCAATTTATCTGTGTGAATGTGGTATAGCCTCCCTGTTAGTAGTTAAAATTTTATGGCTTTTTGAACAAGGCAGATCAAGGTTTGAAATCAGGCTCTGCCGTGTAATGGCTGTGTAGCCTTATAGCAGTTTTGTTAATTACCCTAGTTACTTAACCTGGGCCTACTTTTTATAGAAAAACATAAATCATGACACTATAGCCCAAGGTTGTGTTGAAGTTTCAACATCTTAAGAATTTATGAAGAGCGCCTGGGTGGCTCAGTCGGTTGAGCGACTGCCTTCGGCTCAGGTCATGATCCCAGCGTTCTGGGATCGAGCCCCACGTCGACTCCCTGCTCAGCGGGAAGCCTGCTTCTCCCTCTGCCTCTGCCTGCCACTCACCCTGCCTGTGCTCTCTCTCTCTGTCAAATAAATAAATAAAATCTTTAAAAAAAAAAAAAAGAATTTATGAAATAAGTACTTGAAGACTTTCAGCTTAACCTGTGTAAGTTACACATACACCCAGAACATAGCCCCCCAGTCAATCTGCCTCAGGAATATTTGAGCACCATAACCATGCACTACATTTACTACATCTAGGCAAACAGTCGAATCAATACGCCCATGTATTCTTTTGGTGATTGTAAGCATGGCAGAGGGATGATAACAAATGTATTTTATAGTTCATGATCTGCTTTTACATGCATTATTTCATTCATTCTCCATGCCAACTCTTTAGCTAGGTAGGACAGATATTAGGATCTTCCTTTTACAGTGAGGAAATCAAGCCCCAGAAAGCTAAGCTATTTGCCCAACATCACACGGTGTTGATAGATACAGAACTTGAACATTGTTCGATCTGATACCCAGTGCAGGGCATTTTCAGCACACACTGGTACCTCTGAAGAGGAGAAATGACTCATCTGTCAGTGTCTATCTCTACGTGCATTAATCAAGAGAATTAGGCCAAGTTACCTCCCAGTTCCCTTCTAGCTCTGACATACCAAGAGGTTCTAACAATTTCCATGAAAGGGGTGGTTCTAACGCAGCAGAGATTTATCACTGTACTTGTACTATTCTTAGAAGATGAGGCTTCAAGACTTAGAAATACCAAAGAAACTTCTTGGAGGAAAGAGAGGTAAAGAAATATATGGTGAGGCCCTATTGGACCCTGAGTCAGTCAATCATTTGATTGAAAAAAAAAAGTCATCTGTTTCATTCTTCTCTTTAATACCCATTAAACCTCACCTCTGTCATTATTCTAAATACCACCCTCTATGACAGTACACCACAATGTAATCCTACCAGATTTCTTTCTTTTTTTTTTTTTTTTTTAAGATTTTATTTATTTATTTGACAGAGAGAGACACAGCGAGAGAGGGAACACAAGCAAGGGGAGAGGGAGAGGGAGAAGCAGGCTTCCTGTGGAGCAGGGAGCCCGATGCGGGGCTCGATCCCAGGACCCCGGGATCATGACCTGAGCCGAAGGCAGACGCTTAACGACTGAGCCACCCAGGCGCCCCCAGATTTCTTTCTTGATCAGTAAATTATAACACACCAAATGAACCAGCTCTCCCTCACTGCCATCCATACACCACCCCTAAAACCAAACCAAATAACCAAATAACACTTACAGTCATATTAGCAGAAGTAATAATAATAAACACATGTAATACATTCTCTATGTGTCAGGACTGTCCTTTGTGCTTTAAAGGTATAATTTCATATGATTCTTTTTTATCTCATGAGGTGGCTACTTTTAATATCCATGTTATACAGCTGAGTAGTTTGTTAAAGGCCTCATCTCCCTCTCTCCTGTGCCGTGTGTGTGTGTGTGTGTGTGTGTGTGTGTGTGTGTGTGTGTGGTCTAGGCTACCATCGCTAATTTCCTGGTTACTGCAATAGTCTTTTTACTGGTCTTTTTCTGCCCTTATTTACCAACACATCAGTCTACAAGGCATCTGGACTAATCTTTTAAAACACACTTTAATTTTGTCATTCTCATGTTTAAATCCTTTGTGAGATTTCCGTTGTACTTATAATGCCAAAAAGGCATTTCTGGGCACAACTACTTTGTAATGTCAGCTCATGCCTCATCCTTCTTCAGTTATGAGGCTTCAACCACATCGAAATTCTCTCTGTAACTTGGCTGGACCGAGAAGTTTCCCACTCCAGGGTCTTTTCCCATGGGGTTTCCTGGATGGAATGCTTTTCTTTCTATCCTTACATTTGTTAATACAATGCATACCTGAATTAATGTCACTTCTACATAAAAGCTTTCCTGGGTTACTTAGTCTCAAGTAGACGCACTTAATTCTTTTGCTGAATACCCTGCTTTTTTATTATTCTTAATACAATTAGTAATTGTATCCTTATGTGCATGTTTATTATTATGGGTTTCTTTTAACAAGGAAAGGGTCCATGCCTCTATTTTTACACTTTATATCAAAAATTTCACACAGTTACTTGAAGGGAGTGGAAATGAATTAAATAGCAAAGTCAAAGATTCAACTTCTTCATCCTTTCTAAATGTCCTTATTCCTTTCTCCCCAATTTCTTCCTCCAAAAAATGCAAGACATTTAAACAACCTATTCTTTAGACGAAAACAAAAATTATAGAACAACATGAAGCCATAATTAAAACAAAACAAGGAACAACAAATAAAAGTTGCACAAAGATAATAAAAGAATAAGCGGGAATTAAGTGGATGATTCTCATTCCTGTTATATAAGATTTTCACCCTCTTTTTGATTTTTCAAATAATACTTGTTCACCTGATGTTAGCATTCCAGATACTCTGGATCTAACCAATAAAGAAATTATAGAAAAACTACTGGGGAAAGTGAACTAGCATCCACCCAAGAATTAAGAAGGTACTCAGGGATGAAATTGAGAAACCACTGGGCCCATTATTTAATTGGAAGGGCCATATGATGTATGTCATAAAATCATAATTATGTGAATGAGGTGAATGGTGACTAGTTCACCCAATCCTAGAATAATAAACTAGGAGGAAGTCTTCCCAACCCACAGCTTTGAAACTTTAAAGAATTACACATTACACTGAAGGGAAATAAAGTAACAAATTTTAAAATAGAGATACATTTTAGAGAACTGATATAAACTCATGGGTATTAATATTATGGTATCCTAAATGGAATGAGGTCATTGGGTAGCTATCATTTAGCATCTTAAGTAGATGCCCTAGATCAAAGATATGCTTCTCTTTAAATCATGTTCATGTCATAGATTAAACACATATTTTAAAATCTTAAAAAAAAAAAAAAAAAAAAAAAAAAACAGACGCCTGGGTGGCTCAGTCAGTTAAGCATCTGCCTTTGGCCCAGGTCATGATCCCAGGGTCCTGGGATGGAGTTCTGCATCGGGCTCCCTGCTCCGCAGGGAGTCTGCTTCTCCCTTTGCCGGCAGCTCCCCCTGCTTGTGTTCTCTCTCTCTGGCAAATAAATAAATAAAATATTTTAAAAAATAAAAAAAAAATATATGTGATGCAATGTGTTAATTTACAACTTAGCAGTGTGTAGTATTTTAGTCCACATTTGGTGCCAAATACTTTTTCTTATTTTACTAGAATTCATTTAAGTAGGGCAGATCTACCATTTATTAGGTGACTGCAGGAGTGAGTGATCTTCTGGGGCATATTGTTTCCAATTAATTCTGCCTCTCAGTGTATCAGAGCTTTCATCCTAAGAAGATGGCTCCCCACTCTTTGCCCCAGTGACCACCTACTATGGTATTCTTCCAAGGGCTTTGTTCTTACCTTATGTCATTTGTTAATTTGATTATCAGTAAATACTTACTGAATACCTACTGCAAACAGGCTAGGTGCTGTAGAAATTGGAGGGGGGGGGGCATGATTACATGTTTCCACATCTTGCACACATGCAAGAGAAAGAAAAATTAATGAGCGATCACTATATACCATGTGAAGTGCTACAAGAGAGATGCATGTAAAAAACAAGACAATTGAAGACAGAAAGTCTCAGAGAAAATATTTGAGTTTAATCTTAAGTGTTCATAGGGCAACACTTGGAAGGTGGAAAGAAAACATTTATGGAAGAGAGGAGATGTGTTCAAACATAATATGCTTAAGAAATGGAACTCATGGGGGTGCCTGGATGGCTCAGTCTGTTGGGTGTCCAGTTTTTGATTTTCACTTAGGTCATGATCTCAGGGTTGTGGGATTGAGCCCTGCATCGGGCTCCATGCTCAGCAGGGAGTCCGCTTGAGATTCTCTCTTTCCCCCTGCCCCTCCACCCCCCAGCTCACTCTCTCTTTCTCTCTCAAATAAATAAAACTTAAAAAAAAAATAGAATTCACTTTTGGGGGAACTGCCGGAAGGGAGAGGTAAGCGTCAGCTTAAGAAGTCATACTTAGAAGATGAAACTCTGTTCTGAAGGAATAGAGACCGGGGACACTAAGAGAAAAGCCTTCCTTAGATTTTGAGAGACAGATGGAGGATAGACAAGCCTTCTGACTTCTAACTTGTTCAGCTAGATGGATTATGGTGCCATACTTTGAGATGGGAAGCATGGAAGGAGGATTAATTGAGAGTATGTGCTTGTGCTTATGAGGAAGAAGGTATGTGAGGGAGAAGATGCTGAGTTCACCTTTGGACATGTTAGTTTTAGATACCTGTGGATCCTTTATGCAGAGATGTACAGCAGGCAGCTCGACACACAGTCATGGAGATGAAGACTAAAGTTTTGACTAGAGATAATGACCCAAATGTCATATAAATGATAGTGAATGCCGTGGCACTGGGGTGAGGATGTGCTGGAGATGAGGAAGAACATTTCGAGTGGGAAGACTAAATGATGTTATTTAATCAGAAGTTATAAAATAATGTAATTTGCATAGAGGAAAGTAATTGAATTCTGCTACAATAACCTCAACTTGGCAAATGGGAAAATGTGAGCACATAGCAAGCCTTCATTCAGTGAATGAGCATTTACCACTTGCCAGGCACCAAGAAAGACACAGGGCATATTTATACAAAAGCTATAAAAGTAACTTTCTAAGCAAAATTAATTCTCACAGAACTATAAATTGTGTTGATTTCTAATTACTGTTTGCTAAAGTTTAGGAGAAATAAGCTTCCAGTTCTGATGTAGCAACATGAGGAGGGGATATGTAAGCAAGTAGAGTATTACCTCCTTAGAAAAGCTGAACCAGTATGGAACAGTTCTTGGCTTCTAATGATGGGTGGGGAGAAATGGAAGCATGAGAACACAGGAAGACAGACTACTCAAAGACAGGACTCCTGCCATGTATCCAGCTGGTTTGAAATATGCATTAGTATCTGTCTCAGCAGCTTGTCTTGTGAAAGCAGTTGATCCAGAAGCAGAGCAGTAGGCAACAAATGATCTACAAGTTGTCTCTGTATTGCATTCACACTAAGTACAGGTGCCTGCTATTTGGGAATACCCTTCCTTGGGACCATGGATGGACATGACTACAGGAAGTCAGCTACTTCCTTCCTTCTCTGTCCACAGTTTCTTGTTAGATAGAAATATATTAGCAAAATAAATAGAGGTAAATAGCTAAACGGACACATAGACATGTACTCAATGTGCAGAAGTCAAGGAGAAAGGAGGATTGGAATAGACTGCTGCCCTCACCCTGCTCCCAATCTTCTACGCATCTCTGAAGCCATGTGGGATTTTAATACCTACGAGCTCTTCATACCTAAGCATATTCAAAGGTATTGGATTTTTCTTTGGCTATACTAAAAAGTAATTTGAGGAGAGAGAAGCTTGGGCAAGCCAGAAGCATTTGATGAATGTAAAAGGAAGGATTTCAGAGTTATCTGGCCAAAGAATCATTAAAAACAATCGTCTGTTCATCTGAATAGACCAGGAAGAGCCCCTCACCTTTTGAAAGCTTGAATATAGTATGGAAGTAGAAGATTAGGGATATAACGAAAGACTTTGAATTTCAATTACTTGAAAAATAATTAAAATTGATTTCTTATATATTTTATTGTGCTGAGACTTTAGTCATACTTCTGGGCCTGCTCTTAACCATTTTATGAATTAAGGTGTGTCAGTGGGAGAGTCCTATGCTTATTCCCTCAGTAAATATCAAAACCCTCTTATGTCCTTTAATTCTTATTAACTCCATTTAAGTTAAGCTATAAAGGACCAACTGACCATTGAGGGATTGAAATTTTAAAGTACAGGCAAAATTAGAAAATGATATTATGGCTTTATGCACACTTGGCTTAGCACTTTAGAGTAAATAGGCAAATAGTTCTACTGTCTGTTTCAATGGCAGAAAAATGAATAAATTTGGCATTATTGTCTACCAGATTTCATTAATTATAAACTCTGGGAATCAAGAGACCCATGTTCTCACACAGGCCTTTTTTATAACTATCTTTATGATCTCAATAAGCTATACCTTTTGGGGGCTCTCATTTTTTTCAACTCTGAAATGAGATTAAACTCATTTTCTCAACACATTCTGTGAGTCTGTGAAATAGTGTGAGATTCAAGAGTACCTAAGCAAACCTGGACAGAAAAGAGTGGTGTCATCCTAGGCCCTGGCAGATCCTTAACCAGTTGCCACAAAGGATGATGAGATTTGCAGGGTCCAACAACTTTTCTGTGCCCGGATGCAAGGAGGTTTGCCTTGTAGTTCGAATCTCAGAAGCCAGGAGCTGACCCTTTTTCCTGATTCGAGGAAGCACATGCTCTTTTACCAGCCGCTCTCAGTTATCTGTACCCTGAAACTAGCAGGAGCAAAGACTTCAATCAGATCCACATGGATACTTGGTGCCACGTGGGCATTATGTGATTCTCTACATAACACTGCAACCAAAATCAAATCAGAAAGCCTGGATGGCAGTTGTCAGGGCATCCATGGCTACCTCCATGCTGAGTAAATATTGCACTTTCTATGACACAAACTTTGCCAAGATGCTCCTAATTCTTTTCTAGCATGATGACTCCCAACCAGGAACTATGTCCTGAGAGACTGTGGCAATCTCCGAGTTACACACCATTTCACACACCTGTTTTTGTCTCTGTAAATTTGCAATTACTTTTCCTCCAGGCTTAGACTGATTAGAGCATTCTTCTTTCCCCTCCAGTTGTTACACAGGCAATTTTAATGTGAATCAGCTCAAATGCCAGACCAGGTCAAATCTTTAGCGCTTAGCCTCCCCAGTGAGCCTAGTTTAAATTTAAAAAGAAGAAGCCTTTAAGCCTTGCTGCATAATGCTGTCTCCTGGCCTCTGAGCAAGAAACCAGGAGAGTTAGTAATAATCACAGTGGAGAATTCATTAAGCTGTCCTAATCGAGGGCTGGGGTGAGAGGGAAGTGAGGGCCCCAAATTTGACCTGCTTGGACCTGGAGACTGGAGTGGGAAGCCAACTAACACTTTATGGAGCATCTAAGAACTAGAGGCTTAAACATTTCATTTTACCCTCATAGCATCTCTCTAAGATAAGAATTATAATCAGCATTTCACAGATGGCTCAGAGGTTAAGTAATTTGCCCAGGGTCACATATCTATAAGTAGAAGAGCGATGAATAGAATGCAGATCTCTCTACAGGCCAGTGATCTTTTTTTTCTGTTTCCTAGCCTGTTGGGGAGAAAAACTCAGCCTTAACGAAGTATAAGGCAACATGAAGAATAATTTGGGGAGTTAGTTTCCTATGGTAGCAAGAAGCTGACTGAAGCCTGTTGTCACAGAGTTGGAGGCAGGGGCATGGAGAAGGAGCAGACAGTGAGTCTGAATGAGTTACAGGCAGAGAGGGCAGACTGGGACAGAAAGCAGCCTGGGATCAGGCTTTGTAGAGAATTAGCTGGGGCCTAAGAGTCTTCATAGAGAAGGCTCAATTTACAATCCTCTCACTAGCAATGAAGACCCTCCAAAGCTAGCTACACTGGGGTTCCAGCCACATTGCTAAGGCTCACATGCCCTGTGTCATAGCCAAGTAGCATGAAAATATGTGTCTTCCCTGACCTTCACATGCTGGAGGGCCTTTCCCCAGGGTTTGGAGATCTGTCTCTTCTCACCTGCCCTGCTCCTTCATCAAGACCCAGACCAACTGTCCATAGCTTTCTCTGAGTCCGCAAGGTGAAAAATGAATCTCTTCCTATTGAATTGCCTCAGCACATTTATCAAATCCTAACCACATGGCAGTTTCTGAACAAGCCTAGTATTCCCTGATAGACTCTCAGGTCCTTAAACGTTGAGGCAAGACACATGGCGGAAGCAGCACATATTTGAAGTTTGAATATATTTCCCTTCCCCCCTCAGTGTCCTTCACAGACACAATGCTCAGAAAATATGGGTAAACCTATCCATATTATGCTTGCTGTTTCTTTCTTTCCCTTGATAAAAAACCACTGGTCATCCACCGTGTAAGGTTTTATTTACTAAGCACCAACTATGTAGATGGGCCAAGTCATGGAAGGCTTTTCCTGTCATGTCGAGACACTGGATGCTACTCTTGTTTCAGAGAGATATGAACAGGTATGGCACAGAGAAGTTACATGATCAGACTTGTTTTTAGAGAGGCTCTTCTGGAAGAAATGTTAAAGAGAGTGGAAGGAGGTGAGCCAGGCAGCAGGGAAAACAGAAGGATGCTGGCAGCATTGCAGGCATGAGGTGATAAAGGCTTAAATCAGTCTTTATAATGGAGAAGAAAAGAATAGTGGAACTGTGGGTGTATGTTCATTGACCTTTACAGCCCAGATTTCACTGCCTGGTCATTTATAGATGATACTTAGTATCTAGCCATTCCTTCATTTCCACTCCATGGGGTTTAACTTTTCTTCCCTGTAGATTTGCCAACATCCTCACCAATACTTATTATTATTTTTTTTAAATTTTAACTATCTAAGCAGGTAGGAAGTGAAGGCCCACTGTGATTTTGATTTGCATTTTTCTAAGGATTATTGAAGTTTTGTCTCATTTCTTGTGATTATTGTCCATTTGTATATCTTCTCTGGATAAATACCTATTTATACATTGTATGCTCAATCACATGGGTACATATAAAATATTTTTTCATGCATTTGTATTCTAAATCATGTGGTAAATAAAAAAATAGAGTTACAAACAATAGAGTGATACGGGCTTTTATATTTGCCCATGTATTTACCTTTACTGGAGATTTTTATTTCTTCATATGACTTCAAGTCTAGCATGCTTTCATTTCAATCAAAGGACCCCCTTTAGGATTTCTTATAGGGCAAGTGTAGTGGTAATGAACTCCCTTAGCTTTTTATTCATTTCTTTATTTTTGTCTAGGTATGTTTTAATTTCTCCTTCATTTCTGGAGCACAGATTTGCCAGATATAGAATTATTTCTTGATGTTTTTTCCAACACTTTAACTATATCCTCATACTGCCTTCCTGTCTCCATGGCTTCTGATGAGGATCCTGTACAGATCTTGCACTTGAAAAGTTGCTTGTGCTTGAAAAGTTGCTTCCTGTCTTCATGGCTTCTGATGAGGATCCTGTACAGATCTTGTGCTTGAAAAGTTGCTTGTGCTTGAAAAGTTGCTTCTTTTTCTCTTACTGCTTTTAAGATTCTCTTGTGTCTTTGGCTTTAGCTGGTTTGATTGTAATGTGTCTTGATATGACTGTCTGAGATTATCAGATTTGACGTTCATTGAGTTTCTTGGATTTGTAGATCTTTGTATTTCATCAAATTTAAAATGTTTCTGGTCATTGTTTTAAATACTCTTTTTCTAATATTGCATGTTTTTCCACTTCCTGGTATCACACAGGTCTCTTAGGCTCTCTTCACTTTTCTTCATTTTTTTTTCTTTCTGTTCCTCAGACACAACAATTTCAATTGTCCTGTCTTCAAATTCACTGAATATTTCTTCTGCCTGCTCCAATCAGCTGTTGAACACCTTTACTAAATTTCTTATCTTAGTGATGTTTCTGTGGGGGAATGAGACCTGGAGGCTACCCATTCCACCCTTTGGCTGACATTACTCCCAATGCTTTTTTCTGAAGTAAGATTTTATTGGGGTGAAACATACCTTCAGAAAAGTGCACAAAGTTTAAGATTAGAGCTTGATGGTTTCTAAGCAATCAAAAAAATAGAATACTGTTTGCTTTCCAAATTCTCTTCTCTACCCACTTTCACCAACTCTCAAGTGTGACAACCCTTTAACTTCCAACAATGTTGATTGCTCTATACTCTTTCTAAGCTTTTGTAAGTGGAATTATATTGTATGTGTTCTTTCATTTTCCAACAAGTTTTACTCAACATTATGTTCTAGGGATTCATCCATGAAATTCTGTGTAGAATTAATTTTAATTTCTATATTTTTATTAATTAATTAATAAAAGTAATTTATAAAACAATTACTTGAATAGTGAACTTAATAATATCACCATACACAGAATTCATGTATGAAAATACATATCTGTGCTTATATATTTGTAGTAAAGAAATGGAAAATAAACTAAAAATTTCATTCTTTTGATATGTCACCAAACATCCAAACTAATTAATTTTAATTTCTATATTTTTGTACAGCTTTATCCCTTTCTCTTGTTAATGGGCATTTCAGTGTGTGCATTTGTTAACTATTTTCAGTATTTCTACTGTGTGCATTTTTGTACACATCTTTTCCTGGATATATGTGCCTATCCTTAGGAGAGAAATATCTAGGTTATAGGACACATGTTAATCAGCTTTAGTTTTTCAAACTGGTTATGCTAAGTGACAAGCCCACCAAAAATGGATGAAAGCTGTAATTTTACCACACCCTCATTAACATTTCCTAGTGTCTGTGATTTGTTCCTTTTGACCTTTCAAATGTGTGAATTGAGGCTTTCTAGTATTTTACACTACTATCAGTGAAGTATGAGAGTTCTGATTCTTCCACATCCTTGCTATCCTTTTTAAAGTATTGTGGTGGGGCACCTGGGTGGCTCAGTCAGTTAAGCATCTGCCTTCGGCTCAGGTCATGATCCCAGGGTCCTGGGATCAAGTCCCGCATCAGGCTCCTTGCTCTGTGGGGAGCCTGCTTCTCCCTCTCCCCCCACTTGTGCTCTCTCTCACTATCTTTGTCTCTCTCTCTCAAATAAATAAATTTTAAAAATCTAAAATAAATAAAGTATTGTGGTGGATATGTAGTGAATCTCATTGTGGTTTTAAGTTGTATTTCCATGATGAATAATAATATTGAAAATGTTTTGATGTGATTATTGGTTACTCACGTATCTTACTTTTTGAGCTCCCTTTAAATATTTTGCCCATTACCCAATTGAGTCTTTCATATATAAAATATTTAGCTGTATGAGTTATTTATAAATGCTAGATACCAATCTTTTGTCAGATATATTTTTGTGAATTTCCTTTCTAGTCTCTGATTCATGTATTCATTTTCTTAAGGGTCTTTGCATAACTAGAGGTTTTATTTTTTAGTGGAATATAGTTTATCATTTTAATTTTTTTTCATGTGTGACCTAAGAAATAGTGGCATGCCTCCAAGTCATGAATGTAGCCTTGTACTTTGTTTTCTAAAAATTTCATGAATTTAACTCCTACATTTAGATCTTGTATATATCTTAAATTAATTTTTATGTATACTGTGAAGTAAAAGTCAAAGTTTATATTGTTCATATGTATCCAAATGTTCTAACACCATTTGTTGAAAAGATTTTCATTTTCTCATTAGATTGATTTGGCATCTTTGTTGAAAATTACATGAGTGCATAAGTCTATTTTGGGGTTCACTATAATGCTCAGTGGTTCTATGTCTATCCTTATGTAACTATCACACTCTTTTGATTAGTGTAGATTTGTACTAAAGCTTGAAGTGAGGTAGCGTAAATCCACTAACTGTTCTTTTTCAAAATTAATTTAATATTTGATGTCATTTTCAGACCCATATTTTTTAGAATTAGTTAACCAAATGCTACATTAAAACTTTCTGTAAATATGTTTTGAAATTGCATAAAGCCTATAGGTCAATTTTGGAATTATTCATATCTTAACAACAGTGTATCTTTTTATTATTTAATTATTTAATATTTCTTAGTGGTATTTTATCATGTTCAGTGTACTGAAGCTATGTATTTTCACATTTCTTGTGTTAGATACATTTCTTAGTTTGGATGATTGATGACATATCAAAAGAATGAAATTTTTAGTTTATTTTCCATTTCTTTACTACTAATATATAAACAAAGATGTATATTTTTGTACATGAATTTTGTGTATGGCAATATTATTAAATTCACTATTCAAGTAATTGTTTTGTAAATTTCTTAGATTTCTCTATATAAACAATAACATTACCTGCCAGTAAGGAGAATTTTATATCTCTCCATTTTTATGCCTTTATATCAATTATGTCATCTGTATCTTTTCTGATATTTTATCTAGTTGTTCTATCTATTAAAAGAAAGGAGTGTTAAAATCTTCAAAAATGACTACAGAATTATCTACTTCTTTTACTTACATCAATTTTTTATTTCTGTGCTTCTAAGGATATAATTTATTCATCTTCTTGAATTGACTTTTCTATGATTATACCCCTCTTCATCTTTTTCAAACATTTTGGTTTAAAGTATATTTTATCTGACATTAATATAGGAATTCTTGCCTTATGCTTACACTTCGCATGAGGTCTCTTCTTTTCATTGTTTGTGTTCAACCTGTAGTTGTTTTTATTCTTAAATATTTGTTGTATGCAAGATGTAAGTGACTCATGCTTTTTTCTGACCAATTTAACCAAATCTCTGTATTTTTTTGTCTGTTTAGTCCAGTACATTTAAAATAATTACAGATATGATTGAATTTAGTTATCCCATTTTATTCTTAAATTTCTTTGTTGCCATACATTTTTCTCTCCCCTTTCACCATTGACTAATTCTTTTGGATTATTTAAATCTTTTTTTAGAATTCCATTTTAAGTTATTTGTTGGCATTTTAGATATGCCTTTTTTTGCATTATTTTCCTAGTAATTGACATCAGTGTTAATATAATAAACTTCTCTGTTTATTTAGACCTACCATGGAACCAGTTCAAATAAACTGGAGAAATCTTGCAATAATGCATAGCCATTTATCCCCACCAATACTTTGTTCTAGATATATATTTGTTCTCATATATATTGTATTTAAATAAGTAAAAAATGAACACATTGCAATATTATTATTTTTCTCTACACCTAGGTATAGTTTTCTTTTCATTTTTCCTAAGATTTTATTTTTTTGAGTGATGTCAGCAACATGGCTGGATATGATTTCCCTTGTTTGTATCCCCTGTCAACAATAATAGTTTGGCATCCTTCTTTGAATGAAGCTGCTTTGTGAGAACTGTGGTGTCCCAGCACCATAGGCCAAGAGACCCACCTACACATGCATTGGGTAGTAGCTATACAGATGTTGGTCCTGGCCGTGGACCCTGCAGTGGCTCATGAACTGGTTCTATTACCCTCTGAACTATTGTCTGGAAGCCCCTGGAAAACGTGACTTACATAATCACCCATGGATGAGAAAGCCTTTGTGATGTCCAGGTCTCCAGAAGAGAAGTTCCACTCTCCATTGGGGGAAAATAATTGAGTTTGGATGCATAGAGAGGATGTGAAAGACAGATGATTTTACTTATGTCACTACTGCCCCAAAGTGGCACTCTTCAGTGCCAAGAGAGATCTTCTCAGCCCATGAGTTCTCCCTCAGGGGAAAGAGAGAGCATGCCAAGGAGTATCTGGCTTCTCTAGCTATACAAGGGGATACCAAAGAGGCCTAATTCACTTTTAATCTACCCAGAGTTCTGAGTTATGAGCTGCATGACTGGTGTTGGGAAGAAGCTGGGAAAGTGACAGGACTCTCAGAAGGCATTAAAGGGACATGGATTTTGCTGTGTCACAGATTCCATTATGAAGCCCATCCATGAGCTGCTGTGGATGCCTCACACACAGATCCCTCCAACTGGCCCATGGGCACCCCTAGTGCTCCATGTACCTTATCAATATATACCTCCACCCTCTCCAGGCCAGCTCTCTGTGGGCACCTTCTTTTTCTTTTTTCTTTTTTTAAAAACTGCTCAATTTTCCTTTTTTCTTTCTTCTCATTTTTTAAATTTTTTAAAATAAGCTCTACACCCAAAGTGGAGCTCAAACTCATGACCTCATGATCAAGAGTCACATACTCTACTGAGACAGCCAGGCACCCGGGGCACTTTAAACATTGTCAAATGCAACATTTGGCAGATGGCTAGTAAGCTTGCACAGAAAGCCAGCTAGAATCTGAAGGCCAGGGTGAGACCACAAAATTTAGCTTTAGCTCCACCCTTGGGAAAGCAAAAGGAAGCTATCAGCATGGTATGTTGCAGGGCAAGGGAAGGCATACGAGCTTAAAAATTTTGCCACTAGATAGAGCAAGAAGCATGGCACAGGTGTATCCATAGAAAATCTGAGAAAGCCTCAGAGTCCCTAGCAGGGATATTTCTCTCCTGAAGTCAGATAGTAAAAACTGGCAAGGTGACTGCATCTTCAAATGTGGAGAGAGAGCAACACAAGACTTCAAGGAATCTGAAAAATCAAGAAATCATGGCATCAACAAAGGATCACAATAATCTTCCAGGAACTGACTCCAAAGACATGAAGATCTGTGATTTATCCAACAAAGATTTCAAAATATCTGTTTTAAGGAAGTTCCATGAGCTACAAGTAAACAGAGAAAGATAATTCAACAATATTAGAAAAATAATACAAGAACAAAATGAGAGGTTTAACAAAAGGATAGGAATAATTTAAAAGAACAAAGCAATAATTCTGGAGCTGAAGAATACAATGAATGAGATGAAAACTGCAATAGAGAGCAGCAACAACAGAATGGGTCAAGCAGAAGAAAGAATCTATGAATACAGGACCTTTGAAATTACCCAGTCAGAGAGAACAAAGAAAAAGAATGAAGAAAGCTTACATGATCTAGAGGAATCTGTCAACGGAAACAGTCTGTGAATTATTAGAGTCTCAGAAGAAGTGGAGAATGGGGCAGAAAGCTTATGAAGAGAAATAAAGACTGAGAACGTCCCAAATCTGGGAAGAAATTTGGATATCCAAGCTCATGAAGCTCATAGGTCATCAAACACCTTGTTTGTTGATGATCAAGTTGAGAAGAACTGACATCCTGACAATATTGACTCTATCCATGAACATGGAATATGTCTCCACTTATTAAGTGTTCTTTGGTATTGTTCATCAGTTTTGTAGTTTTCCTCATAAAGATCTTGCATATATTTGGTTAGATTTATACCAAAGAAATTCATTTTTTGGATGCTAATTTAAAATGAATTATGTTTTTAATTTTTAACTCCACTTTTTCATTGCTGGCATATAGGAAAGAAGTAGACTTTTGTATGTTAACTTTTGTATATTAACTTGCATATTAACACTTTAAGTATTTCACTTCATTCTCTTCTTGCTAGTATGTTTTTTTTTTTTTGCTAGTATGGTTTCTGAGAAGTCAGATATAATTCTTATCTTTTTTCCTCTATAGGCAAAGTATTGTATTTTCATCTTCTGGCTTCTTTCAGGATTTTTCTTTGTCTTTGACTTTCTGTGGTTTGTAAATTATATGCCTAGGTACAATTTTATTGATATTTATCTTGCTTAGTGTTCTCTGAACTCTTTGGATCTGTAATTCAGTGTGTGACATTAATTTGGGGCAAAGTCTCAGTCATTATTGTTTCAAATATTTCTTCTTTTCCTTTCACTCTTTCTTTTTCTTCTGGTATTCCTATTATCTACATGTTACATCTTTTGTAGTCTGTAGTCTCACAGTCCTTAGATAGTCAAGGTTTTTTTCAGTCTTTGTTCTCTTTGCTTTTTGGTTTAAACCTAAAATTATATATCCTTTAGCTCCTTTAGCTCAGAGATTCTTTCCTGAGCCATATCCAGTCTTGTAATAAATCCATCAAAGACATTCTTCATTTCTGTTATGGTGTTGTTGTCTTTTTTATCTCTAGCATTTCTTCTTGGATGCTTTTTTTAGTATTTCCATTTTTCTGCTTACATTGTCCATGTGTTCATGTATGCTGTCTATTTTATCCATTAGAGCCCTTATATATTAATATATAATATATATAATATAATATATATTAATAATTGTTTTAAATTCAAGTCTGATAATTCTCTCTCTTCTATGTCTGGTTCTGATGCTTGCTTTGTCTCTTCAAATCATGTTTTTTTGTTTTTGTCTTTTGATATGCTTTGTAAATGTTTCTTGATACTGGACATGATATATTGGGTAAAAACAATTATTGTAAATAGACCTTCAGTATTGTGGTTGTGAGGTGTGGGAGAAGGGAAGTGATCTACAGTCCTATGATTAGGTCTCAGTATTTTAATGAGCCTATATTTCTGGGCTGTTAACCTCACAAGTGTTTCTTAGTTTTTTCTCCCCACCTTAGGTGAAACAAGATGGCTAGAATGGGCTGGAATTTGATATTTCCATTTTCAGGTCATTTAGGCTCTGATGATACCCCAGACAGTAAGGTTCTTGCTAACTAGTTTCCTCTTAGGACAGACCTATTCATGAAAAACAGAGTTCTCGGTGTATTTCAAAATGCTTCCTTTCCCCTACCCTTCTGGGAGCAGGGGGCAGATTTTTTTCTCTGATATTTACTGTTGGAATCTGGTCTAGCTTCTAGATGTAAATTTCACAATATTTTAGAAATCCCAGTATGAATGGATGACCCTGGAGTTTTTAACTCTCAGAGTTGTCCACATTGAGCCTGCAGCAATTTGTCAATTACAATTCAGGGTTTTCTACCCTGGTACCACTGGTTCCCATAGCAGTTTCTGCTAATGAGTCTATGTTCAGGTAGGTCATGACTCCCTGTATTCACCTATCTCTCCAGTTGTGGTGGCAGCAGTTTTCCCTGTATTCTTGCCTCTCTCAAGGAAGCTAGAAGAGTAGTGGATTTTTGTTTAGCTCTTTACTTATTTGTTAGGATGGAGTGTTGGCTTCCAAACTCCTTCCATGTAGAATTGGAAAAATATTTTTAAAATGGAGAACAGATTAAAAGTTGCCAGGGTTGGGTGCCTGGGTGGCTCAGTCGGTTAAGCGGCTGCCTTCAGCTCGGGTCATGATCCCGGGGTCCTGGGATCGAGCCCCACGTCGGGCTCCCTGCTCGGCAGGAAGCCTGCTTCTCCCTCTCCCACTCCCCCTGCTTGTGTTCCTGCTCTCGCTGTCTCTCTGTCTGTCAAATAAATAAATAAAATCTTTAAAAAAAAAAAAAGTTGCCAGGGTTTAGAGACAATGGAGAGAGGGAGGGGTAGGTGTAGTTATAAAAGGGGAATGCAACAGATCCTTGTGATGATAGAACTCCTCAGTATCTTGATTTTCATGGTAGATTTGTGAGTCTACACACATGTAGACTCACAAATTGTGTAGAATA
This sequence comes from Mirounga leonina, assembly GCF_011800145.1. Lineage (NCBI taxonomy): Eukaryota > Metazoa > Chordata > Mammalia > Carnivora > Phocidae > Mirounga > Mirounga leonina. Next base: position 9,822,861 of record NW_023270265.1, on the reverse strand, counting down.
AATACACAAACAATATAGTTTCTTTTTGAGCTAGAGATCCCTGCGAAGCAAATTAATAGTTGACAATATGTGACTTCTAAGTATTATCTTGTCATTCTAGGATTTTAAAATTCAGTGGTTCAGTGTCTACTACAAAAAGTGAAAAGTAATTTGACATGAAATTATAACAAGGGCCAAAAGTAGAACTGTATATATCTAAGAATATGATTTAAGTATCACTAATGTTGCTAAACAGTTTAGGAATATGCGGTTTTTTAATTTATGAAACTATGTCATCAATTGCCAGCTTACTTTCAAAATGGCTGTTGGTATATTCGTGCTATTTTAAAGTATATAAATATCATATTCTGACATTGTCAGAAATATTATTTATGCCCTCCCTTACATTCTACTTTATACAAATCATCTTGATTATTTTAAATAAAATCTTACATAACTTAGAAGAATAAATATAATTTAAATAGGGAAAATATTTACCTGGCATAAAAAGAAGGCAAATGTGATCCATAATGAGAACAAACAATTAATTCCAGTGGGCTCAGAACTGACCCAAATGTTAGCATTTGAAGAATAAAGCATTAAGACAGTTTTTATGACTACATATTATATGTTCAAAGAATTAAGTAATGGTATAGGAAATAAAACAAAAACTGAAATAGAACTTACACAAATGAGAGCTACAGTGTCTTAGATGAGAAATGCACTGGATACCTATAAAGCAGAAGGAAGAGCAAAGAGGAAAAATGGCAGTAGAAACTGTATACAGTGAAATACAAGAAAAAGTTTGAAATGAATAGAATATCAATTGAGAGAATCACAGAAATCCTAATATATATTATAGGAATCCCTGAAGGAGAGGAGGGAAAGGGTGGACAGAAAATAATTTTTGAAGAAATAATGGCCAAAAAAAATTCCAAACTCATATTAGTTTTATTATATTTACAGTCAGTATCTATAACATTCCATTCTGTTTGGCAAACATTATTTCCACATTTTAAAAATATTAATTCTGTGGTTAAATATATTAATGCTCTCTACCTGTCTTTTTGCCATTATTTTTGCTTTATTTTCTTGGTCAGCTAAAATACATCTTCCAGTGACTTCTTTAGAACGGGCTAAAAGTAATCTTTCCAGAGTTTTTGTACATTCCAAAAATGTTATCTGTTTCCTTTATGATTGAATGACTGTGCATATGATTCTTGAGTCAGACTTTTTTTGTTGGTTTTTTTTTTTGAGAATTCTTAAGTGTTCAGTTGTCTGTTAGCATTGAATATGGGTTGTGGAGAAGTCTGAAGTCAACATTCTTTTTTTGCTTTTAAGTGACCTGATCTTTGTCTGTCCAAAGCTAGATGTAGTAGGACATTTATTTGTACTGACATTTTGTGTCACATTTCCATAGGACACAGAATAGATTGTTGTCTCTATATTAAGACCTTGTTTCTGGAAAGTTTTCTTGAATAATATCTTTAAAGAAAGGTTCTATTCTAACATTTTTCTTTAGTTACCCAACATATTTAATTTTTGTATCTCCCTAGCCTTTTATTTTCTCATAACCTTTTTCAGAACACTTATTTATATCCATTTCATTTTCCTTGCCTGTTTAATTCTTTATGAGCTTTAGGGAATATTTAGCAATGTGTATCACTGACAATTTTGCCTTCATTTCTGTGATTTGTATTTTCCTCTCCCTTCTTTTCTTAACTCTTCTATTCACATTTCATCATATTCTGATCTTACAATTTTATTTAAATTCACATACCTTTGTCTATATCATCATTTTTATTAATTGTTTTACTGCATTTTAAAATTCATAGTAAAATACTTGCTTAAGACTTTCTGTGTGGTGATGATGATGATGATGATGATTTATGGTGAGTGTGCTTCCTATGTCCTTTGGTTTACCCATGTTTGTTTTTCATATCATCTTTGATCTGGTAGCCCTTCCTTTTTGATTAAATATTTCTGAAGTAAGCAATTTGTTTTCTGAAACCGTTATTTTCAGGAAAGTTCATTGGAGGAAAGCCAGGCCTATGTGTCATTTTTCCTTTTGAATGAAGATAGTACATGTGGCTACTTTTGGCTTATGTAACCCACTAGCAAATGGAGACAGACAGGAAGTTGAGAACTGGTCATATACTCTTTCCCTTTTATCCATTTCTTTTGATACCCTTTCCACAGATGTCAAAATTTTGGAAGATACTGTTGAGATTCTATTTCTCATTAACCTTAATTTTGCATGATTTCCCATTAGACAATGAAGGAAAGGCTATTTTTCACATATCCAAATTAGAAGTTCTCAAAGATAATGTACAAATTTGGGGGGGGGAATCCTGTATTCCTACAAATGCATCTAAACCACAGGTTTTACAATGGAAAAGCCAAGATTTTGATATTGTCGTATTCTGGATTTTCTGAGTATCCTGCCTAAACTAAGAGAAGGCAGGATAAATAGCCCTTTAGCCTATGGGTAAAAGGAAATGTGATATCAGGTAAACACATCTGTTTATAGTTTAAAATAATTTCTCCATGTGGTCTACAATTGCTTTTCTATAAGGAGATGAGCAAGAGTGTTGAGGAAAGCAAATTGTCTAGGCCTGATCGAAGGCAGAAAGAACATCAAATTGGTTGCTGCCATTTAAACATTCATTGACATCACAAGAACAAAAAAAATCAGAGAATTAAAATTTGTAGTAAAGGCTCCAAAGAAATGATGCATTTTTCTTTTTATCTTCTGTTGATTTATATTCCCGAGTTTTCTTTTGGCTGAAATGCAAGGCCACTTCTGTGACTACAGAGATCCATTTATTAGAGCAAACGGATAGCTGAATATATCATACTGAGCAATCAAAATTGAAGACTTTGCTTGAACATGCATGTTTAGGTGGGTGGAGGCTGATCCTTTGGAATAGTCATCAAGAGGAACTATGGTAGACTCTAAAGAATGTGATGATTGATAAGATATGGATGGGGATGGAAAATTTGAGAATGATGCCTAGAGGTCTTGTTTGGACATCTGGGTGGATAGTTATATCTTTCAGTGAAATCAAAAATACAGAAACAACAGCAGGTCTGAGAGTGTAAAATAATGAGTACAGCTTTGGACAAGTAAGTTTCAGGTGTCTGAGGGATGTCAAGGTGATGTCCAGTAGTCAGTTGGATATATGGTCTAGTGCTCAGGAGGGAGGTGTGGGCTGGGGAAGAGATTTGGAAGTCATCAACATCATGTCAAGGGCTTGTCAAGTGGAAACTCAAGTGAAAGCTCCAAGATTCATTTTGTATCCAACAGACCAAATAAAATACCAGGAAATTCTTTTTGCAAATGGTGCATTTCTCTCTGAGGAATAGCATTCCTATAGTAGGAAAACTTCAATGTTTAAAACTCATTGCAGTCCTCCTGTGAAGTGCAGCTTTTGAAAAGTGATAATACTATCTCTGTCCCTGTGCCATAAAATCTATATTTAACCAGGAAAAGTCATAATGGAGATAATAAAAAAATAGTATACAATATTTTAACTTAATGAAACCAGGTTAGGGATTTCATCCTGGACTCTGTAAATATTGACATAACCTTTAAGGAAAGGAAGTTGTAAGAAAAAGTGGGAAGTAGAAGACTGTTTAAATTTGAGTGTGTGTGTTTTGTGTGTATGTGTGGTTTTTTATTGTGGTGAATACAAATAACATACAATCTACCATTTTAACTATTTTGAAGTATACATTTCATGGCATTAATTATATTCACCATATGCAACGAACCCCTCTATGGAAAGGAACTAGAATAAATGGGTACAGGGTTGTGTTAGTTTCCACAGCACATATAATTATGGGCACAGTGTTTCCATTTGGCATGAAAAAAAAATGTTCTGAACCTAGGTAATGGTATATGTGTCTTAGGCAAAGGTTTGTCTTGAAAAAGAACAAGGTAAAGTGGAAGTGGAAAGGCTTAAGATCTAATCCTACCCTTCTAAGTTTGAGATCTGCCCCTTGTACCTAAGACATCTCTCAAGGCTTAAATTCACGCTCTGTAAAATGAGATAATAGTATCGAAGGTATAGGATTGTTATGATGATAAAATCGAACTATGTATGTGGGTGTGTGGCTTATCACAAAGTGGACATTTAATATATGTCCATTTATTTCAACTACTAGTCTCTGCACCTGAAGCCTAAAGTAAAATTGGTATGTGTTGGACATTATCTGTCCTGCATTTGTCCCCAGGCAGTGCCTTCCCCTTAGGAGTTGGGCATAGCACCAGGGAAGTAAAAATAGTTGAATAACAATAAGCAGTCAACTGCATGGCAAAGGCTTACTGTGCTTTCATAGCGTAAGTGCAAGTTCATTTGTAACACAGAGTATCATATAAATAGATATTGAAATGTAGCCAAGAGATTTAGGAGGATCTAAAGGACATCCACAGAATTCAGGGAGAAGTTGCCAGAGAGGTGTGTGATTTAATCAGTAAGAGATAATGAGGCTATAGTTGAAAAGTCAGCAGCAGGATTCAGGACGATATTGAGGAATTAGGAGAAAGATGAAAGGGAGCATGGGAGGCAGAGAAGAGAGAGAGAGAGAGATTTTGATTTCATCAGATTTAGTCGTGCTCCATGCATTCTTTTTCTAGGGAAAGATGCAAAGTCATGTTTATCCAAAAGCCGGTGACACAAGGCAGAGGGACTGGCAGGAGGGTGCCCTGATTTCAGTTTTCTGGAGACAAAGCTTTAGGAAGGAGGAGTCCTGGAAGCTGGTGGGGTATGACTATGTATTTCAAAGAGATGAAAGAGGAAGGAATGTCACCTATTGACCACAACAGGGTCCTTATAACTCTGTCAGTGCTTAGAACTAAAAGACTAGATTTTAAATTGTCAGAAAATCAAACTTTCAATTCATTGTTTATTCACTCATTTATTCACTTGTTCATGCATTTATTTGTTAATCAACAAATAAAAGTTGAAAATTGATTTTATGCAAACTCCTAGGTATGGCAAAAATGTTTGTTAGGTGTTGAGTGATAGGAAAAATAGGAATGGGGAAGGACAAAATTTTAGTGTGAGAGGAAGGGCCTGACACAAAGGTAGGCGATTCAAGAATTTGAATCTATTTGCAGATGCCCTGAATATGAAGTCAGTAGGCTTCTTGCGCTTCCCCAAGTGTACTGTTTTCACACAGGTAGAACTCACTTTAAAATAAGGATCAATTACAAAGCTCGGTTATGAATTCTGTGAAACTTAAATCATATTTCCTCAAAAACACAATGCTATGCATGGTAAATAGTTCCAATGTTTTCTCCATAAATACCTCATTAATCCCCAATGTGGCAGGGAATAAAACTACCAGTGGTACTACAGGTAGGCAGTGAATCTTCCTGTGATGTCCCAAGGGCTCTGGTTTAGAAATACTGCCTTAATTGGATTACAGTGAAGGTGCATTTAACTGTGGAAATTCAACTAAACAACACTGGGGGAAAGTTAGAATGGGACAGAAATAAGGAGAAACATTTTCTGTCACAAACGTTTCTATCCCATCTGACATTTCACTCCTAGAGATTATGTCCAAGAGTAAACATGAGGCAGTGACATGACACTGTGGTGCCTTCAGTGGGTCTCACTCCCAGGTAGCCACCTTTACCTAAAATCACTGCTAAAAGTGATTCCTGAGTTAAAGGTGCACAGAAGGCTTTTTGAGTCGGGAGTGTGGGGAGATTTTTCTTTATGGAAGACCACTGTTCCATCTCCTGGGAGCTGCATTTGTCTTCAAGATTTATCTCTTGGAAATTATTGGTTTCTTCTCCAGTGATAATGAGTTTTCCAATGAGAATATCTCTCTGTTTCTCCCCGAAGACTCTCACTTCCCTCCTCGATGACCCAAATTTCTGGACTCCCAACTCTGTTCTCCGTACAAACCATGACCCTGCGACAACGCTCTGAGAGGTTCTGCATGTACCTCCCTTCTCAGCGACAGCCGCCAGGGGGCAGTACTGTCCAATTCTTTCCTCTGTGCTTCCTTCTACCAGAATGCCCCAATTGAGTTTGTCTCAGTACAGTAATATAAATATAAAATTTATATTAGTACTGCATCTATACCGTGAGTTTAATAGACATCTGAGGACTGGATGAAGTTTCTAACTCTTAATAAGTAACATCCTTTCCACGAGTAAATGCAGTACTCCTCAGGAATCAACTCTTCTACCTCCGTGGCAGGATCTACTGTGTAAAGGCCTCTGTATCAAAAGCAGACTCCAACTTAATGACTGAATCCTTTTGCTCATAACAAGTGGCAAGAGTCTAGGAATTAGAAGCAAAATTATGGAATCAAGTCCAACCTCGTTCTGCTCACCACATGACAGGCCAAGAAGTCGAGAGCCAGGATGTTGGGTAGGAAAGTGACTTTATTTGTAAAGCCAGCTAATCCAGGAGATGGTAGACTATTGTCCCAAAGAACCATCTCCCTTTGGCATGAAATGTGAGTTTCTTTCATGTTAGCAAAAGGGGGAAGCAGAAGTGGGTTGGAATCAAAAGGTGACTAATGTTTGTAGACAGTGAGAAAGGTCGTGTAACTTTTTTGTCCTTGGTCAGTTAATCTTTGTGTATAGGAATCTGGTCATATCATTCCTGCAAATCTTAAACATAGCATAGTCATTTCTCTACATACTTCTTTATCTCCTTAGGTGAGGTCAGTTTCTGGTAAGAAAGAAGTTTTTGCAGATCTCAGCTGTAAAGCAAAATTCCTTCAATGATTAACATGCCTACTTGTGGGGCTGAGCAGAGGTTTCTAAGCTGTAGGTCACAGCAGCAAGGGAAATAGAAGCAATATGGAGTCAGACATGCTAAGTTTCTCCCTGTTACAATTACAGCCACTGAAAATGATGATGGGAGAAAGGTCTTTGTGTTGGACGAAGTATGGTAGGAAAGGCTTTGACCTCTATCAGAAGAAAAATAGTACCCACCCCTAGGCCTGGCACATGGTATACGGTCAGTAGATATTGCATTGGAGGACCTTTGGCCAGAGCAAAATAAGAAACCCTGAGGTTGAAGAGGCCCACATATTTCTTGATGTGAATTACTATATTTATTTGAATCTAAGTTACCTTTTATGATAGTACCATCATTTTATGAACTTCAAGGGAAGAAAAAAATGTAGTCAACTTTCAACACATGCTTTCTCACATAGAAATTTTGTTTTAGATGTAGTTTTAATATGGATCAGGGTGGTCTATTCTATAACTTTCTGAGTACACAATATCCCTGTTTCATTGTTTGGCCACAGCAGATTATTTTTCAGGACATTTTAAATGGTAACTAAATTCAACACATCTAGTCCTAACAATGCAAATAATACATAAGTAAAGCCAGGATACTATGAGCAACTACAGCTGATCTTACGCATATCAAGCAATGACATGTTGCTTGATTCAACCTACAATGTGAGTTGTATTGGCCTGATGCTTGACTAGTGCATACTGAGACACTCCATCTACTCCAAGGGATATCAGACTTCAGGAATTTGTACTATGTGAAAAAAAAACATGCATCTTAGAATTTTTGAAATAGCAAAGATAAAATAGACCAAGCTTTCTTTTTTTATTGTTAGGAACTTAATAAACGTAAGGGTAGCTTCACTCCAATCAAATGATGTGCAGATGCTGGGAGAAGAATTAATTCTGAGGAAATTGATTCCAACATGTTGAAATTTGTCACCCTGACAGGAAAATCATTACTCCAAGGGATTTGCTGTCTGTACCTGGTAACAGATACAAAGCTTGCTATTAGAGAAAGAATACAGTGATGTAGTGAAACCTTGAGCACCTAGAAGACAAGCTACCCTCTAATAATACTGATGGCTAACACCTGCATAGATAGAGTGCATCATATGCGCCAGGCTTTGTCAGGCATTATTGCTACTAAACTTCAGAGCAATTTTAGGAGTTAAGAATCATTTTTAGCACATTTTGTTGCTGAGGAACGGAGGTGCAGAAATCCTAAATAATCCACCTGATATTCCATAGCTAAAATAAATAGAGGAGGAGAATTCAAAATGCAACTATTTTTCACTCTGCAATGCTGTCCTCTGGCAAGTTAGCTTGGGCCAGTAACCTTTCTCTTTATGTGCCGGGTGTTCATAAATTAGGCATTTGTGAGTTGGGAAGTCACTGTACAACTTTGGCTTTCTATCTTAAAGCAATCATGATTCTCTACTGGCTTCACTATGGGACCAGTCAACGCAGGTGTACTTGGTATCAGAAGGTTTGAGAGTGAGTGGTTGCAAAGCACTTGTTTGTTTTTCTTTATATATTCTTCCTAGAAGTTTTTAGTTTGTGGGTTTTGAAAGGTATTTTTCAATTACAATATTAATAGAGGTAGTTGTTAAAATTTTAATTAAATAAAAGTACGCTTACAGAAGCAAAAGAGTTTCCTTTTCCTATTGCCACTACTCCAAGGGTAAATCACTGTTAACACTTTGGTGTGTATCTTCTATGATGACTTTTACATTCATAAACCCATAAACTTTAAGTTTTATAAAAATTATATCAAACTATTCATATTATTATGAAACTTGCCTTTTTACTCACAAATATATTATCAAAACACAAACTCAATTTGCTCTATTTCAGTTAGAGGGAAATTATTGATTCATGTATTCCAAGGAAGGATTGAATGATTAAACCACAAAATCAGAATGGTGGAGTGGGCCTTAGTATCTCCTCGAAGCAAGAATTAGAACAGTCTTCTATAATTTCAGATTCTCTGAGATTGTCAGAGAATCTCATTGTCTCTCTCATTTAGAATCAAATAATCTCTACAGGATGGGAAATGTGGCTACCAATTCTCAAATAGGGAATTAGGGAGAAACTTAGGTAAGGTATCAGTTAAACTTCAAAATAATCTGTGGCATGGTTCAAATTGATTAGGTATCCATCTCTGGACCAACCAACTATAGGTAAGACTATGCTATTTTAACTATTACATTTGTTCAGGTACCCAAGCCTGGAATGTTCAACAGTGGCTTATGGGACAGGATCACTACATATATGATAATTCCCACTTTGAACCACATAGTTGGGGGCAAGAACTGGTTGTTTCAAAAAGTATTGATGTTCTCACCAGATCTCTAAAAAAATATCACTAGGAGAAAGTTTATCTGGATGAACAAAATGATAAGAATCCATTAAGCAAAGTATAAATGTATCATAGATAATTTGTCATCTCTATGTGGTTGGACATTCATCTTAGCTCATATTATTCATTATTACAAATATTTTTCAGCATTGTAAATAATGCTGCTATGATCATTCTTACACACATACCTTTGTATCCTAGAAGCATTTCTATAGAATTGTAGAAATGGAATTACAAGTTAAAAGCACATGCATGTTTTAATTTGACAGAGACTATAAAATCCCCACTGAAAAGCATTTCTACCAATTTATACTACCACCAATGGTGAATGATCCTCTCAAATACCCTAAAAACTATTGGATACAATTAACTAGAAGGAAATTAAGTGCTTTCAGAAGTGGATTATAAATTCATCACCTCAACATTATCATTGAAATTTCCAGCTCTGTTTCCACATTATATGAAAGTTATGTGGCTTTGAGAGTGAATTGGCACTGAGTGTGTTATTAAACTTCAGAAAATTCATGGGCCTTTTTCACCAAGAGAGAAAAAAACAATACAATCTCAAGGGGATGTAGAAAGATGGCTTGGGTTCTTTTGGAGGAAACAGAAGACCCTAAGAAACGATCTTTTGAAATCTGACTTTAACTGTTGAGGACCAGTTCAACCTTTATTTAAACCTCTATCTGGTCTTGGGGCACCTGGGTGGTTCAGTCATTAAGCGTCTGCCTTCAGCTCAGGTCATGATCCCAGGGTTCTGGGATGGAGCCCTGCATCGGGCTCCCTGCTCAGCGGGAAGCCTGCTTCTCCCTCTTCCACTCTTCCTGCTTCTGTTCCCTCTCTCATTGTGTCTCTCTCTGTCAAATAAATAAATAAAATCTTTAAAAAAAAAATAAACCTCTATCTTGTCTCTTCCTCAGATGAGCACTGATTGTCAGTCTTCTACATTAGTAATCACTGCATGCATTGAGGGCAGTGAAAAGTGGAAGTAAAAGATGTACCAAAGAGAGCCTCAAACACATTGATGATATATTTGTATATTCAGTCCCTTAGATGACTCAATTGTGTTCTTAGCATACACAATATAACATAAGTTTTTCTCAAAATATTTGTGCAATTCACCTGGAGATCTTGTTATAATGCATATTTCAGTTCAGTAATTTAGGATTGGGACCACCAGTATACCTTGCTAACTAACAAGCTTTCAGATGATGTTGCAGCTGCTGGTCTTTGGATCATACTGCAGCAAGGAACTGGCCTACAGGTTTCAAAAAGGAAACATCTATGCATTATTATATTAATTTTACAGATGAGGATATCAATGCACAGACAAGTTTTTTTCCTAAGGTTACACAGGTCTTAATTTTTTTTGTTGTTATGTTATGTTAATCACCATACGTTACATCATTAGTTTTTGATGTAGTGTTCCATGATTCACTCTTTGCATATAACAACCAGTGCTCCATGCAGAACATGCCCTCTTTAATACCCATCACCAGGCTAACCCATCCTCCCACCCCCCTCCCCTCTAGAACCCTCAGTTTGTTTTACATAGTCCATCGTCTCTCATGGTTTGACTCCCCCTCCGATTTCCCCCCCTTCATTCTTCCCCTCCTGCTATCTTCTTCTATTTTCTTTTTTTTTTAATTTTTTTAATTTTTTATTTATTTATTTGACAGAGAGAGAGACAGCGAGAGCAGGAACACAAGCAGGGGGAGTGGGAGAGGGAGAAGCAGGCTTCCTGCCAAGCAGGGAGCCCGATGTGGGACTCGATCCCAGGACCCTGGGATCATGACCTGAGCCGAAGGCAGATGCTTAACGACTGAGCCCCCCAGGCGCCCTATTTTCTTTTTTTAACATATAATGTATTATTTGTTTCAGAGGTACAGATCTGTGATTCAACAGTCTTGCACAATTCACAGCACTCACCATAGCACATACCCTTCCCAGTGTCTATCACCCAGCCACCCCATCCCTCCCAGCACCCCCCACTCCAGCAACCCTCAGTTTGTTTCCTCAGATTAAGAATTCCTCATATCAGTGAGGTCATATGATACATGTCTTTCTCTGATTGACTTATTTCGCTCAGCATAACACCCTCCAGTTGCATCCACGTCGTTGCAAATGGCAAGATTTCATTCCTTTTGATGGCTGCATAATATTCCATTGTATATATATATACCACTTCTTCTTTATCCATTCGTCTGTCGATGGACATCTTGGCTCTTTCCACAGTTTGGCTATTGTGGACATTGCTGCTATAAACATCGGAGTGCACGTACCCCTTCGGGCCCCTACATTTGTATCTTTGGGGTAAATACCCAGTAGTGCAATTGCTAGGTCGTATGGTAGCTCTACTTTCAACTTTTTGAAGAACGTCCATACTGTTTTCCAGAGTGTCTGCACAAGCTTGCATTCCCAAAAGCAGTGTAGGAGGGTTTCCCTTTCTCCACATCCCTGCCAACCTCTGTCATTTCCTGATTTGTTAATTTTAGCCATTCTGAGTGGTGTGAGGTGATATCTCATTGAGGTTTTGATTTGGGTTTCCCTGATGCCGAGGGATGTTGAGCACTTTTTCATGTGTCTGTGGGCCATTTGGATGTCTTCTTTGGAAAAATATCTGTTCATGTCTTCTGTCCATTTCTTGATTGGATTCTTTGTTCTTTGGGTGTTGAGTTTAAGAAGTTCTTCATAGATTTTGGATTCTAGCCCTTTATCTGCTTTGTCATTTGCAAATATCTTCTCCCATTCTGTCGGATATCTTTTAGTTTTGTTGACTGTTTCTTTTGCTGTGCAAAAGCTTTTTATCTTGATGAAGTCCCAGTAGTTCATTTCTGCCCTTGTTTCCCTTGCCTTTGGCAATGTTTCTAGGAAGAAGTTGCTGTGGCTGAGGTCGAAGAGGTTGCTGCCTGTGTTCTCCTTTAGGATTTTGATGGACTCCTGTCTCACATTGAGGTCTTTCAACCATTTGGAGTCTATTTTTGTGTGTGGTGTAAGGAAATGGTCCAGTTTCATTTTTCTGCATGTGGCTGTCCAATTTTCCCAACACCATTTGTTGAAGAGACTGTCTTTTTTCCACTGGACATTCTTTCCTGCTTTGTCAAAGATGAGTTGACCATAGAGTTGAGGGTCCATTTCTGGGCTCTCTGTTCTGTTCCATTGATCTATGTGTCTGTTTTTGTGCCAGTACCGTACTGTCTTGCTGATGACAGCTTTGTAATAGAGCTGGACGTCTGGAATTGTGATGCTGCCAGCTTGCTTTTCTTTTTCAACATTCCTCTGGCTATTCGGGGTCTTTTCTGGTTCCATACAAATTTTAGGATTATTTGTTCCATTTCTTTGAAAAAAGTGGATGGTATTTTCATAGGGATTGCATTGAATGTGTAGATTGCTCTAGGTAGCATTGACATCTTCATAATATTTGTTCTTCCATGAGCATGGAATGTTTTTCCATTTCTTTGTGTCTTCCTCAATTTCTTTCAAGAGTATTTTATAGTTTTCTGAGTACAGATTCTTTGCCTCTTTGGTTAGATTTATCCCTAGGTATCTTATGGTTTAGGGTGCAGTTGTAAATGGGACTGACTCCTTAATTTCTCTTTCTTCTGTCTTGTTGGTGTATAGGAATGCCACTGATTTCTCTGCATTGATTTTATATCCTGCCACTTTACTGAATTCCTGTATGAGTTCTAGCAGTTTTGGGGTGGAGTCTTTGGGGTTTTCCACATAAAATATCATATCATCTGCAAAGAGTGAGAGTTTGACTTCTTCTTTGCGGATTTGGATGCCTTTTATTTCTTTTTGTTGTCTGATTGCTGTGACTAGGACTTCTAATACTATGTTGAATAGCAGTGGTGATAGTGGACATCCCCACCGTGATCCTGACCTTAGGGGGAAAGCTCTCAGTTTTTCCCCATTGAGAATGATATTCGCTTTGGGTTTTTCATAGATGACTTTTATGATATTGAGGTATGTACCCTCTATGCCTATACTCTGAAGAGTTCTGATCAAGAAAGGATGCTGTACTTTGTCAAATGCTTTTCTGCATTTATTGAGAGGATCATATGGTTTTTGTTCTTTCTTTTATTAATTTATTGTATCACATTGATTAATTTGCAGATGTTGAACCAACCTTGCAGCCCAGGCATAAATCCCACTTGGTCATGGTGAATAATCCTTTTAATGTACTGTTGGAACCTATTGGCTAGTATTTTGGTGAGAATTTTTACATCCATGTTCATCAACGACATTGGTCTATAATTCTCCTTTTTGATGGAGTCTTTGTCTGGTTTGGGGATCAAGGTAATGTTGGCCTCATAAAACAAGATTGGAAGTTTTCCTTCCATTTCTATTTTTTGGAACAGTTTCAGAAGAATAGGTATTAATTCTTCTTGAATTGTTTGGTAGAATTCCCCTGGGAAGCCATCTGGCCCTGGGCTTTTGTTTGTTGGGAGATTTTTGATGACTGCTTCAATTTCCTTAGTGGTTATAGGCCTGTTCAGTTTTCTCTTTCTTCCTGGTTCAGTTTTGGTAGTTGATACATCTCTAGGAATGCCTCCATTTCTTCCAGATTATCTAATTTGCAGGCATATAGTTGCTCATAATATGTTCTTATAATTGTTTGTATTTCTTTGGTGTTGGTTGTGATCTCTCCTCTTTCATTCATTATTTTGTTGATTTGGGTCATCTCTCTTTTCTTTTTTATAAGTCTGGCCAGGGGTTTATCAATCTTGTTAATTCTTTTAAAGAACCAGCTCCTAGTTTCATTGATCTGTTCTACTGCTCTTTTGGTTTCTATTTCATTGATTTCTGCTCTGATCTTTATTACTTCTCTTCTCCTGGGTTTAGGCTTTATTTGCTGTTCTTTCTCCAGCTCTTTTCGATGTAGAGTTAGGTTGTGAATTTGAGACCTTTCTTCTTTCTTGAGAAAGGCTTGTATTCCTATATACTTTCCTCTTAGGACCGCCTTTGCTGTATCCCAAAGATTTTGAACAGTTGTGTTTTCATTTTCATTGGTTTCCATGAATTTTTAAAATTCTTCTTTGATTTCCTTGTTGACCCATTCATTATTTAGTAGGATGCTCTTTAGCCTCCATGTATTTGAGTTCTTTCCGACTTTCCTCTTGTGATTGAGTTCTAGTTTCAAAGCATTGTGGTCTGAAAATATGCAGGGAATGATCTCAATCTTTTGGTACTGGTTGAGACCTGATTTGTGACCTAGGATGTGATCTATTCTGGAGAATGTTCCATGGACACTCGAGAAGAATGTCTATTCTGTTGCTTTGGGATGGAACGTTCTGAATATGTCTGTGAAGTCCATTTGGTCCAGTGTGTCATTTAAAGTCTTTATTTCCTTGTTGATCTTTTGCTTAGATGATCTGTCCATTTCAGTGAGAAGAGTGTTAAAGTCCCCCACTATTATTGTATTGTTGTCGATGTGTTTCTTTGCTTTTGTTATTAATTGGCTTATATAATTGGCTGCTACCATGTTAGCGGCATAGATATTTACAATTGTTAGATCTTCTTGTTGGATAGACCCTTTAAGTAGGATATAGTGTCCTTCCTCATCTCTTATTACAGTCTTTGGTTTAAAATCTAATTTGCCTGATATAAGGATTGCCACCCCAGCTTTATTTTGGTGTCCATTAGCATGGTAAATGGTTTTCCACCCCCTCACTTTCAATCTGGGGGTGTCTTTGGGTCTAAAATGAGTCTCTTGCAGACAGCATATCGATGGGTCTTGTTTTTTAATCCAATCTGATAGCCTGTGTCTTTTGATTGGGGGCATTTAGCCCATTTACATTTAGGGTAACTAACGAAAGATATGAATTTAGTGCCATTGTATTGCTTGTAAGTGGCTATTACTGTATCTTTTCTGTGTTCCTTTCTGGTCTATGTTGACAGGTCTTAATTCTTGAAGCCATGATTGAACCACAGGTCAGCTTGAGGAAAAAAGAATCCATATATTTCTTAGCCATAGCTGAAAACCCAAGTCAAATTTTAGAGTCTGGAAGTTTGGAATGAAGAAGGCAGTTTAAGAAAAATCTCAGATATTTACTCTCAAAGTGCTGATGACCTACTTGGGGAAACCAAAACATTATATGCAATGTAATATATTCTGTAATACAAGGATATAGTTGTGATTTTATTTTATTTTTTAATAACAGGTATTATTTGGGGGTGCCTGGGTGGTACAGTCAGTTAGGCATCCAACCCTTGGTTTTGGCTCAGGTCGTGGTCTCAGGGTCGTGAGATGGAGCCCCACATTTTGGTGTTCATATGTCTGTCTTCCCTATGCTATTAAATAATCCTTATAAGATAACGAAGTATAACAATTTTCTGTGTTTTGTATTTCTTCATTATAGTAATTATCCTGTATGTTTCTTCCTCAGCTCTGAGCTCTGCCCCCAAGAATAACGGCAACAAATAAATTGTTTATGTATTCAATTTATAATGAATTAAATGGCATCAGAAATGATGACCTACAAGGCTTCCTTTCTCCTTCTTTTTCATCAGTTTAAAATCAATGCATTATTTTGTTGTTCACGTTCGAAGTTGTCCAAGAACATTCATATATGCAGACTTATTTTTGTCTATATGTAGCTCTCGTTCAGTCCCTCATAGTCAAAGAAAATTAATACACTTTATTTTCTGAAATTTATTTTCATTTCCTATTCATTTATTTCATTACCAAACATGTTTTAAAATTCTTTATGGACCTGGTCTTGAATTCGAAGTGGAAATGTAGAAATACATATAAAATGGTCTTTCCTCCAAGGAGCTCACAAGCTGGTTGAAGAAACAAAATGGAAACAAGTTAATAGGATATAATGTTGCAGAGACATGGACAAGGCTTGGTGGGGCCACAAAAGTGTGGCTGTTCCCCTGGGTTTGAATGGAGCCTGCTAGTACATTCTCTTAAAAACATGTGATTATCAATAGCCAATACATTGAAACAACCCAGGTGTCCATTGATAGATGAATGCATAAAGAAAATGTAGTGTAATACACACACACAACACACACACACACACACACAGTGGATTATTACTCAGCCATATAAAAGATGAGATCTTGCCTTTTGTGACAATATGGATGGATCTAGAGGATATTATGCCAAGTGAAATATGTCAGCCCGAGAAGGACAAATACTATATGATTTCACTTATATGTGGAATCTAAAAAGCAAAACAAATGCATAAATAAATAAAAAGCAGACCCACAAATGTGAAGAAGAGACTGTGATTGCCAGAGGGGAAGAAGTAGAGGGATGGGCAAAATGGTGAAGGGGAGTTGGAGGTAACAGGCTTCCAGTTATGGAATAAATAAGTTACAGGGATAAAAAGTACAACATAGGCAATATAATCAATTGTATTATAATAGCATTTTATGGTGACAGATGGTAGCTACAGTCATGGTGAGCGTAGCATAACATATAGACTTTTTAAATCACTATGTGGTACACCTCAAACTAATATAATGTTGTGTGTCACCTATACTTCAATAAAGAACAAACAAAAACGTATGTGATCATGGAATGTACTTCTTAAAAACCTGATCATGGAAACTTTAATGCCCTTAAGACAAATTTGCTTATCTGGCATTCTGAGATCCGGCCATCTCATTTTACTCCACCCACTTTGCTCTCTATACTCCAGCCATATCAATCTTTATTCAATCCACTCATAATTCATTCCTTTTGCACTGTATATTTCCATTGCCTCAGAAAACTTCATATGTGCCTTACAGCCTTCACTTAATATGTCTATCTTGATATCTATCTAAAATTTACAGTAGTACCACTTTCTCAAGGAACCTATTGTCATAGTTAGGGGACTAAGAGCATCTTCACAGTCTTTAATCCATCTAAATAAGTCAGTTCATCTTCTTCTACAGGAGACACACTTTGCATTCAAACATACAAACAGATTGACGGTAAAAGGATGAGAAAAATATATTGTGCAAACAGCAACTGTAAGATGTAATGATTGTACATATACCAGGTAAAATAGGCTTTAAAACAAAAAATGTTACTTGACATTAAAAAAAGAACATTTTATAATGATAAAAGGATCAATCCATTAGGAAGATATGATGATGATAACCATATATTCACCTAATAACATATTATCAAAATACATGAACAAAAACTGACAGGAATGAAAGGAGAAATAGATAATTCAACAGTAATTGAAGACTTCAATACACCCTATCAATAACTGATAGAACAACTACATAGATGATCTACATAGATAGATGTCCTCATAGACACCTAGAGAAAACTCTACCCTACACCAAAATATATATTTTTCTTAAGTACACATGAGATATTCTACAGGATAGACTATATTCTTAGGCCATAAACTTCAATAATTTTGAAATGACAAAATTTGAAATATCTTCTCTATACGATGAAATTAGAAATTAATAGCAGGAAAATATTTGGGAAGTGCACAAACATACATATTAAACTACATACTTCTATATAATCAATGAGCCAAGGAGAAATCAAAAGACAATCAAAAATACTTTGAGATTAGAGAAAATGAATAGAGAGCATGCTAAAATGTATGAGATACAGCTAAATCAGTGCTTATAGGGAAATGTATAGCTATAAATGCCTATATTAGGAAAGAAGGTATCAAATCAAAAACTCTGAGAAAAGAACAAACTAAATCTAAAGTAAGCAGAAGGAAGAGAACAATAAAATTAGAGTGGAAATAATAAAAATGAAGAATACAAAAATAACAAAGACTATAATGAAAACAAAAACTGGTTCTTTGGGAAGAGCAACTGAATTGACAAACCTTTATTTAGACTAAGCAAAAAAGAACAAACATTCTAATAATTGGAATAAAAAATGAAAGAGAGGACACTACTACTAAACGTACAAAAATAAAAAGTATTATAAACGGAAACCATGAACAGTTGTATGCCAATAAATTAGATCCATTAGGTGAAATGGACAAATTCCTAGAAGGACACAAATCATCATAACTGACTTAAGAAGTAAAAGACATTTAAATAAACCTATTAACAACTGAGGATATTAATTTAGTAATCAAAAACTACCCACAAATTGGTGCAGCCACTCTGGAAAACAGTATGGAGGTTCCTCAAAAAGTTGAAAACAGAACTACCATATGACCCAGCAATTGCACTACTGGGTATTTACCCCAAAGATACAAATGTAGTGATCCGAAGGGGTACATGCACCCCAATGTTTATAACAGCAATGTCCACAATAGCCAAACTATGGAAAGAGCCAAGATGTCCATCAACAGATGGATAAAGAAGATACACACACACACACACACACACACAGTGGAATATTATGCAGCCATCAAAAAATGAAATCTTGCCATTTGCAACAACATGGATGAAACTAGAGGGCATTATGCTGAGTGAAATAAGTCAATCAGAGAAAGACATGTATCATGTGATCTCACTGATATGAGGAATCCTTAATCTCGGGAAACGAACTGAGGGTTGCTGGAGTGGTGGGGGTGGGAGGGATGGGGTGACTGGGTGATAGACATTGGGGAGGGTATGTGCTATGGTGAGCACTGTGAATTGTGTAAGACTGTTGAATCACAGATCTGTACCTCTGAAACAAATAATACATTATATGTTAAAAAAAAAAAATAGTAGGAAGGGAAAAATGAAGGGGGGGAAATCAGAGGGGCAGATGAGCCATGAGAGATTATGGACTCTGAGAAACAAACTGAGGGTTCTAGAGGGGAGGGGTGTGGGGGGATGGTTTAGCCTGGTGATGGGTATTAAAGAGGGCACATATTGAATGGAGTACTGGGTGTTAAGTGCAAAGAATGAATCATGGAACACTACATCAAAAACTAATGATGTAATGTATGGTGATTAACATAACATCATAAAATAAAAAAAATAAAAAAACAAAAAACTACCCACAAAGAAAAGCCTAGACCTGGATAGCTTCACCACAGAATTCTATTATCCCAAACATTTAAAGAAAGATGAATGTCAATCTTCACAAATGCTTCCAAAAATATAGAAAAGAAGTAACTACTTCCCAATTCATTTTATAAGGCCATTATTGCCCTGGTACCAAAACCAGAGAAAGACATCACAAAAATTACAGACCATTATTTCTTGTGAGTATAGATACAAAATCTTCAGTAAAATACCAGCAAACCATTCTAGTAACAAATAAAAAGAATTAGAGTCTATGACCACGTGGGAGTTTATCCCAGGAATGGAAGGTTGGTTTAACATCCAAAAATCAGTTACTACAATTTATCATGTCAGGAGAATCAAACAAACAAGCATGGTTATCTCAACAGATGCCAGAAAAGTACTTGATATAATCCAGTACATTATCACAATAAAATGATACTCAACAAACAAGAAATGGAAGGAACCTTTCTCAATCTGATAAAGGATGGCATCTACAAAAATCTAGCATCCTACTTCATATTGAAAGACTACATGACCCCTCCACCCAAGATCAAGAATAAAACAAGAAGAACAATGTACAAAAATCTATTGTATTTCTATACACTTGCAATGAACAATCTGAAAATGGAATTAAGAAAATAATTATAATAGCATCCAAAAGAATAAAATACTCGTGATTAAAAAAACAAAATAGTGCAAAACTTATACTCTACAAAATATTGTTGAAAGAAATTAAGATCTAAATAAATGGGAAAAGATCCCATGTTCATGGATTAGAAGATTTAATATTAAGATGACATATTCCTCAACTGATCTACAGATTCAATATAATCTCTATCAGAATGTCAGCTGATTTTATAAATTAAAAAGCTGTTTTTAAAATTCATATGGAATTTTAAGAGACCCAGCATAATCAAAAGAATCTTGAAAAAGAAGTAGAAAGTAGGGGACTCACACTTCCTGATTTCAAAACTTACTACAAAACAACAATAATCAAACGGTCTGCTAAGGATAAACACATAGATCAGTGGAGTTCAACTGAAAGTCCAGAAATAAACTCGTACATCCATGATCAATTGATTTTTGACAAGAATGCCAAGACCATTCAATGGAGAAACAAATAGTTATTTATACCAAGGGTGTCCAGACAATTACATAGCCACATGTAAAAAAATAAAGTTAGACTCTTACCTCACATCAGATACAAAACTTAACTCAAAAATGTATCAAAGATCTAAATGTAAGAGCTAAAACTACTCAACTGTTAAATCATAGGGGGTAAGCATTAATTACTTTGGGTTTAGCAAAGTGTTCTTAGACATGAACCAAATTAGAAGAAACCAAAGGAAAAATAAAAAGTTAAATGGACTTCACCAATATTAAACTCTTGCTTTTCATAAGACATCATCAAAAAAGTAAAAACGTAGAATGAGAGAAACTATGGATAAATCATGTATCTGTTAAGAAACTTGTATTCAAAATATATAAAGAACTCTTACAATTCAATAACCAAAGACAAGTAACTGTATTAAACAGTGGGCAAAATATCTGAATAGACCTTTCTCCAAGGAAGAGATGCAAATGGCCAACACACACATGAAAAGATGTTTGACATCATTAGTCATAAGAAGAGCAAATCACACCACAGTGAGATGTTATTTTATACTAACTAGGATAGCTAGGATCAAAAAGTCAGATAATAACAAGTGTTGACAAGGATGTGGAAAATTTGGAACGTTCACATACTTCTGGAGGGAATGTAAAATGGTTCAGCTGCTTTAGAAAACAGTCTGGCAGTTCCTTAAAAGCTTAAACATAGAGTTACCATAGGACCCAGTAATTCCACTCTTAGGTATATATATCAAAGAGAAATCTGAACATATGGCCCTATAGAAACTTGTGCTTGAATGATTATAGTAGCATTGTTCATAATAGCCAAAAGGTGGAAGAAAACCAAATGTCCATCGAGGGCAGGAGCAACGTGGAGGAGATGGCACAGACCGGGGGGGGTGCAGCCAGTAGCACCATGAGCGTCCTCAACAAGCCCAAGAGTGAGGTGACCGGAGGAGCTGCAGAAGTGGGAGGAGAAAAAGTTTAACACATGTCCACTCTCCATTCTCACATAGTCAGGCAAGAACCACACCCAAGTGCTCATTAACTGCCACAACAGCTAGAAGCTCTTGGCCATGTGAAAGCCTTCGGCAGGCACTGCAACATGGTGTTGGAGAATGTGAAGGATATGTGGACCAAGGTCCCCAAGAGTGCCAAGGCAAGGAGTCCAAGCCAGTCAACAAAGACAGCTACATCTCCAAGATGTTCCTGAATGGGGACTCAGTCATTGCTGCCCTGTAGGACTGCTCATCACTGTCAGAATTTCTTCCCTCAACCTGCAAAGACCTGCCCTTTGTAATGGAAATAATAAAGATCTGTGTTTTTTCTAAAAAAAAAAAGAAGAAGAAGAAAGAATTATTATTCAGTCATAAAGCAATAAAGTACTAATACATGCTACAATATGAATGAACCTTGAAAATATTATGTTAAATGAAAAAAGCCAGATGCAAATGACCACATATGATATGATTTCACTCATATATGTCCAGATCAGGTTAAATGTACAGAAATAGAAAGTAGATTTGTGGTAGCTTAGGCCTGGGTGTGTGTGTGTGACATGGGATTTGAGAGGGATGTGATACCTCAAAGGGCATGAGGCTTATTTTTGAGGTGATAAATATGTTTTAAAACTGTGATGATGGTTGTAAATATACTAAAATCACTGAATTATACACTTTGAATATAGGAACTGTACGGTGTGTGAATTATATCTCACTAAAGCTGTAAAAAAAAGTGACAAAGCCACTGTTGATCATCAGACTTGTAGGTTCACTTCTTGCTATGACCTCAACAGGGGCCATTGTTTTTTCTCTAAACCCTTATTTAGTCCATGGCTGGGCCTCGGAATCTGCTATTGAGGTTTGAAGTCTTTCTAGTTCAAGGAGCTGATTTCTGATGACCTGAGAGATACTGACCAAGGTTAGTTGTTTCCTCCTTCAAATACATCTCATTGGCATGGTGGAATTTTTGTCTGTTTTATTTTTTATTAATTTTTTTCTTTTTCTTTACCTTATTATTTTTCTCATTTTTCTTTTCTTTTTATTCTTTTTCCTATTTTTCTTTATTTCTTTCATATTCCTTTTATCATTAGTATTTTTTTTTTTTGGCATTTCTGGCATTGTGTTTTGACTCCATTATAAAGATCAGTTTATCAAGTAGACTTGGAAATAATTTTCTTTTTGAATGGTTTAGACCAAACTTATCACCAACTTTCCCAATTTTAAGCCTACCTTGGGACACCTTGAGTGCAAGTCCAACAGTAAGTCCAACAACTGCAGGGCCTTTCCTCTATCTTTGCTGAGGAGTAGACCCATGTTGGCAACTACCAGTTCTTCATGAGAGTCTCCAAAGGTAACTTGGCCAAGGTGAAGTTGGCCTGGCACATCCTGACTGGGAAAGAGGGAAACATGATAATCAGCTTCCAGAAAATACCCATGAAGTCAGAATCCTAAAGTCTTTGAATCATCCCAACATAATTAAGATATTTGAGGTGATCAAGACTGAGAAAACACTCTACATCATGGAGTATGCTAGTGGAAGAGACGTTTGATTACCTAGTGATTCATGGCATATGAAAGGAAAAAAGTGCTCAAGCAAATTATATTAGAAAGTGTCTACTGTGTAGTGCTGCCTCAGAAGTGGATTGTTTATAGAGACTTAAAGGCAGAACACCTGCTCTTGGACGTTGACATGAATATTAAGTGTGTAGACTGACTTCAGCAATAAATTCACCTTGGCAACAAGCTGGATACTCTCTGTAGCAGTTCCTCTTTTGCTGCTGCAGAACTATTCCAAGGCAAGTCTTATGATGGACTAGAATTGGAGGTGTGGAACCTGAGGGTTATCTGATATACAGTGGTCATATGATCCCTGCCTTCTGATGCACAAAATCTCAAGAAGCTGTGAGAGCAGGTACTGAGTGGAATATGCCATATTCCTTTCTACTTTTCCATAAAGAGTGAAAACCTGCTCAAGAAATTTCATATTCTCAATCCTACCAAGACAGGCACTTTTGAGAAAATTATGAAAGATCTATGGATGAACGTAGGTCATAAAGATGAACTAAAGCCTATCTGGAGCTATTGCCTGACTATAATGACCCCTAGGTGGTGTTAATGGGTTATATAGAGGAAGAGATCAAGGATTCACTGATGGACCAGAAATATGAGGTGATGATCACTTATCTGCTCCTCGTACACAAGATATCTGAGCTGGAGGGCTTTATCATTACCCCAAAGCCCAGTCTTTGGCATTCCTTTCTCATCCCACATGCTACAGTACAGATTCTCTGCTAGCCAAGTCAGTGGGGTTTCAGTGATCATGCCAGTCCTGCTATTCCCATCTCTAATTCTGAGAATACTGAGTAGCCTGAGGAGGACTAGGAATCAGAAGAGAAGGCCAGGAGCACACTTGCCACCTCCCTGCCTACCTGTTCTGAAGAGGAAGAAGATAACTCCTCATAGATAACAACCTTTCCACCAACACAAATCAAAGCTTCAATTCCCCACTTTTGGAGGGAATTGGCCAGGCCTCCATCCAGAATATGAAGAGCCTATGCTAGGGTCTGGGGCCTCCATGGTTTCTGCTTCTGCTGCAGTTGGCTGGATTTGCTCCACCTGCACTAGAAACCCATGACAGCCTTGGTACAGCTTAGCCAGGCCTCTGGGTGGTGCTCTGCAGACACTAAAGGTGAAGTGCCTCAGCACAGCCCTGTCAACATGTCCCTGTGGCTTCCCTCTCTGCCCACATATCAGCAACAGTGCTGGAGCCCCAGACAGGAAACTCCTTCCACACCAAGCAGTTCTGATATGCACGTAACCACCAGAGTTTGTCCTGTGGGAAGACCCCAGTCTCACCATAGGGCAGTAGTCAGGGCCAGCAGGGGACAACTGCTTGCTGCCTCTGCAAGTTCAATTTCAAGTTTATGGAGACATCTGGGTTTCAGGTTTACCAGAAGGAATCTGAATGAACCTGAAAACAAAGACCTAGTGGAGATGCTCGAACTTCACATGGTGGGCCGCAGGGGCAATGATAAAAGAATATCTAGAGGCCAAATGGTGCTTACTGTACATGGAGTATGAAGAGCACAACCTCCATGGAGTCTGTTGGGACATCTGTGAGGTCCTGGACACAAACAGCTGCAGTACAAGCTAGACGAAAAATATGTGCTGCTCAGCATTCACAGCTCCCAGGGCCACAAGGACTACATGCAGGGGAAGATGGAGGCATGCAAAAAGCCACAGCGATCTCTCAATGGGTTCCACTTACATGGATATCCAGCATTTCTGTGGCCTTCAAAAACATTGCCTCTGAAATAACCATGGTGTTAAAGCCATGGAGCCACGAGGGAGACAAGAGGAGAGGTAGGGTGGCCCTCGCTGCCAGCCACTCTGCCCCAACCTAGAAGAAACTGCAGAGGTTAGATTGGTGTATTTCCTCTGGTAACCCCTCTGCTCTCTTGATTCTCCCTGTTTTGTTTGGGTTTTTTTGTTTTGTTTTTGTGGGGATGGGGAGATGGGTCTGTTGAAATAATTTCTCTTTTCTCTCCATATGTCCTGCTTTTAGCTCCTAATGTCCGTTAGGATTTCTTCGAGCTGACTAGAATAAACCATTCTTTATAATAGACTACACATTACATAGTAAATGCATTTACATCATGCCCCCTGGTGCAAAAGGGAAGAAGCATATAGATGTAAAAATCTTTGTGTCAGATGGTTTAAATGGTAATCGCTTAAAATCAGGGGTAGCATGAGAAGACAGGAAAGCACTTAGTTGCTTCTGCAAAGAAAAATAAATTTCTTTTCTCTGGAATAAATATAAGCCAATAAAGCTCAGCCAAATGACCTCATGAGCATAAATGTTCTCCAGGCAAACACTATAAAGTGTTAAGATGAGCATATCTAACCTGTTGCAATAAAGCTGTTCAGTGGTAAGAGCCCTTGGATTTCACACCTCTAGGATAGATTAAATATTTTATCTTCAAAGGAACAGTAATCAGATAGGGAGAGTAAAGGAATTGACTTTATTTGATATTTGATTTACTTTCCCTGCCATTTCGATGAGTCATCTTTTGGTGTTGATCTTCAATTCAGCTGCTGTTGTAGCACCAGAATCCTGAGTGATGAGGAAAAAAGAATGGTTTCATTTAGGAGAAGTAAATATTCCAGTAGCTGTGAACTCAGGATTTAAAAATCATTCTGACCTGCTGAAGGCAAACAGACCTAGCATACAGTCAAGTGAGAAGCAAATGGTAGAAATACCTGTGTGAGGCCAGTCCCTGGTTATATATAGTATGTGGCTGCTCTGTGGCTTGCCTCTTGTTATCTGCTTCATTCTCCCCGACCCCCAACTTTCTCCAGGACTCCTTCACCTACTGCCTTTCCAACTCTGCCTTTATAGACCAAATGATTCCTTTATTCTCTTCATTCATCTAATAAGTATTTCCTTAGTGGCCACTGAGTACTATGCTCGTCTGTGAAGATACAATATTTAAAATAGTTTATACTAGACAAATGCATAAACAAATATACTGTACTAAAAACTAGTTTAGGATAACTACTGATAGCTCTTGAAACAGAGAATGATATAATTACTTGTGGGTAGAATAACCAATGGATGAGCAGAAATATGATCTGCAAATATATATGGAGCCACATTTTAGGAAGACAGAGCTAGCATAAATTCACAGAGTCTAGAAGGTTCTCTGAGATAGGTAATAGCATATAATTGGGCATAACATAGTTATGACATGTGGCAGAAATGGTGGCAGATTATATAGGAGGATAAATTGAGATCAGATTCTGAAGACCCGTAAAGAGCTTGGTCTTTATCCTGGAGGTGAATCATCAATGAATATGCTAAGAAGAAATGTATATTTTAGGATGATCATTCCATCTTCAGGATGAAGAATATGTGTTAAACATCCCAGCTTCTAGATTTATCCACAATCTGTAGAAAAAGAATTTTGAGGCCACAGTTTTTGCTAACATGTATCAATTACCAAAGTTGTTGCTTTTAAAAAGATGGACACATTTTTAGTGAAATTAGTGGTAAGTACAATTCTCCCCCCGATTCAGTAGGTTATAGGAAGATGAGGTTATTTCTACATATTTTAGAATTAAAGCAGGAGGTAATACGGTGAGCACAGAGACTCCAATTATCTTACTTTCTTTTGATCTTCAATGATCACCAGTAGACAAATATACTGAACTACAACCAATACTCAGTGAAAAATAACTGCTTATAGGAGGCATAATTTAGAATGCCAGTCCAATCTCAGTCATGTCTTTGGTGAACTTTCCCTCCCATAACCCCTATATATGTGATACAATAAGGAATCCATCCCTAAAACCTGGCTGCAGGTGTTTGGACCAATGATGGATACATGACCTAAGGACAATTAAGCCATTAAGCCATTAAACTGGCCTAATACACCTATTGCCCTAACTTGGTAAGATACTCTACCTTGCCACACAAACCAGGATCTGTGGACAGCCATCTTTGGCATTACCAGGTAACTTATTAGAAATGCAAAATCTGACTCTAATCAAGACCTCATGAATCAATACACATTTTACCAAGATTCCCAGGTGACTCATATTCGTATTACATTTTAAGAAGCACAACTCTGGACCAGCAGGTCTGACTCATGAAAATTTAAGTTAAGAAACACTGAAAATAGGGGAGTTATTATCAGACTAGAAAGAAATACTTATAAAATATAACTGTATTCATGTTCATAGCCACCTTTGTGACTCCTGCTACTAAAAGTATGTGGAGCTACCCCATGTCTAGACTCTCCCTCTAGTTCCAAGTATTTAAATTCCTTCTGTAATGTTTCTGTTCTTAAATTTTTTTTTTTTAAAGTCAAGTCTTTCATGTAGGGGCACCTGGGTGGCTCAGTTGTTAAGTGTCTGCCTTCGGCTCAGGGCATGATCCCGGGGTCCTGGGATTGAGCCCCGCACTGGGTTCCCTGCTCAGCAGGAAGCCTGCTTCTCCCTCTCCCACTCCCCCTGCTTGTGTTTCCTCTCTTGCTGTGTCTCTCTCTGTCAAATAAATAAAATCTTAAAAAAAAAAAGTCTTTCATGTAGATATTCATAATAAACTTTCCTTATCTTGGAACCAGTTTGAGATTCTTTGTTTCCTACAACAAAAGTTGCCAAAATAAAACACTTCTTATAGTAGCAATCTCCAAGGAGTTAACCTGAGCAAATCTCCAGTTCAATCCAGTAATTCTAGTAAGAGCAACAATTTCTCTTGTGTATAAAATTAGCCACAATTCGTTTCCCCCACCAGAACTGGTCAGTTAGGAAAAAACAGATCACTCTCACTTAAGACATGCATTAATCTCCATAGACTAGCCGGATGATTCCTTGTACAGAAAAGGGACATTTACTCATGACCTGAAAGAAAGAAAGAAGCCATGTCAAGAGAAAATTGTCCTCTCTTTTCATAGGCAGAATCAGCAATCTTTGCTGATTTTTCCCTAGAGAGAAGAGAGAGTCTAATGTAGATATTCCAATTTTAAATTCGGGAGGTTTGGCTTTTTCCCAAGACCCTGCCCGGAAAATCTGCCTCTTTATTGACAATTCCTCTATCTTTTGTTTCCATAAACAACTTCAAAGAAAGTAGTATCTACCATGAATATTCTGTCTTGACCCATCATTGCAAGATATTTGACCTTGAGCTAGTTATTCAACCTTCCTGCTTCTCCATTTCTTTATCTATAACTGGGGTACATAGAAGCCCTGTTATTCCTTCTATTTGATTTTATTCCATAATCACATCCAACCAAATCAATATATATGCACACATACACACATATACACATATATGTACATATACATATATGTATATACACCATATACACATACATATATGTATATATGTATATACACCATATACACATACATATATTTATGTACATATGCACACATATACACACACCTATATATGTATGTATGTATATATACCATATTTATGTCAGTAATTATATATGTATACAATTTTCTTTTTTTTTTTTTTAAGATTTTATTTATTTATTTGACAGAGAGAGACACAGCAAGAGAGGGAACACAAGCAGGGGGAGTGGGAGAGGGAGAAGCAGGCTTCCTGCCGAGCAGGGAGCCCGATGCAGGGCTCAATCCCAGGACCCTGGGATCATGACCCCACCGGAAGGTAGACGCTTAACCGACTGAGCCACCCAGGCACCCTTGTATACAATTTTCAGTGTTAAATAAATGCAAGATATTCCTAAATTTTTCTGCATTATCTTGGAGCTTTTTCAATATTTTTTAACAGTGGAATTCTTTGTTTAAAGAAAATACTGCATATTAAATAAAAGAGCCGGTGGTCTAGTTAAAATAGCTATGTGGTGATGAAGGTATATGATGTTACTAGAAATTAACTCTTCAAAAATTATAACTAAATGTGGGGTTTCCTGGAAAAGAGTGTGAAAATCAGATTTCTATATAACTTGAGACATCATATATCAAATTTCTAAGATACATATCAATAGCATCTGCAGTAATGAAAACTTTCCTTTATCTTTTCCAGTATTTATATTTTTTATTTTTTACATTTATCTGCTTGAAATGGTGATCAGTGTGAAATATTGGTGAAGACAATAGCCATGCTTGTTTGTTCTTCCTAACTGGTTTTTAGTATGAAAGACTACATAATTTATTATTTTTAATAATATTTAATATTATAAAATAATAACATTAATTTTAATAATAACTTTTGGACATATACATTTTTCTAAAGTTTACTTTTAAATAAGAAAAGAATGATGACTTCCATGAAATTACTTTTTTCCCCAAAATATTGACCTGCTCCGTTTCCGACCCGGGCCGGTTCACCCCTCCTTAGGCAACCTGGTGGTCCCCCGCTCCCGGGAGGTCACCGTATTGATGCCGAACTTAGTGCGGACACCCGATCGGCATAGCGCACTACAGCCCAGAACTCCTGGGCTCAAGCGATCCTCCTGCCTCAGCCTCCCGAGTAGCTGGGGCTACAGGCGCGCGCCACCGTGCCCGGCTCCCCAAAATATTATAAATTGGTTTAAGCATGTTATATAATACATATAAATCATAAAAATCATCATCATCATCATCAAAACAAAGACCCAAGTACCAACCACCCAATTAAGAAGTAAAATATATTCTTTAAAACCTACTTGAATGTCTTTTCATTACCTACATAGTACATTTTCTGTTTTGCTTTGTTTTCTGATTATAGATTTTTTTATGCTCATTAAAAGTAATTTTTAAAATACTGAAAATTATAAAGAATAACATGAACAACCTGCAGTTTGCCACTTAGCAATGAGCGCCCCTAAACTTTTGTGCTCTTCCAGTGTTTAATATATGTGCATATGTTATGTGTTTACAAAATATAATAATACTCCTTTAACTTGGGTTTTTAAAAAAGTTTATGAATGTTTTGCTATTATAAATGTTATTATTAAATGTTAAATCTCTGTATCTCTGATTATTTCCTTATGAAAGGATTGTGTTGGTGAAAATAGTGCATTAATGGGTACAAACTTTTTTTTTTATTTATTAAGTACTCCTAAATAGCTTTTCAGAAAGGTGGAACCAACTCATATTTGAGAACAATATATTTTGCCATACATTGTATGCTAATTTCTTATACATAATAGCACAAACACATTTTAAAAGTGTTTATAATTCATGTAGTTAATGATTTTTAAATCATTTTAATCATTTGAAACATTCACACAGATTCCTTGGGCTATAGACAAATCACTCTATTTTTCTTTCTTTTGAGTTAGCTGTCATCTGTGTTTTTATTCAACATTTTAAATTCTCAGTTAATAAATGTTACCATTTTCTTCTTAAAGATCAGGCACTGCAAACCAAACTGAAAACC
The DNA here is from genome assembly GCF_011800145.1 of Mirounga leonina. NCBI lineage: Eukaryota > Metazoa > Chordata > Mammalia > Carnivora > Phocidae > Mirounga > Mirounga leonina. The sequence continues at coordinate 9,792,817 of NW_023270265.1, read as the reverse complement.
CAAGTCTGTTTGTGAAATGGTGCATTCTTGACGCTATGTTGGTGGTGATGTTGGGTTTTTTAGGTCAGACTTTACAAAGTCAAGTGAAATTTTTACAGGAGACATCAAGCTAGGTGTACTGTATTTCCACAGTAACTGTGCTATACATCATACTTGTCTGTGTTACAATTCCATCCCACCACTTTTTCTTAAGTCTGACATGTTGAGAACTACAGAACAAAGTTAAAACGACAGATATTTATTAAACGTCTGGCTGCTCTATCTAATGGGGTTTAGAGTCTCCTACATTTCTGGTTTCAGCTGCCAGTTCCCAAGCTAGTGATACCGCTGATAAAGGGTGGCTTTGACAGGGAAAAAAGGAGAAGGGCAATATGACTTGGGGAAGTATAAAGGTTTCATGCAAAGGATTTTTAGAGCTGAAAGAAAAATGCCTTCAGAGCCTCTGTTAAGCCTCACTTAAGTTGATTCCAGGATATCATTACCAACTTATCAAATATGGCCTGAAGAGGTCAAGAAAAACCAGCCCAACCAGGAATGCAGAACAAACTTTGAAAGAGTTGAAAGTATAAGCTTTGGCAATGGAGTTTGGATTGGGGTATGGGTAAAATTATTGAGAGGTTCTTCTGACCTCACATTTTTAATATTTTATTGTACTGATTTTTTTTTTTCTGACCTTTAGCCACTCTTTAGTTAAGAAACGCAAAATACATTGAACACTTGACATAGGAAAAGAGGTTTAGGAAAACTTTATTGAACCTTCTTAGCTCAGCCCATATCTGCAGACTGTCCATGCACAGAGGGATCTTACTTCTGCCATGAACATGTCCTGCCATGGTCCATTAGACCTCAGCAAGATACTCCAGCCTGGCTCATTCAGTCTTCACATACACCTGAGCTCAAGTCTCCAGTGTTTGGCTGAGCTTGGGCGCAATTTTCTGTGCCTTTTCCATGACATTGTATAATCATTGTATAATCATTATTCCTTTTCTACTATCTCTGTTTTCATCCATATAATCAACTCTAAATTCGCCTTTTTAATAATTCTCATCAGTTGTTTGGTTTAGCTTAACATGAATGATTGATTTTTTTACCCTCTTGGACACACACAAGGAGTTGATGATTAAGTAATTAATAAGAAGTATTATGAGCACAGCACTTTCTGGCTCCTGTGTTGCCCTGGCAGTTGCTGACTCCCTGGGGGCACATGCAGCTGTACCCCTCTTTAGCCTGTGCAGGAGTGTGTCTGCCACCCCACAATTTGTGGACCTCAGACACCTCCTGCTCAAGAAACCCAGGACTACTCTTTTTGGTCAAGGTTAGCCTGACTTTTTCCTCAATGCTTCTGCCTCTTCCCAGCTCCCTGCCCTATATAATTTAATGTAGGAACTTAGATTTCATAGAACAAAAGGCAGGAGGGGGTTTTACCTTCAATCACCTTTTGTTTTGTACTGCATCACAAGCCTGCTGTGAGTATATCTTGGGTTTGGTGATAAAGGGAAAATGTGAAGATCCCTAAGAAGTACTAAGTAAGATTTTGAGTAGGCATATTGTAAAAATGAGTGATCAAATCTCTTCCCTTTCTTGACATATAATTTAATACCATTGGAACCTTTAGCTCAGTTGTTCGGTTAATTTTCCACAAGGATTTTGAAAAGGACTCAACAACCAGACTCGGAAATAACTAGGACTTTTCTTAGATGACTTGGCTTTAGAAACAATATACTCAACATATGCAGAGTATTTTTTATTTTTAAAGATATGTTAATGACACACTGGAATTTTACATTCAACACACAGCAGTTGGACAGAACTAGAATTGGATACAGTTGCATGTATCTGAGTGTGTTTTGTAAAACCTCTTCCCTGGGAACTTTCAACTGAAATGCTGACATCCCAGCAACATTTTTCAATACACAGAGTTGCAATTTTAAAAGTATTTAAATCCTAAACCTATCAAATAATCTTTGCAAAATTCTATTTTTTCATTAATTTACTTAATAAGTATCCACAATGCAGTACTTTTGGAGACAAGAACAAAGCAGTAGGTAGAAACAACAGAGCCTAACTTTTCTAGTCTTTCTAGAAGATCATTTTGGATTCTTTTAGAGAATCAAAGAGGGTAGCTTTATTTGGAGCCAGCGGATATAATGGAAGGTGCCAGGAGTCCTAGGTTCACATGCACACCTACATTTTATGTACTTGATCTGAGATAAAATACATGTAGGCATTGTTTTAAACATTACATTTCTGTATAAATACAAATTATATTATTCCTAAATCCTAAGATATTTGGAAACCAGTTCCAGCCTCCATATAATCAGGCATAAGGGTAGAATGTAGATTTTACTCCTAATACTGTAGGAAGTTCAGTGTTTAATCTGTATCTACCTATGTTTAATTTCTAATCAAGCATATAAAATAGGGATCCATTATCTACATGTTTTAAATGAACAAAATTGTAGAGATTTAAAACTTAAAGGAACACATATAACCAATATTATAAAAGTAACTTAAAATAATATTTTGAGTTCCCTCCAGAAGGAACCTGAACTAAGTGGAATATCTTTCCTCCTCCCTGATCTCCCCTGATTGACTAATAACGTCATACCAACAAATTTTCTTTGGTTGTTTATTATAGGCTGAGAGCTAGGAAAATGCTTTCATGCATTATATCATTTTTTAAGCCTGTATATGCCACAAGTATCAAAATGTTTTTGCCTGAAATAGTGCTATTGGGGCAATATGATGGGATAGACCCAGGGCTTGTGTACTTTCCCCTCTGGGCAAGGCAATAGAGATCAGGGGAAGTGGTAGAGAACATCTTGAACAAATAATATTTGGAAGCAATGCCTAATTTAGAAGGGTAAGAGAGAAAGGCAAGCATGCCTTGAATATAGCAGAGAGGGGGAACTTTGCATTGAACACTTAATTCCTCTGTATACTAATAGAAATGCATAATATCAAGTAAGAAATTGCTTCTAGAATTCCATGTATTAATTCATCAATTCAGCAGATATTTATTAAGACTTTTGCACCTTACACCTGCTTTAGGTTCTCTTGTGTATCCTCAGGATACAGAAATGAATAAAGAAAAAATATTACTTATTGGAAGACATATTTTATTTTATTTTTTTTATTTTTTTAAAGATTTTATTCATTTTTCTGACAGAGAGAGACATGGCGAGAGCAGGAACACAAGCAGGGGGAGTGGGAGAGGGAGAAGCAGGCTTCCCGCCGAGCAGGGAGCCCGATGCGGGGCTCGATCCTAGGACCCTGGGATCATGACCTGAGCTGAAGGCAGATGCTTAACGACTGAGCCACCCAGGCGCCCTGGAAGACATATTTTAATACAAGATTGGAATTAACTGATAATAACATTAGAACTATGTTAATCTGAAATATATAATATGACTAAATTTTCTCAGAGTAAAATAGAAAATGTGGCAGGGTAACAGCCATGCACTTAATTTCACATGATTTAACAGAGTTGTATCATCAGTGTGACTGGTTGTAAAATATTCTACAATTTCTGAATAATTTTGTGACTTATTGTGATGAAGCTAAAATAAAAATATATTTTATGTGGCTTCAAGCACATGTTAACTGATTTTCTTAATTCCTTTTGGTTCCTCCCATTGATCTAAAATCAGACTTACATATACTAAAACCTCAAAAGCTGATCTACACAGGTTGAGCAAAGCACAACCAAGGGGAAAGGAAACCTGGTTTACTTTCACAGAAAACAAATGTTAAGGGGCGCCTGGGTGGCTCAGTTGGTTAAGCGTCTGCCTTCGGCTCAGGTCATGATCCCAGGGTCCTGGGATCGAGCCCCACATCGGGCTCCCTGCTCCGCGGGAAACCTGCTTCTCCCTCTCCCGCTCCCCCTGCTTGTGTTCCCTCTCTCGCTGTGTCTCTCTCTGTCAAATAAATAAATAAAAATCTTTAAAAAAAAAAAGAAAACAAATGTTAAGATTATACATAGTTGTATTCTTTACATTGGATATTGTATTAGAATCCTTATTACAGGAAATGAAATCATTTTAGCACTCTTAGCATTACTGTTCCTAGATTAGTGTCTATAGCTACAGTTTTAAAATGTATAACCTGAAAATGAAATAAATTTTGCCTTATAACAGTGCACCATGATCTATGTAAAAAGACTGTCCATTTGGTGTATTTCTTTAAAGAGAAAAAGCACTTTCATATTAACAAGTAGCATGTCTGTTAATTTTAGATTTTATAGGAGGAAATGGATAATGCACTTAGACTAATAGTACTGATTAATAAAATTTTAACATATTTTAATTCTAGTATGTTAACATAAAGTGTTAAATTAATTTCAGGTGTACAATATAGTGATTCAGCAATTCTATACTAAGTGCTCATCATGCTAAATGTACTCTTTAATCCCCGTCACCTATTTCACCCAACATAGAAATTTAATAATTTTAAATAACATTATTCTTTAAAAATATAATTTAGCAATTTGAAGGGACATTCTAATAATATTAAAATCACCCAGAAATTAATTTGTAAATTTTAAACCACAGTAAATTACAGATAATGGAATATGCCCATGTATCCACTACATGTGATAGTGGACATTTTATCTTTGTATCTTGAAATGTTTTAATTAAATAAATAGAATGCTGCAGGTAAATCTAAAGCCTCTCTGTTATTTTCTGTAGTTCCACCCCCTTCCTTTTTTCCTCAAAAGCAAACATTATTGTGTACTTGTTTTGCATAATTTTGGTCCATTTTTTATTTTTTATTTTTTTAAAGCTTTTATTTATTTATTTGACAGAGAGAGACACAGCGGGAGAGGGAACACAAGCAGGGGGAGTGGGAGAGGGAGAAGCAGGCTTCCTGCTGAGCAGGGAGCCCAATGGAGGGCTTGATCCCAGGACCCTGGGATCATGACCTGAGCCAAAGGCAGATGCTTAACGACTGAACCACCCAGATGCCCCTTGGTCCGTGTTTTAAAGCCATTACTGTATATATTTTTTTATCTATAAAGACATGCCTATGTATGTGTTTTAATTCATGTAATTTTTATAACTTCACTTTTTCATTTATCTTACACTTTTGATATGAATTTAAGTTAATACAACACTGTATTTCAATTACTTAAATTGTTAGGTTTATTCACTTTATGAATATAGCATTTTTATCTATTCCTCCATTGATGTTCTTTTTGCTGGTTAGGTTTGCAATATATTTTGCAAGATATACTTCATCAGTTTGAGGAATTACACTTCTTTTTTCATTCAAGACTTTTTTATTCATTTGTTTGAGAGACAGAGAGAGAAAAAGAGCAGGAGCATGGGGGAGGGGCAGAGGGAGAAGCAGGCTCCCCAGTGAACAGGGAGTCTGATGGGGCTTCACCCTGGGACCCCAAGGTCATGAGCTGAGTCGAAGGCAGATGCTTAACCAACTGAGCCACCCAGGAATTATGTTTTTATTCCTATTTTTTGAGACTATTTCAATCATAAGTGTCCCTTAAATTTACACACACACACACACACACATACACACACATCCAATCTTGGGCTTTTCAATTATGTTAATTTATTATTGTAACAAAGAAAACCAGCAGTTAGCTCAAATACAAACACCACTGATGGTCATTTTCAGTGTCATATAACAAAAATTGTTAATAAGTATTATCTTTATGTAACAAATTTCCCAAAATAGATCTTAATTAAAAAATAAACAGTGCTATTGAGATATAATTTACATATCATAAAATTCACTCATTTAAAGTGGTTTTTAATGCTTTCTAACATATTTACAGAGTAGTATAACCATCACTATAATAATTTTAGATCATTTTTATCACACCAAAATAATCTTGTATCCAATAGTAAACAGTTTAATTTGTTTAAATTAAACAAGTTCTTTCACTCTCATCCACACAATTCCCACCCAGCCCTAAACAACCACTAATATAATTTCTGTTTCTATAGGTATGTCTATTCTGGGCATTTCATATAAATAATATCATATAACATGCAATTGTGGACTTCACAAATATATTCAGAACATTCTATCCCAAAGCAACAGAATACACATTCTTCTCTAGTGCCCATGGAACATTCTCCAGAATAGATCACATCCTAGGTCGCAAATAAGGTCTCAACTGGTACCAAAAGACTGGGATCATTCCCTGTATATTTTCAGACCACAGTGCTTTGAAACTAGAACTCAATCACAAAAGGAGAGTCAGAAAGAACTCAAATACATGGAGGCTAAAGAGCATCCTACTAAAGAATGAATGGGTCAACAAGGAAATCAAAGAATTAAAAAAATGCATGGAAACCAATGAAAATGAAAACACAACTGTTCAAAATCTTTAAGATGCAGCAAAGGCAGTCCTAACAGGCAGGTATATAGCAATACAAGCCTTTCTCAAGAAACAAGAAAGGTCTCAAATACACAACCTAACCCTGCACCTAAAGGAGCTGGAGAAAGAACAGCAAATAAAGCATAAACCCAGCAGGAGAAGAGAAATAATAAAGATTGGAGCAGAAATCAATGAAATAGAAACCAAAAGAACAGTAGAACAGATCAACGAAACTAGTAGGAGCTGGTTCTTTGACAGAATTAATAAGATTAATAAACCCCTGGCCAGACTTATCAAAAAGAAAAGAGAAATGACCCAAATAAATAAAATCATGAATAAAAGAGGAGAGATCACAACCAAAACCAAAGAAATACAAACAATTATAAGAACATATTATAAGCAACTCTATGCCAGCAAATTAGATAATATGGAAGAAATGGAGGCATTCCTAGAGATGTATCAACTACCAAAACTGAACCAGGAAGAAATAGAAAACCTGAACAGATCTATAACCACTAAGGAAATTGAACCAGTAATCAAAAATCTCCCAAGAAACAAAAGCCCAGGGCCAGATGGCTTCTGAGGAGAATTCTACCAAACATTTCAAGAAGAATTAAAACCTATTCTTCTGAAACTGTTCCAAAAAATAGAAATGGAAGGGAAACTTCCAAACTCATTTTATGAGGCCAGCATTACCTTGATCCCCAAACCAGACAAAGACCCCATCAAAAGGAGAATTATAGACTAATATCCTTGATGAACATGGATGCAAAAATTCTCACCAAAATACTAGCCAATAGGATCCAACAGTATATTAAAAGGATTATTCACCATGCCAAGTGGGATTTATCCCTGGGCTATAAGGTTGGTTCAACATCCACAAATCAATCAATGTGATACAATACATTAATAAAAGATGGAACAAGAACCACATATATGATCCTCTCATAGATGCAGAAAAAGCATTTGACAAAGTACAGCATCCTTTCTTGACCAAAACTCTTCAGAGTATAGGGATAGAGGGTATATACCTCAATATCATAAAAGCCATCTATGAAAAACCCACAGCAAATATCATTCTCACTGGGGAAAAACTGAGAGCTTTCCCCCTAAGGTCAGGAACACAGCAGGGATGTCCACTATCACCACTGCTATTCAACATAGTATTAGAAGTCCTAGCCACAGCAATCAGACAACAAAAAGAAATAAAAGGCATCCAAATCAGCAAAGAAGAAATCAAACTCTCACTCTTTGCAGATGATATGATACTTTATGTGGAAAACCCCAAAGACTCCACCCCAAAACTGCTAGAACTCATACAGGAATTCAGTAAAGTGGCAGGATATAAAATGAATGCAGAGAAATCAGTGGCATTCCTATACACCAACAGTAAGACAGAAGAAAGAGAAATTAAGGAGTTGGTCCCATTTACAATTGCACCCTAAACTATAAGATACCTAGGAATAAATCTAACCAAAGAGGCAAAGAATCTGTACTCAGAAAACTATAAAATACTCATGAAAGAAATTGAGGAAGACACAAAGAAATGGAAAAACATTCCATGCTCATGGAAGAACAAATATTGTGAAGATGTCAATGCTACCTAGAGCAATCTACACACTCAATGCAATCCCTATGAAAATACCATCCACTTTTTTCAAAGAAATGGAACAAATAATCCTAAAATTTGTATGGAACCAGAAAAGACCCCGAATAGCCAGAGGAATCTTGAAAAAGAAAAGCAAAGCTGGCGGCATCACAATTCCGGACTTGAAGCTCTATTACAAAGCTGTAATCATCAAGACAGTACGGTACTGGCACAAAATCAGACACATAGATCAATGGAACAGAATAGAGAGCCCAGAAATGGACCCTCAACTCTATGGTCAACTCATCTTTGACAAAGCAGGAAAGAATGTCCAATGGAAAAAAGACAGTCTTTTCAACAAATGGTGTTGGGAAAATTGGACAGCCACATGCAGAAGAATGAAACTGGACCATTTCCTTACACCACACACAAAAATAGACTCAAAATGGATGAAAGACCTCAATGTGAGACAGGAGTCCATCAACATCCTAAAGGAGAACACAGGCAGCAACCTCTTCGACGTCAGCCACAGCAACTTCTTCCTAGAAACATCACCAAAGGCAAGGGAAGCAAGGGCAAAAATGAACTCTTGGGACTTCATCAAGATAAAAAGCTTTTGCAAAGCAAAGGAAACAGTCAACAAAACCAAAAGAAAACCAACAGAATGGGAGAAGATATTTGCAAATGACATATCAGATAAAGGGCTAGTATCCAAAATCTATAAAGAACTCATCAAACTCAACACCCAAAGAACAAAGAATCCAATCAAGAAATGGGCAGAACACATGAACAGACATTTTTCCAAAGAAGACATCCAAATGGCCAACAGACACATGAAAAAGTGCTCAACATCACTCAGCATTGGGGAAATCCAAATCAAAACCTCAATGAGATACCACCTCACACCAGTCAGATTGGCTAAAATTAACAAGTCAGGAAATGACAGATGTTGGCGGGGATGCGGAGAAAGGGGAAACCTCCTCCACTGTTGGTGGGAATGCAAGCTGGTGCAGCCACTCTGGAAAACAGTATGGAGATTCCTCAAAAAGTTGAAAATAGAGCTACCATACAACCCAGCAATTGCACTACTGGGTATTTACCCCAAAGATACAAAAGTAGGGATCCGAAAGGGTACATGCACCCTGATGTTTATAGCAGCAATGTCCACAATAGCCAAACTGTGGAAAGAGCCAAGATGTCCATCGACAGATGAATGGATAAAGAAGTGGTATATATATACAATGGAATATTATGCAGCCATCAAAAGGAATGAGATCTTGCCATTTGCAATGACGTGGATGGAACTGGAGGGTGTTATGCTGAGCGAGATAAGTCAATCAGAGAAAGACATGTATCATATGACCTCACTGATATGAGGAATTCTTAATCTCAGGAAACAAACTGAGGGTTGCTGGAGTTGGGGGGGATGGGAGGGATGGGTGACTGGGTGATAGACACTGGGGAGGGTATGTGCTCTGGTAAGCGCTGTGAATTGTGCAAGACTGTTGAATCTCAGATCTGTACCTCTGAAACAAATAATGCAATATATGTTAAGAAAAAAAAGAAGAAGATAGCAGGAGGGGAAGAATGAAGGGGGGGCAATCGGAGGGGTAGACGAACCATGAGAGATGATGGACTCTGAAAAACAAACTGAGGGTTCTAGAGGGGAGGGGGGTGGGAGGATGGGTTAGCCTGGTGATGGGTATTGAGGAGGGCACTTTCTGCATGGAGCACTGGGTGTCATGCACAAACAATGAATCATGGAACACTACATCTAAAACTAATGATGTAATGTATGGGGATTAATGTAACAATAAAAAAATTAAAAAAAACAGAAAACAAGAAAGCCATAGTGTTAAAGATCAGAACAATAGCTTTCTTTGGGAGATAGGATTGACAGAGAAAAGGAAACTTGCTCTGATAATGACCTGGTTGTGACAGGGATACATACATTTGAAGCAACTTATTGACTTGTATATTTAAAATCTATGTCTTTTATTTTACATAAATTATACTTCAATTAAAATAAATTGAAAATAAAACATAAGGAAAAAAAGGCAGACATGGAAACCATAAATCAAAATCCATTGGAAAGATATAAACAAAACAAAAACAAATGGACAAAGCTGAAGCTTAGGGTTTAGGAAGGTATACTTCTGTGATAAAACTAAAGCTATGTAAGGAAGTGATTACTAAAATTTAGGAAATTATTTGCTTCAGGGGAATAGAAGGGATTTTGCTGGGAACTAGGCATTTTGAAGGACTTCTGATGTGTCTGGCAATGTCTTGACCATTATATCATATTATTGCTGATTTTTTTCTATATTCCCCATTAAAAATGAGAGCCCAAGAGGACAAGGATTATAGCATTGGTCCACCTTTTTACCCTATCTTAGCACAGTGCCTGAAAAGGAGTCAGGATTGAATAAACATTTATTAAATGGCTGTTTTGGAAGGAACTCAACCAAATTATGCTTTTGCAAAATTTGAGAAAATCTATGTGCTTAAAGCTACCTGTTATAATGATATGTAGCAATTCAATTCACCAAGTATACATTGATCACCTATTATGTTCCAGAGTTAAGTATTAGAACTAGCAAACTAATAATAAAAGGTGCTCTGTTTAATTTACTCTCAGCCTAGCGCAGCATTTGAACAGGAAATTAAAATAAATGTGATAGAATGCATTTGAACAAAATGATATAGGAATGCAAATGAAAGATAATATTATTCTGCTCAACGGGGCTTACCTTCAAAAGTCACCTTTGATCTGACCCATAGAATAGTCATTTTATTGAGTATTTTTTTTTAAAGATTTTATTTATTTATTTGACAGAGAGAGACACAGCGAGAGAGGGAAAACAAGCATGGGGAGGGGGAGAGGGAGAAGCAGGCTTCCCGCTGAGCAGGGAGCCCAATGCGGGACTCGATCCCAGGACCCTGGGATCATGACCTGAGCTGAAGGCAGACGCTTAACGACTGAGCCACCCAGGCGCCCCTTATTGAGTATTTTTAAAAATTCAATATATCCGGTGCCTGGGTGGCTCAGTTGGTTGAGCGACTGCCTTCAGCTCAGGTCATGATCCTGGAGTCCCAGGATCGAGTCCCACATCGGGCTCCCTGCTCAGCAGGGAGTCTGCTTCTCCCTCTGACCCTCCTCCCTCTCATGCTCTCTGTCTCTCATTCTCTCTCTCTCAAATAAATAAATAAAATCTTAAAAAAAAAAAAGAAAAGGGCCATATGCACCCCAATGTTCATAGCAGCAATGTCCACAATAGCCAAACTGTGGAAAGAGCCAAGATGCCCTTCAATAGATGAATGGATAAAGAAGATGTGGTCCATATATACAATGGATATTACTCAGCCATCAGAAAGGATGAATACCCAACTTTTGCATCAACATGGATGGGACTGGAGGAGATTATGCTAAGTGAAATAAGTCAAGCAGAGAAAGTCAATTATCATATGGTTTCACTTATTTGTGGAACATAAGGAATAGCATGGAGGACATTAGGGGAAGAAACGGAAAAATGAAAGGGGGAAATCAGAGGGGGAGATGAACCATGAGAGACTATGGACTCTGAGAAACAAACTGAGGGTTTTAGAGGGGAGGGGAAGGGGGGAATGGGTTAGCCCTGTGATGGATATTAAGAAGGGCACGTAATGCATGGAGCACTGGTTGTTATAGGCAAAGAATGAATCATGGAACACTACATCAAAAACTAATGAGGTACTGTATGGTGACTAATATAGCATAATAAAAAAAATTTTAAAGAATCAATTAATATTAATTCATCACAAAAACAGTCTAAAAAAGGAAAAAAGGAATACCATTTAAATCAGCCTCCAAAAAACTTAAATACTTAGGTATAAATCTAAGAAAATTTGTATGAGGTCTACGTGAGATAAACTACCAAACTCTGGTAAACAAAATAAAAGAATTAAGTAGAGAGGTACTCCATGTTCATGGATAAGAAAATTCAATATTGTCACGATCTCAGTTTTTGCCAAATTGATTTATGGACTCGATGCAATCCCAATCAAAATACCTTCAAATTAATTTATGTTTATCAACAAACTGATTCTGAAGTAAAATATAAAATTCCTAGAAGGTAGCATGGGAAAAAAACCTAGATAATCTTGGGTATGGTGATGCCTTTTTATATACAACATCAAAGACATAATTCATGAAAGAAATAACAGAGCTGAACTCCATTAAAATTAAAAAATTTCTGCTCTGTGTTAAAACACTATGGAGAGAATGAAAAGACAAGGCACAGACTGGGAGAAAATAATTTCAAAAGACACATCTGATTAAGAACTCTTATCCAAAATATACACTGTTAAAACTCAACAATAAATGTATATATAAATTATATTTACTTTTTTTTAAGATTTTATTTATTTATTTGAGAGAGAGAGAATGAGAGAGAGCACATGAGAGGGGGGAGGGTCAGAGGGAGAAGCAGACTCCCTGCCGAGCAGGGAGCCCGATGCGGGACTCGATCCAGGGACTCCAGGATCATGACCTGAGCCGAAGGCAGTCGCTTAACCAACTGAGCCACCCAGGCGCCCGAATTATATCTACTTTTATGATCAAGAAATCAATAGAGGATAACCATCCAATTAAATTCACTGTGAGGCAAGAAAAGTTGGGACTAGGTGATAGAGTAGCAATAATTATCCTTCCTTTTTGCAATTTCCTAAATTACTTGCAAAGTGTTACACCGTATGGTAGAAACATAAAATTTAAAAATAGTTTTTCTTCTGCTCCAATAGTCTATAAATCAATTCCTCCTTGTTAGCTTATTAGCCTAACATTTTAAAAAAAGATATTACAAAAATCCTTCCCCTCAATTTGTTAAGGAGGGTGGTGAGACAGGAGAAAGTGCTGCTGTCCTTATCCTGCTTCAGCAAAATGAGGTAAACAGACCCAGACAGAAACTGCACCCCTCCAGTTTGAAATCTCTTTCTGGTAGGAAAGCCCTTCTACCAATTTGAATGTACATTCAGTTTTTGAATGGGGCTCAGTGGGGGGCCAGCCCCAGTGTGATAATGACACTCTTGCTGGTCTGATTCTTCAGAGCCTGCCTTAACCTGCTCTTGCCTTCACCCTAGAGGATTTCCTCTGCATACTTCTCAGATGTGTATCACAATACCCTGGACTCTAATATGTAGTGAACGTTCCCACACATTCATTTATACACAGCTTGCTTAGAGAAAAACTTGCTGAGACATTTTGAAATGGAAACTGAGAAGAGGAAAACAAGCTGGAAATTTCCCTGCAAACGTAGACTCTGAAGCCTAAAGGGGATTGTATTTCCACTTGTAAAGCAGAAAAAAAAAATTGGCCAGCTCTAGGGAAGCAAAACAGGTGTTTTCCCAGGCTAGAGGAGACAGGAGGAACAATGGGTTCATAAAAACAGAAAAATCTAAATCTTTCTAAACCTCACCCCTTCGGCCAGGTAAAGCGCTGGCTTTCTGTTTTCAGCCCTTTCCAATTATAGCAGAACTCTCAGGTGAACTCACAAATACACACAGATATAATCTCTGTCAGCAGGAATCACCAGACTACAGGCTCCTGGGCACTGGGCGCCCCCCCCCCCCCCCCCCCCCCCGTGCATTTGTGTGGCCACCACCGATGCAAGCAGGAAGGGATACTGGATTTTGTTTTTTGTTATGAATGCTCTAGGATTGCTTCAGATGACTGTCTTGAAGCTGTGATGCTCTCTATGTTAGTGAGCAGCCTCTTGACCAATTTGCAGGTTTTCCTGTGGGTCCTTGATCTTTCTTGTCCTTGGTCTAGGAAAAGGGAGACATGACCAAGCTGAAATGCCCCTTCCACAGATGAGGATTTAAAACACCTTCTCACCCACTCATTAGCCTCTCCCTTCCTCCCCCATCTTCACACCATCACCGAATCCTGGTATGCTATGGTGCCATGGGAGGTACATGAGAGATAGGTTCTCCTTTGCCCCTATCCCTGCATGTATTCTGTAAGCACATTCTGTAAGTCTGGCATTGTGCTTTTGTTCTCATTGTCCTAGTAACAAGGTCCCTATTCTCTCTCTCTGAGCTTTTATTGTCATGCAGAAGACAAGCAAGGGGAGAGGCAACAGAAGTGAGAGAGGTACCAAACTTAGCTTTACACACTAACTTCCAGGGGCACCTGGGTGGCAGTAACACTAACTTCCAAAGCTCACAATATGCAAAGGCCCCTTCCAGCAATTTGTTCTGAATTTGGATCTTTATGAAAACTGGTACATCAAGCTAAATTACCCTGCGTGTAAGATGTCCACGTCTCACAAGATCAAAGATCATTTATTTTCTCTACATCCAGTGCTTTCAATCTTCACCTTAACAACGGTTTTGACACAGATTTTTGCTCTTAACTTTTTAATAATGCAAGAAAGCAAATAAATTATCCTAATAACTGCACAAATCCTACTGCCCAAGAGGTCAATACTGGTTGAGTTCATAAAAGAGATACCTCTGCAGAATGGACCATAGCTTTAGTTAGACCACCGTTATAGGAAAGTGTGAATTTAGCCCTTGAAGTGCAGTTTAAGGGTAATAGTGTGTGTGTGTGTGTGTGTGTGTGTGTAATCAATGTGCTGAAAGTATGCAAGATCAGAATCCCAATGGGGCTTAAAATCCATGAGAAGAGCTCACACTTCATTATATTATTACTTTGAAATATGATTATTTTAGAGCATTTAGTTTTCAAAATGAACTTTAGAACTGTTTGTTCCTAAAAAAGAATCCTGATACAGCTTTTGGAGATAAGTTTGATGAAAATTTATATCTTATGTTATGTTTTCTAAATGTATGTCTTTTTATGAGTCAGTAATTTGTTTGCCTTCTTCATAGAGTCACCATGATTTTCTTTTAAAATTTATTCTTACATATTTTCTTGTATTTTATCACTGATTACTGGTACAAATAGAAAGTTGCTTTGTATTCTTCACTTATAAGCTGACATCTTACTGAAATTTTATCATGGTTAATAATTTTTGTCACTTTATGCTCTTAGGTTTCCATGGTAGAGTCATATAATCTGCAAATAATGATGAATTTCCCAGCCTTTTCCAAATATGTGCTTTCATTTTCTCCTACTTCATAAATTGGATTGATTACAATTTCCAGAAGTCTCTTGAAGAGTGGTTTACATATGACATGTTATGGACTTGATTTAATGGAAATGTTTCAAGCACTAAAGTGATGATTATAATATTATCTATAATTATTGTTTTTATTATTATTATGGTTTCAGGGTAACATTTATCATCTAAAAGAAGTGTCATTCTAATCTCAGTATTACTAGCAGAAATAGATATTTTACTTTTTTTGTTAAATGTCTTTTCACTATAGAACTATATAACCACATTTGTTTTCTTTTAGATCCATTAAAAAAACATTAGATATTACCAGATTTCCAAGTTCAACCATCTGCAAATGTCTTAATTATTGCATAAACACTACTTGGTTATGGTGTTTTGATAAAAATCTTTGGGTCGTTTTTATATGGAAACTTGATCTCTAAAATAATGAGAAATGTTTTATACATTCCTATTTTGTGTTATCTTTGCTATCTTTTAAAGTGGTATGCTACTTCCCTAAAATGAATTGAGAAGTATTCCTTTTTGTGTAATCTATTACTTCTTGAAGGTGTTAAAATCTTTGTTCTTCAAAGTTATAAGCAATTTTTGTCTGAATTAATTATTTGGACTGGACAATTTTAAAAATTGGCCATATTTTGAAAACTTTAAAAATTACTCTCATGGACTCATGGTAAATTTGAAAATAAAAATGAGCTGGTTGTTCATCTTTCTGTCTTAAAACATGTAATACTTTTTTATAGGAACATAAATAGCAAAAACGTAATTAACTTAATAAATAATGTGAAAATTATTTTAATAGTTACTTTGTTTTCAAAAGTCCTTTCTCATTCTCCACATGCACACATATGCATACATAGATGGATGTCAATACCTTTAAATAATATTTTATTGAATCTCAATAAGTAAAAATGCTACAAGAGTAGAAAAATAAGGAAATTGTCTCCCTCATTTCATAAGCTGGTATAACTGATGTCAGAAGAGGCTAAAGATTGCAATACAAACGGATATTTTCATTATAACAGAATGATTTTACTTATTAACAAAGTTGAAAAAATATAAGTAAAATATTAATAAATGAAATTCAGTAGCATATTAAAATAAAGTATTATGACCAAGTTGAATTCATAACAGAATTAGAAGAATGGTACAATAACAGAAAAATTGATGTAATTCACCTTATTAAGATTTTTTTTTGTTATGTTAATCACCATACATTACATCATTAGTTTTTGATGTAGTGTTCCATGATTCATTGTTTACATATAACACCCAGTGCTCCATGCAGTACGTGCCTTCCTTAATACCCAACACCAGGCTAATCCATCCCCCCAACCCCCTCCCCTCTAAAACCCCCAGTTTGTTTCTCAGAGTCCATAGTCTCTCATGGTTCATCTCCCCCTCCGATTCCACCCCTTCATTTTTCCCTTCCTGCTATCATCTTCTTCTTTTTTTTAAAACATATAATGTATTATTTGTTTCAGTGGCACAGATCTATGATTCAATACTCTTACACAATTCACAGCGCTCATCATAGCACATACCCTCTCCAATGTCTATCACCTAGCTAACCCATCCCTCACACCCCCCACCACTCCAGCAATACTCAGTTTGTTTCCTGAGATTAAGAATTCCTCAAATCAGTGAGGTCATATGATATATGTCTTTCTCTGATTGACTTATTTCGCTCAGCATAATACCTTCCAGTTCCATCCATTTCGTTGCAAATGGCAAGATTTCATTCCTTTTGATGGCTGCATAATATTCCATTGTATATATACACCACTTCTTCTTTATCCATTCATCTGTCGATGGACATCTTGGCTCTTTCCATAGTTTGGCTATTGTGGACATTGCTGCTATAAACATCAGGGTGCATGTACCCCTTCAGATCCCTACATTTGTATCTTTGGGTAAATACCCAGTAGTGCAATTGCTGGGTTGTATGGTAGCTCTACTTTCAAGTTTTTGAGGAACCTCCATACTGTTTTCCAGAGTGGCTGCACCAGCTTGCATTCCCACCAACAGTGTAGAAGGGTTCCCCTTTCTCCGCATCCCTGCCAACATCTGTCATTTCCTGACTTGTTAATTTTAGCCATTCTGACTTGTGTGAGGTGGTATCTCATTGAGGTTTTGATTTGGATTTCCCTGATGCTGAGTGATGTTGAACACTTTTTCATGTGTCTGTTGGCCATTTGGATGTCTTCTTTGGAAAAATGTCTGTTCATGTCTTCTGCCCATTTCTTGATTGGATCATTTGTTCTTTGGGTCTTGAGTTTGATGAGTTCTTTATAGATTTTGGATACTAACCTTTATCTGGTATGTCATTTGCAACTATCTTCTCCCATTCTGTCGGATATCTTTTAGTTTTGTTGACTGTTTCTTTTGCTGTGCAAAAGCTTTTTATCTTGATGAAGTCCAAATAGTTCATTTTTGCCCTGCTTCCCTTGCCTTTGGCAATGTTTCTAGGAAGAAGTTGCTGTGGCTGAGGTCGAAGAGGTTGCTGCCTGTGTTCTCCTTTAGGATTTTGATGGACTCCTGTCTCACATTGAAGTCCTTCAACAATTTTGAGTCTATTTTTGTGTGTGGTGTAAGGAAATGGTCCAGTTTCATTCTTCTGCATGTGGCTGTCCAACTTTCCCAACACCATTTGTTGAAGAGACTGTTTTTTCCACCGGACATTCTTTCCTGCTTTGTCAAAGATGAGTTGACCATAGAGTTGAGGGTCCATTTCTGGGCTCTCTATTCTGTTCCATTGATCTATGTGTCTGATTTTGTGCCAGTACCGTACTGTCTTGATGATTACAGCTTTGTAATAGAGCTTCAAGTCCGGAATTGTGATGCCACCAGCTTTGCTTTTCTTTTTCAAGATTCCTCTGGCTATTTGGGGTCTTTTCTGGTTCCATACAAATTTTAGGATTATTTGTTCCATTTCTTTGAGAAAAGTGGGTGGTATTTTGATGGGGATTGTATTGAATGTGTAGATTGCTCTAGGTAGCATTGACATCTTCACAATATTTGTTCTTCCATGAGCATGGAATGTTTTTCCATTTCTTTGTGTCTTCCTCAATTTCTTTCATGAGTATTTTATAGTTTTCTGAGTACAGATTCTTTGCCTCTTTGGTTAGATTTATTCCTAGGTATCTGATGGTTTAGGGTGCAATTGTAAATGGGACCAACTCCTTAATTTCTCTTTCTTCTGTCTTGTTGTTGGTGTATAGGAATGCCACTGATTTCTCTGCATTGATTTTATATCCTGCCATTTGACTGAATTCCTGTATGAGTTCTAGCAGTTTTGGGGTGGAGTCTTTGGGATTTTCCACATAAAATATCATATCATCTGCAAAGAGTGAGAGTTTGACTTCTTTTTTGCCAATTCAGATGCTTTTATTTCTTTTTGTTGTCTGATTGCTGTGGCTAGGACTTCTAATACTATGTTGAATAGCAGTGGTGATAGTGGGCATCCCTGCTGTGTTCCTGACCTTAGGGGGAAAGCTCTCAGTTTTTCCCCAGTGAGAATGATATTTGCTGTGGGTTTTTCATAGATGGCTTTTATGATATTGAGATATGTACCCTCTATCCCTATACTCTGAAGAGTTTTGATCAAGAAAGGATGCTGTACTTTGTCAAATGCTTTTTCTGCATCTATTGAGAGGATCATATGATTCTTGTTCTTTCTTTTGTTAATGTATTGTGTCACATTGATTGATTTGCGGATGTTGAACCAACCTTGCCGGCTTTTCGTGTTTTGAATGTCATAGAAAGATCATTATCTGATGTGTACTCTTTTGTTTCTAGGTTCTTTCACTCAGCATAATGCTGTTTCATGTATTCCTCATTTGTTTTCTTTTACTGCTGAACTCATTGTATGAATATACTATATATATTTTTTTAATCCATTCTCCTGTTCATGGACATGTAGATTGATTCCAAATTTGAGAAAATATCAACAATATGCGGACATTCTTATACCACTCTTTCTGTGAATATGTTTTCATTTCTTTTGGGAAAATTCCTAAAATGATACTGATGGATTATATAGTAAGCATATGTTAATCTTTATAAGAAACACTTTGTTTTTCAAAACATTTGTACCATTTTACTTTCCAAACAATAATACAAGAGCATATCAGTTGCTTCACATCTTTGCCAACAATTGGAATTGTCAGTTATGGCCATTCTGGTGAGTGTGTGGTGGTATCACATTATGGTTTATTTTACTTTCCTTGATGACTCCTTCAGTTGAACATCTTATCATGCACCTTTTAGAGAACCTTATTTGTGAAGTGTCTGTTCAAGGTTTTTTCTATTTTCATTGGATACTGGATATTTTTGTCTATATTGTAGGAATGTTTTATACACATGTGTATGCACACATATGCACACACATACTTAAACCTCACATAAACAAATAAGCATGCATGTACACACATATATACGAAATGGTATGATGGTCGGTGTCAGATATATGTATGGAGAATATTTTCTCCAAATCTCTGGTTTGCCTAATTTTTCTTAATGGTATCTTTTAAGAGACCATTTAATTTTAATAATGTTTAATTCATCGACTTTTCTTGGATATTTAGTCACTTTTGTCCATTCAAAAAATCATTACCTACTCCATGGTCACAAAAATATTCACCAATGTTTTTGTCTAAAATTTTCATTGTTTTAACTTTTATGTTTATTTAGATTGTAAATCTCAAATTACTTATTGTGTATGTTATGATGTACAGGTCAAGATTTTCTTTCATAAAGATATCTAGTAATTTCAGCATCATTCTTTAAAAAATAACTATCCTTTCCTCATGGAACTACTTTGGGAACTTTGTCAAAAATCAATTGGTTTTATTTGTGTGAATTTATTTCTCTAATTGGTTTATTATTCCATATTTTAATCCTTATTCCAACACAAGTCTGTCTTTAGCCTTTTCTTCTTTTACAAAATTAGTTTGAACTATTCTAAGGTCTTTGAATTTCCATATAAGCTTTAGAGTTATCTTGTAAATTTATTTAAAACCTGCTGGTGTTTTAATTAGGACTGTCTTGAATTATTTATTTATTAAGTTTCATTTATTCAAATAATCTCTACACTCAGTGTGGGTCTCGAACGCACAATCCTGAGATCAAGAGTCCTACATGTTCTTCTGACTGAGCCAGTCAGGCGCCCCTCTCTTGAATTTTTAAATCACTTTTCTTAACCTTTTTTTTTTAATTATTACCCTCCAAACTCAAGGAGAAAAAAAAAATCTAAAGTCTCAAACAATATAAATTATATAATAAAGAATATGATTCTATAAGGTAGGGTTTAGCTTTGGAAGGTAATAAGCCATTGTATGTGTAAGGGTTTGGTGTTTTTTTTGCCCCCTAGGAAACAATTTTTGCCCTTTTGGTGGTGATACTGCCCCTGTTGAGAACACATGCTTTAGATCAATGTAAGGAGAACTTTAATAATACGCAGTCTTCAATTGCATGAACTTGATCTCTCTCTCCATTTATTTAGGCCTTCTTTAATTTCTCTGGCAATGTTTTCTGGCTTTCAGTGTACAGATATTTTACCTTTTTTGTTAAATTCATTTCTCAACAAGAATTTTAGTTTTCTTATACTTTAAAAAAGTGGTATTTTTATTATATTTTCTATACAGTTAATCTTACAATATTGACATTGTAACTTGGAATTTCAGTGATAATTCTGGCAATTCCTTTGTGATGGGTTCCTTAGGATTTTAAATCTAAACCATCATGTGTCTAGGACTAGAGGCAATAGGCCTTCCAGTTTTTATGCAGCACCCTTCTGGGGAGGGTTATAAAAATTTAAGTGAGGAACCACTTCATAGAGTTAAAAGTAATAGGCAAGTATTTTGTTGTTTTGCATTTTTAGTTGCCTCTCCATATCAACTAGTATTGACTCTGCAGTCAAGAGCATGCCCATCGTTGTCTCTTCCCTCACAGGAAGCAAGATGTCTGACAGGATGGATGGACTGGTTTCCTGGATTGCCAAAGGTAGGATCACAAAAGTTTTCCTTTATTACAGGGTGGCTGAGAAAAGAGGAGCTTTCCCAGCTGGCCTCCAAAAGAGAACACAACAGAAAGATTTGGCCAACGACTGCAAGTTTGTGTAAACAGTCTTTCTTTCAAATCTGCCTCTGAGAGGGTCCCTGGAGTATAATTTTATCATTGAGGCTCCTAACCAGAGTTTCTCTGGGGGCTGACTGACTTTGATATCCCTAGAGGCATGTGAAAAATGGTGGTTCTGGCTAGCTAAGGTCAGGAGACATGAAAACATGCAATTACAGTGGAGTCACATTCTGTTTTCTCATCATCTTATGTTTGTGTATGGCTCTGTTAGCTTCAAATTGTGCAAACTTGATAATTAGTTCCTTGGAGATTTCCAGTACTGACTTGAATTAAATTGAGGAGAAAGTTTTCATCAAACATCATCAGATCTGGATATAGAGGAATGAATGTGTAAAACAGTGTGAATAAAGGAAAACAGAAGTAAGAGCACAAGAGACTGGAAATAGAGGGAGGTGGTGAAAGATAGTATAAAAAAGGAAAGAAAAAGCTGAAAGAAAGTTCTAAGACATATCCTGAAAATCTATCGCATATCAGATATTTTTAGATATTTTTCCCTTTTCATAACCTTTTTTTAAACTTACAACAAATGTAATACATGCTCATTTTTAGCAAGCTTATAAATTACAGCATTTGTCTTTATAATTGTAAAGATAAAAATTACCCCCAATCCCTGCTATACCATAATTAATATAATGTATTGCTTTTCACTGTTTCTTTGGCATCTCTCTTACCTACCTATCTACCTATTGATTTATAGATCAACCTATCACAATTTAGACCAGAAAGAGTAAGTTATTCTGTATCTTAGATTTTCTTTAATATTATACATTTTAAGCAACTTTACTGAGGTATAATTTATATTTTAAAAAACTGGAGCACCTGGGTGGCTCAGTCAGTTAAGCGACCGACTCTTGATTTCAGCTCAGGTCATGATCTCAGAGTTGTAAGATCATGCCTGGCATCTGGCTCCACGCTCAACATGCAGTCTGTTTGGGATTCCCTCTCCCTTTCCCTCTGCCCCTCTCTCTGCTCACATGCACGTGCATGCTCTCTCTTAATTAATTAATTAAATTTAAAAAACCAATCCATTGAAAATGACAGTTTGAGAAAGAATAAATTTATGCACATGTCAAGCTAGCCCCATTCAAGATATAGAGCATTTTCTTCTAGAAAGTTCCCTTATGGCTTTTACATGTAATCATCCCTAACTCTTGCTTCAGGCAACTACTGATTTTTAGCTATATATTAGTTTTGTACATCAACTATACATTAGTGTTATGTTAGTTTTGCAGGTTCTACTATTTCATATAAATCAAACCATATATTAAATACTCTTTTATGTCTTTTCTTTTGTTCTGGTTCTGTTTTTGAGGTTTATTCATGTTTCCTTGTGTGTGTGTTCATTCTTTTTACTGTAGAGTAAATAATATTTAATTGTATGGATATACTACCATTTCATTATCCATTCCTCTGCTGGTGGTTTGACTTAGGACTATTATGAATAAAATATCACATTTTCCATCATTAAATATGATATTATCTATAGGTATTTTGTAGATATCTTTACTAATTTGAGGAAGATGCCTTCTATTTCTAGTTTGCTCAGTTTTTTTCTTTTTTTTCCCTTTCTTACATTTTTTTTTTTTACCATGAATGAATGTTGGATTTTTCCAATTTTTTTTCCTGTCTCTATTGAGATGATTGAGATGTGATGAGGATCATGCATTTTTTCCTCTTATACAGTTTAATGTAGCAAATCATATTTGATTTCCAAATGTTGAACCAACCTTGCATTACAGGGATATCTGTACTTGATAATTTTGAATTATTCTTTGTATGTAAGTCTGGATTTCATTTGCTAGTTTTTGTTCTGGAGTTTTGAATTGATGATCCTGACTAATACTGTCTACAATTTAAAATTTCCAGAAATTCTTTGTCAGCTTTTGGCATTAGTGTTGTACTTCCTTCATAAAATGATGAGGAAAGCATTCTCCCTTTCTCTATTTTTGAAAATGTTTGAGTAAAACTGATGTTATAATTTCTTTCAGTGTGTAACAGAATTAACCAGTAAACCATCTGGGTCTAGAGTTTTCTTTGTGAGTTTTTTCCTATGGTTTCTTTAGTAGATATAGAGCTCTTCTGATTTTCTATTGCTTTTTATGTTATTTTTGGTAAGTTGCCTTTTTTAAGGAATTTGTTTCATTTTATAAAATTTTCAAATTTTTGTTTCAAATTTTTATATAACATTCTTTAATATCCTCTTAAGACATTTATAGGACCTCTAGCAATATTCCTCTTTTTATTTTATCTTATTTATTACTTATTTATTTATTTATTTGAGAGCATGGGTTGAGGGGGGCCAGTGCAGAGGGAGAGGGAGAGAGAAAATCTTAAGCAGGCTCCAGGCTCAGCACAGAGCCCAACTTGGGGCTCCATCTCATGACCCTGAGATCATAACCTGAGCCAAAATCAAGAGTCAGACACTTAACCGACTGAGCCACCCAGGCACCCCTTACTCTTTTTATTTTTGATACTGGTACTTTGTATTTTTTCTCTTTCATTTTCTTGATTATTTCTCCTAGATTTTGATCAATATTATTAATCTTTTAAAATTGTGGACTCTGATTTTTTTCTTTTGCTTGTCTGTTTTATATTTCATCAATCTGTACTCTGAGCATTATTAATTCTTCCCTTTTTAAATCTTAGTTTTAATTTGTTTATTTTTCCTCTTAGTCTTTTAATGGAGAAACCTAAATTATTGATTTTAAATCTAAAAATTTAATATAATATTTAAAAATAGGATTTGCTTTCGTTCATCAAATTAATTTTGAGATGCCATCTTTTCATTACCATTTAAGGATTTTTCTAAACATCATTGTAATTTATTTTATCATTGTAATTTATTCTATGAGAACTTGTTTTCATATCAGTATTAATAAATTTCTCAATATTTTGTGATTTTATATATGTTTATTATTAATGGTTTCTAATGACATTTTATTAGGGTCAGAAAACATTGTCTGCTAGTAGGTGTATACAGAATTAGGATTGTTGCATCTTTTAGATTCTTTGTACTCTTTTTCACTATGAAATTTTTCTTTATTTCCTGTTTTTCTCTTTGCTTTGAAGTCTGATTGTCTGAGATTGACACACCATACCAGCTTTCTTAGGCATACTGTTTACATATAATATCTTTTTTATTCTCCTGCTTTCAAACTCTTTGTCTTTAATTTTGAAGTTGGGTCTTTGTAGACAGCAAATATTGGGTCTTACTTTTTCATTACTGTGGTTTTGTTAACATTTACATGTAAATGTTAATCTAGTCAACATTTACAATAACATCTACATGTAATTATGGTTGAGTTTATGTCTACCATCTTTCTTTGTGTGTCCCCTGTGCCCTTTTTGTGTTTGTTTCTCTGTTGCTCCTTTCCTGACTTATTTTAGGTTAATTGAATACTTGTAGTATTCTCTTTTAATTTCTTTATTGGGTTCTTAGCCTTAACAATTTTTATGGGTTTTTTAATAGCTTCTCTAGAGCTAAAAATATGCATTCTTAACTTATTAATGTCTATTTAGAATCAATACTGTACCAATTAATGTGTGACTCTTCACACTTTTTACACCAACTTTTTCCATTTCTCACTTTATATTTGACAAGTCTTACTTCCCAGATACAATAATTTTACTGTATTATATTTGCATTTGTTCACTCTCATTCATTTATATTATTGTTGTCATATCTCTTCTATATATATTATAATCCCTACCTTAAAGTGTTATTATTTTTTTTTACACAGTGAATGGTTCTTTAAGAAAATTAAGACATAAAAATATTCTATATTTGTACTCTTATTTACCATTTTTTTATTGTCTTTGTTACCTCTTATGTGTCAAAGTTTCCATCTGGTATCATTCACCTTAAACCTGGGAAATATCCTTTCAAATTTCTTATAACCTAGATTTGCTGGTATTTATCTAAAAATAGCTGTTATCAAAACATAGCTTTATTTCATCCTCCCTTTTTGAAGGATATTGTCAGTAGAGAACTGTTTATTCTTTTAGCACTTGAAAATTGTTCCAATGTCTTTTGGCTTCCATTATTTGTGATGAGAAGCCAGCATTTATTCTTATTACTGATCTCTGTATATAACATTTGTTTCCCACTGAATCCTGTCAAGATTTTCTCTTTGTATTTGGTTGTAACCACTGTGACTCTGATGTGACTCTAAACATGGGTTTTGTGCATTTATCCTTCTTGATGTATTCTGAGATTCTTGGATATATAAATGTTTTTCATCAAAGTTAGGAGTTTTCAGCCATTATTTCTTCAAATCTTCTTCTACTTCATTCTCCCCCACCCCCCCTTTTTTTTAATTCTAGAAGTCTTATTACAGACATGTTAGATCGTTTGATGTTGTACTTCAGTTTCCTGATAAACTCTGTTCATCTTTTTTCAATTATTTTATTCTCTGTTTTTCAGATTGAATCATTCTATCCTTGAGTTTGATTTACTATTTCTTCATCCATATCAAATCAGCTCTTAAGGCCATTCAGAGAAATTTTTAGTTCTATAATTTCCATTAGTTCTATAAATTATATGTATATATGTAGTTTTTAAAACATTTTTGTATATATGCATAGTTTTCTTTTTTGTGGAGTCTCTATTCATTCATTAAATTTTGAATATATTCTCAGGGCATCTGGGTGCCTTAGTTGGTTGGGCGACTGACTTTTGATTTTGGGTCAGGTCATGGTCTCTCAGGGTCATGGGATTGAGTCCCACATTTGGCTCTGCACTCAGTGTGGAGTCTGCTTGTCCCACTCCCTCTGCTCCTTTCCCGCTTGTGCTCTTCTCTCTCTCAAATAAACAAACAAACAAACAAAATCTTTAAATATATTCTTTTTATTCCTTGACCATATCATTCTTTAGTTCTTTCAGTAGATTTATTATAGCTGCTTAAACATTTTTTAAATTTTTTTGCATTTTATTTATTTTTCCATCATGATTAGTGTACTCTTTAATCCACATCCCCTATTCCCCCCATCTTCCCATCCACTTCCCTTGTGGTAAACAGGTTGTCCTCTATGGTTAAGAATTTGTTTTTTGGTTTGTCTTTCTCTCTCTCTCTTTTTTTTCTTTGTTTGTTTGTTTTGTTTCTTAAATTCCATATATGAGTGAAATCATATGGTATTTGTTTTTCTCTGACTGACTTATTTTGCTCAACATTATACTCTCTAGCTCTATCCAAGTTGTTGCAAATGGCAAGATTTCATTCTTTTTTATAGCTGAATAATATTCTGTTGTGTATATATACCATATCTTATTTATTCATTCATCTGTCAATGGACTTGGGCTGCTTCCTAATTGGCTATTATAAATAATGCTGTAAACATAGGTGTGCATGTATCCCTTTGAAGTAGTGTTTCTGTATTTTGGGGGTAAATACCCAGTAGTGTGATTCCTGGATCTTAGGGTACTTCTATTTTTAACTTTTTGAGGAACTTCCATATTGTTTTCAACAATGACTGCACCAATTTGCATTCCCACCAACAGTGCAAGAGGATTCCTTTTTCTCCATATCGATGCCAACACTTGTTGTTTCTTGTGTTGTTGATTTTAGCCATTCTGACAGGTGTGAGGTGATATCTCATTGAGGTTTTGATTTTCATTTCCATGATGATGAGTGATGTTGAGCATCTTTTCACGTGTCTCTTGGCTATCTGGATGTCCTCTTTGGAGAAATGTCTGTTCATGCCCTTTGTCCATTTTTTAACCGGATTATTTGGGTTTTGGGTGTTGAGTAGCATCAGTTCCTTATGTGTTTTAGATACTAGCCCTTTATTGGATATGTCATTTTGCAAATATCTTCTCCCGTTCATGAGTTACCTTTAGTTTTGTTGGTTGTTTCCTTCTCTATGCAGACTTTTTTTTTATTTTGATGGAATCCCAAAATTTTATTTTTCTTTTATTTCCCTTGCCTCAGGAGATATATCTAGAAAGATGTTGCTACAGCCAATGTCAGAGAGATTACTGTCTGAGCTCTCTTCAAGGATTTTTATAGTTTCTGGTCTCACATATAGGTCCTTAATGCATTTTCAGTTTCTATTTGTGTATGGTGTCAGAAAGTGGTCTAGTTTCATTCTTTTGTATGTGGCTATCCATTTTCTCAACACTATTTGTTGTAAAGACTGTCTTTTTTCCATTGTATATTCATTCCTCCTTTGTCAAAGATTAATTGACCATATAATTGTAGGTTTATTTCTGGGTTTTCTGTTCTGTTGATCTATGTGTCTGTTTTTATGACTGTACTATGCTGTTTTAATTATTACCACTTTGTAATATAACTTGAAATCTGACTTGTGATACCTCCAGTTTTGTTTTTCTTTTTCAATATTGCTTTGGCTCTTAATGGTCTTTTGTGTTTCCATACAAATTTTGGGGTTGGTTGTTCTAGTTCTGTGAAAAATGCTGTTGGTATTTTGATAGGAATTGCATTAAATCTGTAGATTGCTTTGGGTAGTTTAGACATTTTAATAATATTTGTTCTTCCAACCCATGAGCATGGCATGTCTTTCCATTTCTTTGCATTGTCTTGAATTTATTTCATCAGTGTTTTATAGTTTGCAGGGTACGGTCTTTCATCTCTTTGGTTAGATTTATTCCTAGGTATCTTATTGTTTCTGGTGCAATTATAAATGGTATTGTTTTCTCAGTTTCACTTTCTGCTGTTTCATTATTAATATATAGGAATGCAACAGATTTCTGTACACTGATTTTGTATCCTGTGACTTTACTAAATTCATTTATCAGTTCTAGTAGTTTTTTGTGTGTGTGTGGAGTCTTTTGGGTTTCCTATATATAGTATCATGCCATCTGCAAATAGTGAAAGTTCTACTTCTTCCTTACCAATTTGGATGCATTTTATTTCTTTATGTTGTCTAATTGCTGTGGCTAGGACTTCCAGTACTATGTTGAATAGCAGTGGTGAGAGTAGACATCCTTCTCTTGTTCCTGACTTTGTGAGAAAAGCTCTCAGTTTTTCACCATTGAGTATGATATTGGCTGTAAGTTTTTTATATAAGGACTTTGTTATGTTGAGATATGTACCCTCCAGACCTACTTTGCAGAGGGTTTTTATCATGAATGGATGTTGTACTCTGTCAAATCCTTTTTCCTCATCTATGAAAATGATCATATGGTTCTTATTCTTTCTCTAATTGACATGACATATCATGTTGATTGTTTTGCAAATATTAAAATACTTTTGCATCCCAGGAATAAATCCCACTTTATCATGATATATTATTTTTTAAAATATATTGTTGGAATCAGTTTGCTAATATTTTGTTGAGGCTTTTTGCATCTATATTCATGAGAGATATTGGTCTGTAGTTCTCTTTTTTTGTGGTGTCTTTATCTGGCTTTGGTATCAGGGTGATACTGGCCCATAGAATGAATTTGGAAGTTTTCCTTTTTCTTCAATTTTTTGGAATAGTTTGAGAAAAATGGGTACGAGCTATTTTTAAAATATTTGGTAGAATTCACCTGTGAGGACATCTGGTCCTAGATTTTGTTTTGGGGGGGAGTTTTTTAATTACTGATTCAACTTCATTGCTGGTAATTGGCCAATTCAAATTTTCTATTTCTTCCTGCTTTAGTTTTGGTAGGTTATATGTTTCTAGGAATTTACCTATTTCTTCTAAGTTGTCCAGTATGTTGACATAGGTTTTCATAATATTCTCTTACAACTGTTTGTATTTCTAAGCTGTTGGTTGTTATTTCTCCTCTTTCGTTAGTACCTTTATTTATCTGGGAACTCTCTCTTTTTTAAAATGAGTTCTATTAGAGGTTTATTAATTTTGTTGATCTTTTCAAAGAACCAGCTCCTCATTTCATTGATCTATTTTTTTTTTTTTTAGTTTCTATATTATTTATTTCTGTTCTAAATTTATTTCCTTCCTTTTGCTGGGTTTGGCTTTTGTTTGTTCTTCTTTTTCTAGCTCCTTTAGGTGTAAGGTTAGGTTGTTTATTTGAGATTTTTCTTGCTTCCTGAGGTAGGCTTGTATTGCTATAAGCTTTCCTCTTAGAAACACTTTTGCTGCATCCCAAAGATTTTGAACTGTTGTGTTTTCATTTTTATTTGTCTCCATGTATTTTTTTTATTTCCTCTTTGATTTCCTGGTTGATCCATTCATTATTTAGTAGCATGTTATTTAACCTCCATGTAGTTGTGCTCTTCCCAGAATTTTTCTTGTGGCTTATTTCTAGTTTCATAGCATTGTGGTCAGAAAAGATGCATAGTATGACATTCATCTTTTTGAATTTGTTGAGACTTGTTTTGTGACCTAATATGTGATCTAGTCTGGAAAATGTTCTTTTTGCACTTAAAAAGAATGTGTATTCTGCTGTTTTAGGATAGAATGTTCTGAAGATGTCTGTTAAATCCATTTGGTCCAGTGTGTCATTGAAAGCTGCTGTTTCTTTGTTGATTTTCTGTTTGGGTATCTGTCCATCGATGTAAGTAGGATATTAAAGTCCCCTACTATTATTGTATTATGATTAACTATTTATTTTATGTTTGCTGTTAATTGTTGTATGTATTTGGGTGCTCCCATGTTGGGTGCATAAATATTTACAATTGTTACATTCTCTATCATGATTATATAGTGTCCTTCTTTGTCTCTTGTTATAACCTTTGTTTGAAAGTCTATTTTGTCTGACGTAAGTTTTGCTACCCTGGTTTTCTTTTGGCATCCATTTGCATGGTAAATATTTCTCCATCCCCTCACTTTCAATCTTCTGGTATCTTTCAGTCTGAAATGAGTATCTACAAGAGATGGACTTCTTAAACATTTTTGTTTACTGATCTTATACCTAGTCATTTAGAGTTGGTTTCTATTGTATACATTCTTCATTGACTAAATTTTTCTAGATTTTTTTTCCTCTGTCATATATATAAATCACATAGGAGACATTGATCCCAATTTATTATAGAGACTAAGGATTATGTTATCTTTCTTTGAAGGTTCTTGGTTTTTGTTCTGGTAGACAATTCAGTTTACTAGATGATCACCTTAACTTTGTATAAGGTGGGTTTTGCTCTTTGTTAAAACAGATCTATAGAAAGCCAAACTTATTTTCTGAGTTTATCTAACTTCACAAATTCAACTTCCAAATTCTATTTCCCCAATTACTCTTGTCAGGGCCTGGCTTAGACTTCATTAGGTCTATAGTAGACTTTATTTTGGACATTGTTCTTACTTTCAGGTATGACTTTTCTGGTGTCTCAGGTGGATGCCTATAATGTTAATGAGGACTCTGCTCTGGCTAGGCTGCACCTCTAGTATCTCCCAGTACTACCCAACTTATCCTTTCTCTGATACATTTGCAACCTCCCACCTTTTGGCATGCACAGCCCATCCCTTGGACAAGGAGTCACAGTGTCCCAGTGACCCATCCTTCATAGTCCTATTCCCTGCTTCACCCCTGATCTCTGCCTCTTCCGCGCACTGTATTAGGTAGGAAAATGTCCTCAGGCTGAGAACCAGGGTACTTATGGGGCTCAGCTCATGAGTCTGCCTTTACTCAGGATTGATAACTAGTATTTAAATAAAAACTTGAAACAAATAAACAAAAGAATCTCTCTCCTTCTCAAATAAATAAATAAAATATAAAAATAAATAAAAATAAAAATAAAAAACACCTTCATAGTAACATCTAGACTAGAGTGTGGCCAAACAACTGAGCACCATAGCCTAGCCAAGTTGACATATAAATTAACTATCACAATACCCACAATTCTAATTTAGCCTAATAGTGATCCTCTGTTGCCTAAAAGTT
Organism: Mirounga leonina; assembly: GCF_011800145.1. Taxonomy (NCBI): domain Eukaryota; kingdom Metazoa; phylum Chordata; class Mammalia; order Carnivora; family Phocidae; genus Mirounga; species Mirounga leonina. Next base: position 9,761,846 of record NW_023270265.1, on the reverse strand, counting down.
ATTAATACTCAGTTCCCATAATTTTATTGCCTTCTTTTCACTATTTCATAAAGAATATACTTGTTCATATGTCTTCATCTGAACATTGATTATTTCCTTGGATTGAGTACAATAATCACAAGTATTAGGTTGAATAATTGAAAGACATTACTATATCTCACCATTTGGCCCTCTGAGGAGTTTAACATTTTATATTATCACTATAAATATATGAGAGGGTCAGTATCCTCCTATGATGGAAAATTCTGATTTTTTAAAAAATATTTTTATTTGGTGGGGGAAGTTATAAATTGTTAATGTTTGCATTTGCTGAAATATAATTTCAAATAAGTTTTAAAAAGCTTAATATTATTTTAGTACCAATTTGTAATTATTGTTTTGCATATTTACATTGAACTTGCCAGTCTTATTGTAGGTTTGTAATGGGTAGTTTTCTAGTTTAGATGAATATTCTTTGTCATCTGCCATTTGCAATCTCCCACTTTGTTAGTTGCTATTTATTTTTCCTTTAACTAGAATATGCAGAAAGCTTTAAAAGAGCAACCTAATTTCTAGTACAGTGAAGTTAGCAATTTCTCAGATCTCTGATTTATAGATAATATCTATTCTTTCTGTTTTTTATGCAATATTGCACAGGCAGTATTCCATGTAGAAGAATATTTTTTGATTAATCAAAAGCTTCTTATTTAAAAAAAAGATTCCTAGTACTAACTGCCATTTTTCCGCCAGTTTTTATATTACTTACAGAATTGTTTAAAAGCCTTTCCTTCAAGTTTTTCCCTAACTCCACAATAAGTCACATAACTTGTAGAAGAATGCCTGTGTCAAAACCTTAGAAGTCTCTAAATTTTTCCCAGAGTACCTCATTGGACACATCCTCTATATTTTAATATGTAGTTTTCTTAGAGTCATTATTTTGAAAATAATAATTGCAGTTTGGATTCTTAACTCAGGAGAAAATACGAGGGCTGAGAGTTTTTATTTTGCTTTTATTCCTTTTGTATTTTACTTCTAATTCAATGTCACTATCCTTAGAGAGAATGGTCTCTACTGTTTTGCTTTTGTGTATTTAATGGAGTCTGAACAATAGGAAAGAATTTGTGTAGGAGCAAGAACAATGTTGGAGAGAGCAGAATTTGCCTGTGAGAATGCTTCTTTCTCTTATTTGTTTTTGTTTCAAAATCTTAAACCTGCTTTGGAGATTACATTGAATAACCAGGTGTGATTCAGGACAGAGTGTCTGTAAGGAGGCTGGAAGAGACATGGAGAGAGATTCCTCTGGATGAAAGAGGTAATTGGAGCCTGGGAGAAAGGGGAAAGAGAGGTCTCTGGATTCCTCAAGCAAGGGGAAGTATATCCGCTGTCTGTCTGATGCTGAAAAAGATAAAAAGACCTAAAGAAGAGGATAACTGTGAGTTTTCTGGCTTTGACTAAAGAGCCTCTTGCCTCAAGCAGAGAACCTATAGGCTTCAATGAAAAATTAGAACTAGGGAAATTTTACATCTCATGGTTCCTGGGCCTACTGATGCCTCAGGACCAGAGAAGTCTTCTCAATTTAGTGAGGATAGGTAAGTTCCCAAAATATCATACCCTGAGAGCCAGAAGCCCAGTAGGAGTCAGAGGTTGAATGTGTTATTCACCATGCAGGCTAGGGCCAGGGATCACAGCTAGTTAATTTGCTGAAACTGGGTTAATATTTTTTGAAAATCTGAAGCTATGCACTGAAATTTATAACCATTATTATAATTTAATAAACCTTTCATATTCTTGTCAATTTTGTTAAGCCTTGATATATTGAAGATTTGGAATAATGAATTAAATTCTACCATTTTAATGGTATTTTTGTTCATCTCTTTTTTTCAGCAATTTTGTTTTTTATCTTGTTTTGTCCTTTGCTATTATCTTACTTGTCAAATTAAAGACTGTGGCTACAATGTCTTCACTGTGGATTTTACATTTTACTACATTTACATTACTACATTACAAATATAAAATAACTTATCTTTTGTAATGCCTTAAACCCTCTTTGTTCTTTCCTGTCCTATATCTGTTTTTGATTACCTAATATGTCTGCACAATTGTTTTTCTAAGGTAATCATCTTGTTTAAGTGTATCATATAAACAACATAAAATAAATGTTTCTCATGCAAAGATTGTCTTCATCTTAGAAAATTTACTCATTTTGATTGGTTATATTAATGGACCCATTTAGTTTTTAGTCTTAAAAATATTATTCTCTGTGTCAGAAGTCTGCAATCTATACCCTGTGGACCAAATGTGACCCGGCTCCTGTTTCTGTATGAGCTAGAATGTTTTTACATTTTTTAATAGTTAGAAAAAGAAAGGAAAAGAAAAATATGTGAGAATGTGGCACACAAGACTTAAAATATCTACCATCTGGTACTTTACAAAAAAGTTTGCTGACCCCTGCTCTGTTTTATTTCAAAACACACTTTTAGCAGATGCTGTCCCAGCCCACTCATGTTCTCTCTGTGCTTATCCAATGCTGGTACATGTGGTTCTTTGGCTTAGAGAGGGGGGTTCCATTCTCCATACCCAGTGGCTGGGGCAGGCCCTATTCTTGCCAAGGCAAGAATGTCCCCTGGCTGCGGTCCTCACAAATGCATAAACATCCATCCCCTTGCTCCTCAGGTGGGAGAGCTCTAAGGACGCATTCTACACCAGAGTCCCCAAGATGATCAAGCTCCACTGACCACAGCAGTGACATGCTTGATACGACATACTTTATGGCTTCCTTTTTCCCTGTCTCACTCCCCTGCTCCCTCTCAGTGTTTCCTGATATTATCTCTCAAATAAACTACTTACACTCAATTCATGTGTCATTGCCTAAAATAGTCTTTAGAATGCTATCTTCTATTTTTTCTGCTTCCTTGAATATTACCCAGTTCCTTAATTTCATACATAATGCATTCCTGAAAACATGTTCAAGTTAAATATGTATAATTTGAGAAGATAGACTTACATTCTGGAAGTTCTCAGAGAGCCAAATATATCATTGAAAATTCCTCCTGACATTAGCCTTTAGTCATTAATTCAAAAGCATATTTTAAATATTCTGTACCTAATTTCTAAATTTTAAACTTATTTTTCCTCACAATTTCTCACAGTTGACTATGTTTAATCATTAATTGAGGCTGAAAACTCATCTCTTTAAACACAATAGTTCTATTTTTGCCTGAGTTTTATTCTAAATATTTGAGCTGCCTATGACTAGGTAACTTTATTTCTTTCTCTTTCTACTTTCTAAATTAAAATACCCAGGTCCAAATGAAAACAGTTCCTCAAAGAACTGAAAAAAGGCTATTCTTCAGATAAAGACAACAGGGCTGCGGCTAAAATGCATGTTCGGCAAACAGGCAATTTCGTCCTTGAAATATTTCAATGTTTTTATCATCAGATGAAGAATGAAAACCGTAACTACCTTGAGAACGGTAGTTCAGAGAAAACAGTGCATTAACTTTCTAAAGAATACTATACATAAAAGTTAAATATTTTTTTAAAAAATCAAGAACCTCCCCACCGCCCTGACTAACCTTTTTCTGTTTCCTCCAGGTGCCCTTATAGTTTTGTGCTGCAGTAGCTTTTTGTAATTTGGTAATTTTTTTGCTCTGTTTATTCTTGTAGACGGAGACATTTATTTACCTAGTGTTTATTTAGGATAGTAGTTCTCAACCATGACTACCCAGTGGAGTCCAGCGTGCTTTAAAGGCCGTACACAGGCCTGGGTCTCACCTGCAGAGGTTCTGATTTAATTGGACTGGGATAAGGCCTGGGCTTTGGGAATTTTGAAAACTTGCCAGGTGATTTTAATGTGCAGCTAAAGCTAAACCACAGGTAGAATCATCTAGGAGTTGAGGTGGATTCTCTTGGACTTTGATCTGTTCTTGTTTGACTCTTTCACATTATGAGAAAGAAAAAAGGATGTATATAAATGCACAGTGTAGTCTCAGTAGGGGGCTCTGTTTCTTTTCTAAAGAGTTTCTTTCTCTGGTGCTTTATTTTGAAAGCAGGAAGTTGCATGTTCCTAGCTCTTCGCCAGTGTGGCCAGGTGCTCACCTACTGTCACTTTGTCTTCCAGTAGGATGTGATGAGCCACCAGCTCATTGCTTGGCACGGCCTCCCAAAGCACGAGGAAACCAGGGGCCTTCTGTTGTCACTGCTGTCGCATAGGAATTGACCCCAAGTCTAGACAGAGCTCAGATAGTTGTATTTTTTTAAGTTCTTCGCCTGTTCAAGTCTACCATCAGCGCCCCCCTCATTCCTCCTTACTATCAGGCATCTCTTCTAGACTGCAAAGTACAAGTTTTACCAGGCTCATATCTACTTCATTCTTTGATCATCTGAGGTAGAGGCGAGTCCAAACTTTCCCTTTTGGAAAAGCTGAAGGCAAGCATTCCACCGGAAGGGTACTAGCGTTCCTTTCTTGTGTCTTCTTGTGTACAGCAAGCATGGTGCTGTTATTAACCTCAAGTGTTGATTTGGGGCTGCTTTAGCGAAGCTGCTCGAGACTGTCATTATGGCTTTAGGGAAAGTTGCAGACATTCTTCACTTTAATCTGCTTGCACTTTTTAGTCAACACTGTTTAAGTTTGTGGTACATGGCCGCTAAGATTTCCTTGTCTCTAATGACAGTGAAGCCTCCTCTCCTTCACTCCCATCTTGTTCACTTCAATAGCAATCTAGGAGTCAGAAAATAAGTGTGCTTGCTCTCACAAAGTCTAAGAAAAATGTGATTAGTGATTTTTGATAGAGCGATTTGGGTGGTCAGAGTGTTCTAACGGAATGTGGTATGTTGCCACTGAAGCCAGAAGTCCTGGGTTCATTCCAAGGAGAGGGGCTCTTCTAAGATCCCAGGAGCTTCCAATGGTGGCAGCCTTGCCAGGTTACATAACATGTACAGTGTCAGAGATGGAACTTCTCCTCCCATCCCCCACCATCACGTGGTCCTAAGTATTTCATGCAGCAGATGCCGCCCTTTCTACCTTCATTGGGCATCTTAACTAAGCAAGCTAGGCTCATCATAATAATTCACCTGATAGGCACAGTTGGTTGGCGCATGGATGGTCTAAGCAGGACCAGTCAGAAACTGCCCAAGACATGTAAGGCAGAGCCTCAATCCCAGTCTCTTTAGCGATGAAACTTGGAAATATGAGACATAGGAGTACCAGTGGTCCTACTGCCTGCTCTGGGGTGGGTCCAGTTGACTATTAATGCCGTCAAGCCAAGAGAAGGGAGGAGACTCAGGGAATGTCCTGAGCATGTTCAGGTTTCTGAGGCCCAGCCACCAAATTATATCCAGATTTCCATCTCTTGGATAGCAAGTCAATTCCCTTTTGCTGAAAATGGTTTGAGTTGGGTTTATGTCACATCCACCCAGAGTCCAAAGTAATAAGGGCATTCAAGTCATAATCAGAAGATCTGAGTTTGAGACATGCCTCCCACCCTGGGGATTTATATAGAGGCATTCCTGCGGAATGATAATAATAATACCAACACATTAGAGAAAAGATGAGAAAATTCTTGCCTTGATGTCTAGTATTAATTATAGAATATAATAGCATTCAGAAATTACTTACCTCCCCTCCCTTTTTCTCCTCATTCCTCTCCACGCACCAGCTAAAAAGACAGCAAAAAGAGATCCCAGAAAGGGTCTACCATGTATGTCCTAGTTTGGGATCCAATATAGTTTCACCTGAATCAAGCCCTATACTGTCAAAGAAAAACAAGTCTTTTAGATCATTTTCCTTGCCTGAAAATCCATACCTTTCCCCCTTTCTGAACAACTACCTACCTTTTCTTAATGTCTGTGACAATGTGCAGATCTACAAGTGATTAACCTGCTCCTCATGACTTCGCCATTCAGAACTAGGAAGTAAACTCTGGCAAAGTCTTAAAACAGACAATGCAACAGTCAACAGAAAAATAAAAGAACATTTCACGTTATTCAATTTCAACAATCTCTGTAAACATCTTGAAGAAGCCAAAGCCTCCTATTGATCAGTTTAGTATGTCATTCTACTCCAGAGGAAAATGATAATAAAATGAATGCCATTAAGTGTTTAGAGACCACATCACTATATACTATGTGTGACAGGTCCCTCTGCACTCAGAATGTTCCACATTTATAAATAAAAATCCTCCTGTCCACTTCCTAAAATCATTCCTTGCTATAAAATTATGTCTGGGTAATTTTATGTTTCAAATTCTTATCTTGTGCTCATTTGTGCATTTTCCTCCTGCTTCCACTTTAGTGAGGGTGATATATTTATATCCTCACTCAGAGTTCAGAGGCAGCAGAGAGAATTGGATAAACACACAGGGGCCTGAGAAGGCCGTGGAATACCTCACTCTGTTCCTGTACATTGCCTTCTCTTACAGAACTGTGCTTGTCCTTGGAAAGTGCCTGTTTATTTCCTACTTTTAGATATTTCTGTGTCTTTGTGCAATCTACTGCCAAAGATCCATCAGATACAAAATAGAAACTAAGCCAATGAAAACAGCAGACAGGGCTTGGTGTTTCAGAAACCCGGTGTGCTTGTCAGTTAACATGAAGCATCATTTCCTTGCATACGAATATAAACACCTGGTATATAAAGCATGCTTCTTGCCCATGGATCTTTAGATGAAAGAGTATGGGCCCTGTCATCAGTAGACTGGTTTGTTCAAGTCCAATTTCTGTTGACTAATTATTTTTATCCAGTGAAGAGTAATTTATCCCTGTCAGCACTGTGTCTCCACCTTTTATAAAATAGAAGTAATAATAATAACACATAACCAACCAATAATTGATTTAAGGTATAAATGAGATAATGCATCAAAATAAAACCCAAAGCATTTTTGCAAAGACCATAATTCAGAGTCAAATCAACCCAGGAAAACTTCCCAATGGATTATGGATATTGTCCTCTGGAAAGTCCTAATAAGTAGTCCTAATAAAATAGTCTCAGTAAGACAAAGTCAAAGCGCTCCTCTTCTGGGGGGAGGGGAGAGTTAAACCACATAATTAGCCACCCATTTTTTTTTTCCCCAGCACTCAGTCTCGCTTTCTCCACTGACACGTGAATGACCTAAGAACACTTCTGAATTGTTAAAGGAAGAAAGGCATTGAGGTGGCTGCAGTAAAAACACCTGCTCCTTTCTCTGCAGTTTAAGGCTGTGACCGAACTGTTACTCATAATGATCCCAGAACAAGAAGCAATGCCCTGCAGATCAGTCAAATGGAATTCTTCCTTGGCATGGAGCTAACCAAGGGAGCTCTTGAGACTCTTAAGTAACCATTTTAGAACTGATCGCATGCAGGCTTGACAGTCTGCAGCACAGGACATTAGAAAGCTAGCGTGATGCTTATAGGATCCAACAGTAAGCATGCTATTTATCTGCGCTGCACCCTGCAGTGGATCCCCACGTAGGGCCTGATCCTTCCATATGATTTCCAAAGCCTTTTCCCTCTGGCTTCATTTTTTCTCCTCACATGCCAGGGTTCCCACACCATAGGCTGGCTTCTCCAAATTTCTATGCAAGTCATAGCCTCTGTGGTGTGTGTACAGGTAGACTGGATTTTTTTGGGGGGGTTGGGAGGGAGGATTTGGGTGGTTTTTTTTTTGGCCTGTTGTTGGCCTATATTTCAGTATCTCTACCACTGCCTTTTGCAGCCCGTAAGAACAGTATATTGTATTTCAGCATGAAGAGAACAATCTCCCGAGACAGCAGAGAGGAGCTCGGGCACCTTTTCGCTTTTCTTCTGCTCTGTGGCTGTCAGGAAGGTCATTTGGGCCGCTCTTGATTTCAGTGGAAAGTAACTCTCCTTTACAGGCCGCCTGGCAGGTGTCACGGAATTCATGACACTTTCTTATGTCACAATTTTAATTAACCTCATGCTGCAAAAGCCAGAGATTTGGATGTTTAATCATTTCAGACCAAAGCCACACCATCGTTTATAAAACACCTAAGGCTGTGAGAGTGGCAGGATTGGATTCAGAAAAATACACGTCTTGGGTTAATATTTTAAAGCATGTCATAAATGTAAGAAGACATTAATGCACCCACGGACTCAGTGGAAGTCTCCTTTCCAGTGATGAGAAAAGAACAAAAAATACTATACATTGAATTGGCATTTTGCAAAATAAATAAACATATCCCATTAGGAATGGGAAAAACTCAGTAGATTTGAAAATGGTTACAGAAAAAAATGTATTGCTTAGACTGTGGTCACCGCCCATTTTTAACAGCACTGTTTTGGCCTGGGGCAGAGATGAGCCTCAGGCTGCAGTGCAGGCTGTGTGGGGTGTGCTGGAGTGCAGAGAGCTGCCGGCCTCCCGGGAGGATCAGCTCTAAATGCAGAATATGCAAACATTTCTTAATTTTATGGAATACAACAGAACTGCCCCAGCAGCTTCCACATCACATCCTTTGGTTTGTTTCAAGTTCTTTCTCGCTAGGACAGAATTGGAATCTATCAACTAAAGCTGCAATATATAAAAACATATCTGATGGGCCTTTTCACCGATGAGTATGTCAAAATTGCAGCAAAGCTCCAAATTTAAATGCACCGATGCCTTTCTTTTTGATTAGCAAGAAATCCAGTCTTGTCTTGTACCCTGCTCCCTCATGTTTCCCTCTAGAGGAAATGTATGAGGGTAGGGCAGATGTTTACCTTTGTACGGTTCCCAGATATTCTCAGGTCTACCATGGATGGGGAATCTTTCCATTACTCTGGTGCCTGTGGCTCTGCTCACCCTTCGGCTCTGTTGGAGGCTGGGACTCTGGGGTTCCAGGCTGCTGGCTGTGCTCTTGGAGCTGGTGATGCATACTGGTATACTAGTTGGCCTAACAGTTGGCTGTCTGCTTTCCACCTTTCCAGATATTGTTTCAAGGAGCAACTTTAGGAGGAGTTTCTTATCAGAGAGCTGTTGAGCACTCAGAGCTCCCAGGCATTAGGGAGAAGGGATGATGATGGTGGGACTCAGTGGGGATCCCGGCTGGGCAGAAAATGGTCAGAAAAGTTTCATACTAATCTATGAGCTCTGCAAGCTAGGGGATTAAAAGCAGAAAAGGTAGTATCAAATGTCTTGGTTTTAATTCTAATTAACTAGCTCTGTAACCTTGGGTAAATTGTTTAATCTCTTTTCTCCTCAAATGTAAAATGTGAATAATAAAAGTTCCTGCCTGATGACCTAGTTGGAAGGACTTAGCCTTGTTATTGGTACAAAGTAAGTACCCTTGGAAAAATCTCTTGACATATTGCCTTCTAATGTCAAGTACAGTAACAAGGGCATATCTCCATTTTTTTACTGAGGTATAACTGACATATAACATTATATTAGTTTCAGGTGTACAGAATAATGATTTGATATTTGTATATGCTGCAAAATCTAACATCTGTCACCATATGTAGTTACAAAAAAATATTTTTTTGTGATGAAAAGTATACCTCTATTTTAGCCATCATTAATCCACCAGCAATCTAGAATTGATCAACATTACTCTCTTATAATGGGCTAAACATTGCCTTTTATTAATTTCATTCATGAACTCTGCCCTCAGTTGTCCTGGTAGGAAAGGGTTTCTTCTCTTCCACATATTGGCTTTTAAAATAAAGGCAACTATCCTTTCTGCATGGGCTTCATCCTTCCAGGGTAAACTGACCCACTATTTCAAAAAATAGCAAGTCCTAAAGCTGTTTTTCCTCCTCCTCCTCCATCTATACTCTAATTTATCGGTACCTCATTAAACTGGATCATCCAGAATATTCCAAGTGTGCTTAAAATTACACAATGCAATTGAACTTCTATTAATATACTCTAAGAGCATATAGGCCTTTTCAGCCCTCCTGGCATCCTGAGGATGCAAAGTGAGATTTAAGTTACCTAAACTTCTAAAGTATTCTTGTATATCTTGCACTTGGGCAATTGATTTTTTGAAGTTATATACTGGATTTATACCTATCTCAGCTAAATTGCATTTATTATATTCAGCTCCACTATTTTTCAACCTGCTGAGAAATTTTGGATCCCTGATTTGATCATTCAGTATTATAGTTTTCCCACCTTTGTGTCTTTGTCAAAAGTTATAAGCATTCCATGTATCTTTATTATGTTGTTTATTAAAATGTCGTCCTCAACTTCTAATTGTATCTGATGAATTAAGCAGAATTATTTATCTCTGCTCCTTTCTGAAAATCTGTTAAAATGACAGTTAAGGGAAAGAAACTTAACTATTTGCAGAGATGGCTGCCAATAAGAAACAACCTTATTCCTGTGTAGAATCTTAGACAGGCTCTGGAACTGGAGGCACCAGATGCTCTGAGAACATTTTACAAAATGTGGAGACATTTTTGGTTGTCACAACATTCAGGAGGTAGGGGTGCTATTGGTCTTTAGTCGGTAGAGTCTATGGATGTGGCTAGATACCAGTCCACTGCAACAAAGAATTATCCAGCCCAAAATTCAGTGTAGCACTGATACCGAGGAATCCTGCATTAATCTAATCAAGTCCCATGGACAAGCCCAATGTCAAAGGGTTAGGAAAGACCCACCAGGAGGCTAGAACAACGATGTAGACACATAATACAAGGGAGTGAAGAATTAGATGCATAATTTGATTATCAGTGTGTAATAAATTGAAAATTCCTTTCAAATAATGTGCACAAATCTTTCATGGAAAATGGATATGGCCTTTTTTTCCTAGAAAGGAAACTAGCGATTTTTACTACATTTCATTGATTCTAAGATGCATACCTCTGTTTTACATTCTAGCATCTCTGAAGTACTAATGTGTTTTATGATCGATATGATGAGAAAGTATTGTATTATACTTAATTATATTGTATTATATTTAATTGGCATTTTTTTATTCCTGTGGAACATGAAATAATGTCTCTTACTCTTGATGGTATATAGATTTAATGACACACGATAAATGCATATTATGTACTTACCCTATGATAGGCAGTAAATTCAGAAGAACTCTTGGAAGTATAGATAATTACATTTTGCAAATATAAGTAAGCCCCCTCTTCACATCTTTACATATAAAGAAGAATCTACCTAGTAGACCTTTGAGCTACGTTTGATAGCAGTTGGGAACATTTTAGCACAGTGGTAAAAAAAAAAAAATAGGGGCTTCAGCATCTGTAGAAATGAAGTAATGAATGAAAACACTTAGGATAGTATTTGACATATAATAAACCCACACTAAGTAGTTATTGTCAATCCTATATGCCCAATGTTTTGGTAGGTGGATACCTATGGGGAGCAACATTTTTTGTGTGTTGTTTTTGTTTTTTAGATACATTTTATTAGGTATTTTTGGCAGCTGAGGTATTTTTCAGTTCATTAATATCTTGCCAAAAGTTAAACATATAACTTCATAAAATTAGAACAACAAACTCAGTCAATTATTAGGTGGACAACATTGAAGTCAGAGTATCTCTGTTTTGGTTTCTCATCTGCAAAATGGGGACACTGGTTTTGGTATTGTCAACTCACACATTTTATGGAATGCAGAGTGGCTCACAGTGCCAGACAGAGAACAGACATGATCATGTGCTGCCAAGATATATCTCACATGGCATGAGACAAGTGGCAGCTATTACCTAAACTCAGTGTTCTGATATTTTTGTTTTCTTAAAGGCCTCAGGTTTAATGCACATTTTCTTTAATGTACATAAACACAGCAAGATAAGCAGTGCAGCTCTTTCAGGGTTCAGAAATACATTCAGAAGGTAATGTTAAAATCAGCATTTGTAAAGAGAGGTTAAAACAAATCTTGTGAAACACTTAAAGAAGATAAATGACTAACACTTTAGCTGGATTCAATACTTATTCCTCTAGAGCAAAACTTATATAAACCGTCCCATTAAAATTTCCTCTGAGCACCTTTTGTATTAGTTAATAAGAAAAAATGTATTTCCTTATATTCTAAATTGTCATGAATATAAATACATATTATTGTAAATAGATAGCCCGTGGAAACTGACTGCATTTATAAAGGGGAGAATCACATAACAATAATGTCCTATTACCACAGCTATGTAGAGAAGAAAATCCTATGTAACTATGGGAAAAGAACAAAAATGTGTTTATCAGGGGAAGATAAGAGAAGTCATAGGTGGGAGGCATGGGGGAGCTGCCTGTCTGCTTCCCTGACTAATGTTCCAAACCTATCTTCTTCTGTGCCTTTCCAAGCAGATCAAATTTGTTTCCAACATATTTCTGCTTCTGAGTTAACATTTTAAGATTGACTGTGACTTGGATCATCTGACTTTCCAAACAGATTTGGGGGTGTGTAGGTGCATACCAATGAGGATTTACAATTCTTTCCAAATAAAGCTCAGGACCATGGCAGTTCAAGTCCAGGACCGTAACAGAAAGTGCCTGCCCTCTCTTAAGATTATTCCCACTGTTGGCCAGTATTTTGTATTTTTCTACTGAGTTACTGTTAGGTGCAACACAGTCCTGGCATTGTGGGAATTTATAGAAAGAAGTGACTGGTAGTATATATTGATGATTATAATAGCATAATGTTCTTTAGACTAAGATTTTTGATGGGTTTATCTTTGTGTTTAGAGCACCAATTTAAGAATGAAGTCTCTAGTGACTGAATGATGTACCCAGGTATACTTGTTCTTTGGGGCTTTCCTCCAAATTTCAGAGCATATAGTAAATGTCATGGCAGCCTAATTTTACTATATAATCCTAACCAAGATTTCAGGTTAGATCTAGAGATGGTGGCATTGAATGGGGAGAAAGAACCATAAATTAATAGATCAAAACTGGGTTTTAGGGGCACCTGGGTGGCTCAGTCAGTTAAGTGTCTGCCTTCAGCTCAGGTCATGGTTCTAGGGTCCTGGGATCAAGCCCCACATAAGGCTCCCTGCTCAGTCTCTCCCCGCTACCACTCCCCCTGCTTGTATGCTCACTCTCAATCTCTCTCTCTATGTCAAATAAATAAATAAGATCTTTAAAAAAAAAAAATCTTAAAAAAAAAAAAAGATTTTAGTCTTGATGTTGTATGACTCTGAACTTTCATTCAACTTCTCTGGATTTCCAAGGCTGGGTTGATGGAGGGACTCTCTATTCTGGCTGTACATCACAATCACCATCAAAGTCTATAAAATATGCTAATACCTGCCTGATCCCAGGTTATTTGGTGAGAATCTCTGTGGGAGAGGCCTGAGTATCCATATTTTTTAAACATCCCCCAGGGCGTTCTAATGGAAGCCAGGATTAATAACCACTAAGCTGGCCAATTCCTGAGAGCCTTTCAATGCTATTCGGTACAAGTGGTCTTTCTTCCAGTTTTATTTATTTCCACCTGTACTTTTTGTTGTTGTTGTTATATTTGCTGTTATTATTTTTATTTTTTTATTGTTATGTTAATCCCCATACATTACATCATCAGTTTTAGATGAAGTGTTCCATGATTCATTGTTTGTGCATAACACCCAGTGCTCCATGCAGAAAGTGCCCTCCTCAATACCCACCACCAGGCTAACCCATCCTCCCACCCCCCTCCCCTCTAGAACCCTGTTTGTTTTTCAGAGTCCATCGTCTCTCATGGTTCATCTACCCCTCCGATTTCCCCCCTTCATTCTTCCCCTCCCGCTACCTTCTTCTTCTCCTTCTTTTTTTTTTTTCTTAACATATATTGCATTATTTGTTTCAGAGGTACAGATCTGAGATTCAACAGTCTTGCACAATTCACAGCGCTTACCAGAGCACATACCCTCCCCAGTGTCTATCATCCAGTCACCCCATCCCTCCCACCCCACCCCCCTCCACCTGTACTTTTAATTTACCCTTCACTTATTTCCTTTTTTCCTTCTTGTTTGAAGGAGTTTTAAGCTTAGTCTCATGATGTGTGGCAGTATCAACCTGCATATGCAGGTAAAATCAGGTAAAATTTTAAAATCAGTGTTTTCTTCATATAAAGGCACAGTGCTGAAGTCCCTTCAGTTTCCAGAACTGAATTCAGTCCCAGGAAAAAAACACGGCTCCCTGGCAAAAGGGATGGGATAGACATGGCTCTCATTTGGCCATTTTCTGAGTCTTCTGATGGCAGAAATTCTTTAGGGGAAAAATAAAACTATTTGGGAGAACAATTATTTCCTGTTGAAAAATGTCTACCGTTCTTTCTTTTACTTTTAAAAATAAATTACTTTGTTATACTGTACCGTTTATGAACTGTACCTGTGAAGACTACAGGCCCCACATATAAGGGATTTCTCAATTTCTCCTATGAAAGAAACCTTGGGGCATATAGCATTTTATATTCTGAGGGCAGGAGTCTGAGTTGACAGTCTAGATTAATGCAGCTTTCAGCATCCATCTCTGGAGATTAGCAAATTGTAGGGAAGCTGTGATTGGTGGATAAAACATTGCTATCTAATGTGCTCAAATTGACACCTGGTGGATAAATTTTTTTTCTATGTCATTGCTTATAAAATTCTTGTAGATAAAAACTCTAATAAAAACTCTTTGTTATTTATTTTTGTTTGACTTTACCAAATTTACTGCAACCAGTCTTCATCTACTTCATTTATCTTTTTACAGTCTTGAATGAATAACCCTAAATTAATCAACTGATTACAAATTCCTTAATTCTATGCATCACATTTCTCTTTCTTTGCAGTTTCCTTTTAACTGAATTGGGAATTAGACTCATGGGACTATGCTGTCAGTACCAGCTAAGTGTGAAGTAGAGACAGACTTACATTGTTTCTGTACCTCTGGGGAGTTTCCAGGAAGGACAAAGTTACTTTCATTAAATATCTGAATTACTTGGAAGGAGAATGGAATTCTGTCTGGTCATCCCCTTGAGAAGTTTACATTTTTACCCCCTCAGTCTCCCTCCAGTGGTTCTTTGGGGAGTCAGGGAAAATCCAATATGTCAATCCTTTCTCCTGGTTATGCAATCACACAGAGCCCCAGGTAATTACCACATTCACTCCTTCATTCATTCAACAAATATTTATGATGTATCAGGCACTGTCACAGGCCCTAGGAATGAGAAACTAACAAAGACTTTGCTTCTGGAATTCAACTGATAAAGATCAAGTGGTACAAAGTACTATGGAAGAAAATAAAGAAAATATTTGGTGCATGTAGTAGCTAGAGTTGTAGAAACAGAGAGAGAAAGTGCTATTTCATATATACAGTAACCAGGACATTTCTCTCCAGCATGTGGCATTTGAGCAGTGCTTGAAAGAAATAAAGAAATCTATCAGGCTGATATCTGGGGGAAATTTTTCAAGGCAGTGGTAACATAGAGTGCAAAGGCCCTGAAGAGCTGTGTCCTTTATATATATGGGGGGAAGAGCAAAAAAGCTGGTATGGCTGGAACAGAATGATGAAGAACCAGGGTTGCAGAAGAGAAGGTAAGATGGTCAACAAGGGACAGGTCATTAGGGCCAAGGAGGTCATGGTAAGGGCTTTGCTGTTTATTCTGAAAGTCATTAGAGGTTATTAAACCACCTCATTCTCATCTTCAAAGGATCCGTCCAACTTCTGTGATGAGAATAAGCTTTACAGGCAACAGGCAGACTTTGGGGCAGAGAAACCAGTTCAGAGGCTTCTTACATGGTTCAAATGAGAGATGATGATGGGTTGGCTTAGGGAAGTGTGATGGAGATGGTATCAAGTGGTCAGATTCTGGCCTTATTCTAAAGATAGAACTGAGACATTCACTAATGGATTGGGTGTGGTATGAGAAAAGAGAAAGAAATTAAGAAGTTTCTCAGTTTTTATTTTCTGTAGATCATTGTCTTGAGCTTTATTATAGAACTAGCCAAGGCTTGGGAATGAGAGAGGAGAATTCAAATTATTCTATAAGTTGAGTGGCTATGGATGATTTTCTTAAGGGTTTTGAGCCTCAGTTTCCCCAAAGGTACATTGGTGTAATTATATTTAACACATTGGTGTATCTTCAGGGTTTAAATTAAGTTATAATCATAAGTGTATTAAACTCTCTATCTCTACCTCTTAATTTTCACAGCAACACTATGAGAGAAGTGATGTTATCCCAATCATACGGATGAGGAAATTAAAACATGAAGAGATTATAGAATTTCTCCAAGGTCACACAGAGCTAGATCTGGGATTTGAAGTCAGGTCTGTGTGATACCACAACCCAAGCCCCAAAGCAGCTTATTAACCGCCATGAAAACTATCATGATCTTAATAATACAAATAGCTAACATCGTGCAGCATGCCAAGCCTTTTGTTTAATTCCTCACATGCTTTATTTCTGTTCATTCTTACAACTTCCTACCAGATCCATGTATTATCTTCCTTTCACAAATGAGAAAGGGGAGCCTCAGAGAGGTTAAGTAGCTCATCCATACAACTTAAGCAATCAACTAGCACACCCAAAACCTGGCTTAAAACCTGGGTCAACTCTACACAAAACTGTCTGCTTGACTAATGCCAAGAGGCCTCTCTACACTAAGGGATTCAGTATGCATTCCCTTCTGCTGATGTGGGGAAGGGGAAGTAGGGAGGGAAAGCTGAATGTGGACATTCTTCTTAGAACCCCCAAAGCTCTGAGGAATAGCAGGTACCCGCCCACCTAAGATAACTAGAGCAGTAAACAGAGACTGGCCACTTTAGCTCTCCAGCACATTTTTCTGAGGTTAATATTATAAGATGTTAGTCTGTTTCTTCCTCTAAAAACACAATTTATTGCACTTTTTTCATTGCTTTTATTTTTGAGAAATGATGAAGTATTTATCAGGAGGCATGCTTTTGCAATTCATAAGTACTCTCCTTTCACCAGCAAATCCAATTGTTTTATGTTGAGAGGAAAAAGCATACAAATAAAAATCTGGCTCTAGTTGGATTTTTTCCCCCTCAGAGAAATGAAAGCCAAAAAGGAAAAAAAAAAAAAAAGAAAGAAAAGAAAAAAGTCACTATGTCAAAGGTAGAATCTGACTGCATTTAGAGGGTAATAAGGAAGAAAAATGTGATTTATTATCAAATAACACTGATAGGTTAGTTTCCTTTTGTTTCACTTTCAGTTGTTATGAAGTCCCAACATGCAACTGAATGTTTTTTCAAGGATCTTGTAGTATTTTTCTTGCCATCATTTGGTCAAAATTTCAAGGAATTAATTTAATCCTTTATAAAACCTATGTTTAGAAAGGCAGGGATTAAGGCAGTCCTTGACATAGCAGTGGACAGAACTTCTTCCAACTGTCCTTGCTCACTTCAGATGGAGATTCCATTTATTCTGATGGTGAAATGCAGCTATAGGCTATTTCTGTGCTTTCTGCAGCATCATGGAAAAGACTATAAAAGGGAATAAACAAGATCCTGAATAGCGGTGGGTATGATGTCTTGATTTCTAGAGTACTAAGTGTGCAAACAATTGTTGAACATCCTTGATGTACCTGACACAGGACTAAGCATTTATATTTGCTAATTTAATCCTCAAAATCACCACCAGAGCAAGAAAGCTCTTGGCATTCCCATTTCAGAGATAAGGAAACAGAGGTTCAGAAAACTGAAGATGTTTAAAATACATATCTAGGAGCTCCTGGGTGGCTTAGTTGGTTAAGTGTCTGACTTTGGCTCAGGTCATGGTCTTGAGGTCCTGGAATCAAGCCCCACATCGGGCTCCCTGCTAAATGGGTAGTCTGCTTCGCCCTCTCCCTCTGCCCCTGCCCGCACTCATGCTCTCTCTAATAAGTAAAATCTTTAAAAACAAAAAAAAACAAAAACCCACACATATCTAGAACATGGGGAACTGATGGGATGTACACTCACATCTTCATGACTCTTACTGGTGGCTGTTGTATTGCTATGTCACCTCTTAGCATCATAAGAGGTGACATAGCAATCATCTGGTAAAAACCTTCCACTAATGTCTCTGTAAACAGGGACTATATAGAAGGATTGATTTTAAATAACATGCGTAAAGTATCTAGTATAGTGCCTGGCATATTTTAGGAAGCTTTTTCTTGTTGTTCTTTACTGAGAATACTTGTTTCTGTTTTACACAATTACCCGACCAAAGCACTGAGGAGCAAACCACCAAAGTTCCCAATGGCCTTTTAACATCGAAAAGTAAAGTTTAAATACATATGTTTTTTAACCTTAAAGGTTTTATTTGGTGCATGTATCAGTTAGAGTTGCACAAGAAAGACATTTATATATATATGGGCAGAATTTCCTGGGCCTCAGGGCACTTCACTTTTCTCCTTAAAGTTTTCAACGGATTGTATGAGGTCCACCTCGCTGATCAAAGATAATCTTCATTAAAGTCAACTGATTATACATATTAACCACATCTACAAAGTACTTCCACAGCAACACCTAGATTAGTGTTTGATTAAATAATCGGGTACTATTATCTAGCCAAATTGACACACAAGACTATCCGTCACAGTACTTATTTGTTACACTGTGCAGTAGCAGGAAACTTGCCTGAATCATTTTATCATATTTGATAATCAAAGACCCAGCCTGTTAGTATTCTATAGATTATCTTCAGGGGGCTGGGGGAACCAATGGAGGAAGAGGCATTGCTTTTCCTTGTGTCTGTACATTTTCCCTAAAAAGTAACTATCATAGTATTTTGTTTTTGCTTATTGAATTATTTGCAAAATGCCCTGAATTCAATATTTTCTGGAAGGCAAACACTTGTTAAATTATTCATGGTGCTACTTTCTAAGAATAATTAGATTACCTGCTGCCTACATCAGCTAGGAGACTATAGTGCCAAAATTTGAGAATCTATAATGTTTTTTTGTGCATTTTTCCTTGACTAAATTAGAGTGTATTTGGGAATAGAAATAGGATCCTCTCTGAAAGCAATTTACGGAGCATGCCTTATGTTGATGGGGATTGAGATTTTAGAAAAAGTGATCAGAAAAAGCCTTACTGACAAGTTGACATTTGAATAAACATCAGAAAGAAATGAAAAGTCTTGTATACATCTGGGCAGAAAGCATTCCAGGAAAAGTTCCACTGATAGGAGCATGCCTGGCATGTTCTGGTAAAAACAAAGAAGTGGTGTAACTAGAGGGGATTTAATGAGAGGACAGTGGTGAAAAATGAGGTCAGAGAGATAAAAAGAAGTCTGATTCATATAGACTTGGTGGTCTTGTTGGTGTTAATTATTTTTCAGTCATACTCTCTTTCCTACTTCCATGGGAGGATATACTTCCCTGCTCCAATTTTTTCAACTTGACAATGTAACTGGCATTATATCCAAGTAAATATGCTACTCAAATCTTCCAAAAACCTGCTTTGGGCATCATAATTGGACCTAGAGCTTCCAGTGTTATCCCTTTGATATATCACCTTATTCACCCAGATGCGGTACTCCTACACGGCTCTTAAGAACTCAGCAGTAACCGAGCATTACGTTGCATGGACACCAGTATCATTTTTGTGGAATGCAAGCCCCCCCCCCCCGCACAGGAACTGTGGCTCATTGGTCTAGCTGTAACTTTCTTAAAACTGCATTGGGATCTGAGATTCACCCTACCTGTTTCTTCTGCCTTACCCTTACCCCCTCCTTATACAGTTGTCAGGCATGCATTGCAATTCTGCATTGAAAGTTCTTCCTGCCTACTACTATGCACTCTCATCTTTCACCGGCCTTCCCCCACTGAATCTCTTGCATGTCAAATCTGCTTCTTAGGGGATCTGAACAGACACACCTGACTTGGCTTCATATTGTTATATTGTACTTCTTGCACTTTGATTTTAGCTTGTCATATGGCACGCATTGACCAAAGATGAGGTGTATATGAGGGAGAACTGGACCCAATCTGTAGCTTGAACCAAGTGCAACCGAGCCTACAGTACCACCATCAAACAATCAAACAACCACCAACCATTCCACAGATGTGACCATAGATAAAATATTGTCGTTTTAGGCCATTGAGATTTAGCACAGTTTGTTATGTAGCATTATTGTGACAACAACCTAATTGATTGATACACAGTAGAATTTTGGCCTTTTCTCTAAGTTAGATGTAAAGCCATTGGAGAATTTGAAATGCAAGATGACATGATCTGAATGATCCTGTTTTAGCAGGTTCACTCTTATTACCATGTTGATAATAGACAGAAAGGGATTAATGGTAAGAACAGAGAGAAACCTATTTGTTCATGACATAATTCAATCAAGAGATAATGTTGGTTTTGACCAAGATGGAAAGAAATGGTAGAATCAAGATATTCTTCAAAGATAAAAAAAAAAAAGACAGGATTTATTGATGGGATGATATGTAGTGTGCAATAAAGAGGAGAAAATGATGACACCAAGGGTTTTGACCTGAGCAATTGAGATGATGGAGTAGTCTTAACCGAGAGAAGACGCAATCTGAAATCAGGCTTTACAGATCCTTGAACTTTTCAGCTGCAATCATCTGTACGTCCATTATACCTCAGCCACCTCCCACAGTTATTTCTTGGGCCTGTCATCACCAATAAATACATAATTTCCAGAATCTAGATTTTAGGTATGCTCCATTCTGGTAACTATCTCTTATTTTTCAAGTTTACTGCTTCAACCTTTACAGAGTAGCCCATTTCGAAAATGTCTCAATGTTATCAGGAGTTATATATTTTATGCTATCAACCTCAGGATCTTTTTTCTTTTTCCAACATAAGACACCATACTTCTTACTATAAAGACTCCCAATATAAATTTTCCTTAGCAATACTTACCACCCGGTAAAATCTCAATCCTTATCTGCAACCATTCACATCTAAGGCCACCTTGTCTGTCATGCTCCAGCCCATCCTTGCTCCTCAATTACTTGGTCTATCTGCCAGATTACCAGCTCCTTTCCTGCTACCAAATCATCTCCAACAGCAGAAAAATATGCCTAACTAGGTCCAGTTGAAATATGTGCTGCTTTCTCCACCCACCGAGGATGCCCCATTGGTGAGGGATAGAGGTCAAACTACCCATTTGAAGAAGACTGGACGCCACCCTGACAACAACCTAGGTCTCTTGAGTCCTGGGTATCAGAACTCTCTCAACGTCTCACACACAGCAAACTAACTGCAGTTTAGAGGCTACTGATCCCTGCTGTCCAGGCAACAACATACACCAACCACTAGCCTATTGCGTCTTTCACATTAGCTTGTTACAACACTGTGCCTGATCATGGACATGGACCCAGAGCTATAATACTACTTACTGATGGCATAGCTTACTGGAGCTTCAGCTATCATATCAGTATAATGGGAATGATAAAATGATAATGGAACCTAATCCAAAGAACTGTTGTGAATATTAATTGTCCTCAATGTGCAGAATAGACATTTATTTTATTTTAGGAATATCTATAAAGGATTTAAAACTGTGTTTAGATTTCACTAGGACATATGACCAATAGCTAAAGTGATTACATGAAAAAATACATCCAGCTTAACTTTAGGAAACATACTGAAATAGAGAGATCAAGGTAAGTTAGAGATAAAGACAGCAAATGAAATGTGGATATATGTAGTAAAGATGGATATTACAAAATAAAAACCATGTTCTCAAGAAATATTTCACTGGCATGCAATCATACCTAAATTAATACATGGATCCAAATAACAATTATGCTTCTTTTACTCATAATACAAAAATATATAAGCATCATGGCTAGTGGATGAGACCTGTAGCACACATTAAAAAAAAATTATGACCATTAGAATAAAATAATAAGACCCATGGAATGAGAGATTTGTTTGTATTGGGGTTTCATGACCAAGTTTAATTTATTAAGGTATGAAAGGATTATTTAACATTAGAAATGAATTAATATACTTCATCTCAATAATGGATTAATGGAGTTTAAAATAAATGAAAAGTAGGTAGCTATCTCAACATGCTTAGAAAAATCAAATTTCTACCTTAAATAGGAATAGAACAGAACTCCCTTGGCATTATAATGACTGAAAAATCTATAGTAAATTTCATGCTTAATTTTGAGGCTAGAGGACTATTCCACTTTGGAAAATAATTTAGCGATCATCCTAAAATTGAAAATTTACATACCCTAAAACCTATGCACAACAACAATCATTGCTCCTTAATATTTTTCAAAAGATAAATGCAATGTGGTAGGTTCATATGATAGAGTACAATGCATCTCATAGACAACAAATCTCAAAACAAAATTCCAGGGGATTCAAGGGATTTAATCAACTAAGTCCCAGTGCAATACCAATGTTACCAGGCTATTCTTGAGCATCGGAACATTGCTACTTAAGATGATATAAAATTAAGAACCTAAGGTTCCCTTATTTTGTTTGGAATTATGATAAATTTATGGTGTCATAGATCTAAAGACAGAAAAATGTATATATTACAAATCTGGGAGATCTTTGCAATTTTTTGACACATTATGTTTTAGAATACAGGTTAGCAGACTTTTCTATAAAGGGCCAGATAGTAAATATTTCAGTCTTTGTAAGTCACAAACGGTCTTAGTCTCTATCACCTTCACAGAAGTTATGTTCTCACTCACAGTAATCCCAAATAACTACCATCCCTTGGTGTTTGATGTGTATGATATACATTTGATTTCAGAAATTAAAGTCTGAAAAGTATAAGTAAGCTTTTAGAATGCTAACCACTAAGTTACTTCACCCCTTTGGAAGTTTTCTCTACCTTTGTTCTTCCAAAATGCTTTTATCTGCCCAAATTTAACAGCACTGAAAACTTCCTTATTTGCATCATTATAATCTGTTTTTATGTCTCCTCTGCAATGTTTTAATCATAAAAGAGAAAAACCAAATATTGATGGTGAGATAAACTTGTTTTTTATCCTCTCATGAAGAACTTATGAAAGGAATCTGGGATTTATGCTTTCTAAAGCTGTTTAATATTTGTGAATATGCCCCATTTACTTGAATAAAGCAATGATTGTTCAATATAAATATAGAAAAGGTTTAGGGATCAATGGGGAAAGAGAGGTATACTTAATACCTACCAAAGATTTCAGAAGATTTATATTTGGATTTTCATTTTGCTCTAATGAGAGCTCATGAATTTGATATTATTAAGGCATACCATATATGACAGCTGAGGAAACTGCATTTCCAGGAGGTTAAGTAACTTAACTGAGGTCTCTTACCTCTCAGGGCTCCCTTTCTCTTCAACTCAGCATCAGTAAAATGTTCTAAATCTAATTGGAACTGAGAAAATGGAGAAGAAACCCAAGAGTTTTATTGCAGTATGATCCAAAAGTCTAAACTCAATTTAAGACTGTAGAAAACAGGATGGTAATAGAAGACAAGACTTTCCACTATATAAATTCCATACAAAGTCAATCAATAAATATGTACTGCATTTCTACTACATTCTAGGACAAGGTTAGGCTCCTTGGTGGATGGCAAAAATATGTAAACACTGTCTCTACCCTCAGGTATATACATGATCAAGTGCATACATGATCAAATATATACATGATCTTGTGAGAAAAGACCAATAAACACAGTCAGTTAATAACTCATAGCATGATAAAGTAATTTGATTGAATATGAAGTAAATGCTATATACTCAATTAGGATATTTTACCAGTTTCCCACTGAAAATAAACCTTTCACATCACTTGCCCTTTGTTATGTCAACAGGTGTTATAAAATTTGAGCAGAGCAAGGTAAGCTAAATGATCAACATTTAGTTAAATAATAGAAATAATTCCCTTGGGAAAGAGTAGAAAACAGTATTTCTATTCAGCCATGTGTTTAAGAAATATTTAACAGTTGTTGACTTGTGGTTTTTGTGTTTGTTTTTCTTACACCAACCAATTGTCTGATTCTCCAACACCAGTTTGGGTGTCCAACAATTCAGTTCAGTGCTAACACTCTCTGAACTTAGCCCAGCCCCCATGGGTTAAGGATTCAGTCTCACAAGACTGCCCCTAGTTTGGACATCAGCTGCAAAATGGGGTGTCCAAGCTACCCACAAATTTTGTCTCACCAACTACAAACACAAGGGTTCCCACAACAGCAGCCTCAGGTTTGATAATTTGCTAGCATAACTCACAGAACTTAAGGAAGACCTTTATTTACTATTACTATTTATTATAAAGGATACAACTCAGTTGTTGTTGTTGTTGTTGTTTTTAAAGGATACAATAGCCAGATGAAAAAGCTGCATAGGGCAAGGTATGGATTGGAGGGGAAGGGATGTGACGCTCCCATGCCCTCTTTGGGCACATTACCCTCCTGGCACCTTGATGTGTTCACCAGACCAGTTCTCTGAACCTCATCCCATAGGTGTTTTTATGAAGGTTTCATTACATAGGCATACTTGATTAAATTATTGATGTTGATGATTGAACTCCACCTCCAGTCCCTCTTCCTTTTCTTGAGGCCAGGGGTGGGGCTGAAAATTCCAACCCTCTAATCACGTGGTTGGTTCCTCTGGAACCAGTCCCCATCTTGAGCTACCCAGGGTCTACCAATGGTCACTTCAGTAGCATAAACTTAGGTATGGTTGGAAGGACCTCATTATGAATAAGAAGTTATTCCTTTTACTCAAGAAATTCCAGAGTTTTTAGGAGCCAGGAATCAGGGGAAAAGACCAAATATTTTTCATTATACCACATGACCAAACAAAACATCTTTAGACCAACTTATTGTCAAGATTATCAAACAATTGTTGAAGAAATAGCTAAAGCCTAGGATATATCACTATTGATAGCTAATAAAAAGAAATTCCTGGCTCTTAATGGAGTGGGTAGATGCATTCAGATTTCAGTTTGAGGATAGGGCTACATGCTCCCATTCTGTAAGAATCAACATGTGTCCAGGCTAATATATATATATTTTTTTCTGTGAATTAAAAAGTGATACTTTCTTTGTTATTAAATTTCTGTCTCTGGAATGGAAAGTTAAAAACTAGAACTGATGAATCAAGAAAATTTATATGCTGCAGTCTGCATGTTTTCCTGCATAAATCTCTGTACTTTTCTCTCTGTTTCTATACTAAATTGAGCCCAGATATTTTCACATCTTTGTAGACTCCTAAGTCTACCAAATTATCATCAAAACATTTTTTTCCCCACTAGTGACAAGTACCTAATTGATTAAATCTTTTCCTTCAGAATAGTGTATGAGGTTTATAGGAAGAGGGTTTAAAAATAAATGATGAAGAAATCTTAGGGTTACCATTTTTTTTATAGTTTTCTTATTATCATTTTTATGTTTTCATCATGTGAGTTTCACATTTTAAAACAGATGGGGCTGTATAATGACCTTAATAAAATTCTTATAGAGGTTCCTGGATCCTAGATTCAATTAAAAATTACCTATCATTTTTAATATGAGATATATTGATATTTAATTTTATACTTTATTCAAAATAAAGTATATTTTATGTAAAAATTTTATAAGCCTTTTTAAAAAGTCTTCTAATCAAAGATGTTTGGTGCTTGTGACCTTGAAGGAGATTTAGTTTCTAGGAAAGATAAGATTCTCCTGTGTTGTAAGAGAAAGAAACCTTGTGACAAATCTAGATGCATGGCCAGGTGAGGAGGATGACCAAATCCAGGGAAGGGACTGACTTCTGGCAGGACTGGGAGCCATGGTTCAGAGGTTGAGCTTCTGGATGCTGAATACAGAATAGTTTGGGCTAAGATGGAGTCCACTGGAAAGTAATGGAGGAAAAGGAGTTTGACCCTAGAATCAAACACATTTAATGAAATTTTTAATTAGAATAAGATCTATCCCAGGAATTTTATGAGTAGCCTTCAAAGGTGAGAACCCATGAAAACCAAACCCACTGGAAATCTGAAAGAACCAGTGATGTACAAAGTGTTTTCATAAATGAATCTATCTCAGAAAATCACTTAAACTGTGATGTTTATTTTAAAGTTGTTTTAGATATTTACTGAGAGCAAATAAAACCCATTTCCTATCACACAAACTTTGTTCATCAATTCATTCACCAAACATGAATGTGGCAACTAAAATGTGTCAAACACTCTTCTAGATATTAGAGATGCTGCAGTAGTTAAAACAAGATAAAAGCAAAAAAACAAAACAAAACAAAAAACTCTGCCCCAGGAAACTTAAATTCTAATGGTGGGGGACAGCAAATAAACAGAAGAAATATGTAATACATTTAGTATATTAGTTGGCGATAATTCTACATCACGGCGCCAGCAGTTTCTACCATCCACTCACAGAAATGTTGCATCATGGGCAGACATGGTCCAATTGAACCTTATGAAAATTCAATCACTATGAAGCAAAAAAAAAAAAAAAAAAGCCTAATTATACTACAGCCTCACACACTATTTATTTATTTATGCCAACCATCATATTCAGTCACTAGAATCATCAGGAACATTATAAACCATACAGATTAATTTAAAAAAGTGAATTTTATAAAGTCAGTACCTAATCATTAAATAAGCTTAAAACCATGACAGAAATGCCTATGAGGAAGGAAGAATTTGACAAGAGCACACATTAATGTGGGTATAAAATGAGACAAAATATGAGATTGTGAAGAATTCAACTTCCCTCATGCATGAATTTTCCTTGGGACAGGATGGTAGATCAGTTTCACACTTCGTGCCAACCCTGACTGCTTAGCCCCACCTTCCTGAGGTGCTGTGTGATTTTTTTTTTTTTTTTTCTTCAGGCCTGACTCTAGCGATACAAAGGTTTTACCCAGCAGGCCTCAGGGACAAGCTGTTCTCTGACACCAGGTTTGTGCACACCAATGCAATGCCATCCTTGAAAAGACGTGCAGTCAAGGACTCAGACCCTTCTGCCTTGTCAGGGTCTTCCTGTATCTGCATCTCTACCACAGGCACCTTCATGCCTAGGTCTCTTCATCTGAGACCTTGGGCAGAGGATCTCTCCTCTGCTGAGATCTCCTTATGAGGGGTGCTGAGGGGGAATCTCAAAGACACTTTTCCCCACCCTGACTCACTACTCAACATTTCTCCACTCCTAGTCCAACCCTTTCCCCCTCAAGCCCCGGCCTCTGGTCCAGAAAACTGCAGGAATTTGTATTTGCGGCTCTCTGAACAGTTAGTTGACACTCCCTTGACCCTCTCCTAGTGAACCCATCCATGGAGGAAACTAAAAGCGGGGAAGTTGGTGCTTTCTCCAGGTTTAGCCGGTAATTGATAGTATGGCAGTAAGTAATTAAAGGCTTCACCGTTACTTTCATTACTTTCACATTGGTTTTTTGGTGCTTTAGTAGGTGACTGCAACACCTGGCAGGTTCTTCAGCTTGATTGACTGGGCTCCTGACGTTGGGAAGCCACGTCTCAGTTTAGCACTTAGGAGTATCTCGTCAGTAACTGGCACCTGCCTGAGCCAAATCCTGGGTGACTAGCACCATCATGTTCGACCATTCGGGTGTCTCAAGAGGGTGGCATGGGTATGAACAGAGGGGAAAAAGAAAAGAGAAAGGTAAAGCAGAAAACAGACTCTTAACTGTAGAGACAAAACTGAGGGATGCTGGAGGGGAGTTGGGGGGGGGTGAGTTAAATGGGGGATGGGCATTAAGGAGGGCACTTGTGATGAACACTGGCTGTGTTATATAAGTGAGTCACTAAATTCTACACCTGAAATCAATATGACACTGCATATTAACTAACTGGAATTTAAATAAAAACAACAAAAATGGAGGGAAAAAAAGAGGGTGGCGTGGGAATCAGCCCTAGGTACAGGTTAGGTTGCCAAGTGCCTCTGTCTTCCTGTCACACAGTATCTCAGCTCCACCTCAGGCAGCTTTGCATCTGAGTCATAAAGTGTAAGTGGTACACTGTACATCCTGCCTTTAGACCTCGTGAACATCTTTTCATGTTCATAAGTAAGTTAGAATGCATACAATTTAATTCCTATTGAAAACAACACATATGCATAGATAATATATATTATAGATATGAGTGTGTGACTGCATATAAAATAAAATAAACAATAAACATTTTGATTTCTAAATATAGGCTGGAACTATAAAATTTAAATGAACTTTCCAGAATAGTATCTCGAATACAAGGCAGTTCTGAGGATCTAAATTTTTCTTCCATGTTGTGAAATATTATATATTCTCTATGATATGAAGAACATTTTCTTTTATTACCAGTTAACTGAATTTTCTAATGTTAAAAGTTTGCATAATCTTTTTTTTTTTTTAAGATTTTATTTATTTGACAGAGAGAGACACAGCGAGAGAGGGAACACAAGCAGGGGGAGTGGGAGAGGGAGAAGCAGGCTTCCCACAGAGCAGGGAGCCTGACGCGGGGCTCGATCCTGGGACCCTGGGATCATGACCTGAGCTGAAGGCAGACGCTTAACGACTGAACCACCCAAGGTGCCCCAAAAGTTTGCATAATCTTATCTTTTCCCTTACTTAAGCTTACAAGTGATTTTTTTTTTATTGTAATTGTTTTTCCAAAGAACTTGCTCTTGGACATTTATAATTTTTTACTCAATATCTATTTTCTAACTCATTATGTCCCGCTGTTACCTTATGGCTCCCTTTCTTCTAGTTTTTGTAAAATTATTTATTTTTATTTTATAAAAGATTTGCATCAAATTCCTAGTCCATTTTTTAAATTATTTATTTATTTATTTGAGAGAGCCTAGTCCATTTTATTTTATTTTTCTCATTTAATCATAAATAATTTATAGATACAGATTATCAACCTAAGAAAATTTATGCCAAATTTATATAGGAATATATAGTGTTCCTATTGTCTTCATTTTCTAAATATGTTTTAATTTTTGTTTTGATTCTCTTTTTCCAAACTTTACTTGTGATACATCTGCTGATCATAGCCATCAGTTTCTTTAAATTATTATACATATTCCTAACTTTATTACATTTTGATTATTGAATATGGCTTTAAAATTTTAGTTCAATTATATTTATTGAGATTTTCTTTGTGCCCTAATATGGAATTAGTGTTTTTATATATGTACCTGGACATTGAAATATTACCTGAAAAAAGTAAAATCCATCCAGAATTAGAAAGAAAAAAATCACCCTTATTGATAATCAGACTGCAGCAGACACAGACAAGGCCATTGGCAAAGTCAATATAAACCTAAGTTTCTTTCAAGGCCATACTATAGCTGCAAAGTTCCTTCAGAAATGTACCAGTTCAGAGCTGATCTTCACTTCCTTTTTTTTTTTTTTTTAGAATCACCCAGAATAAGCTCAAACCCCATAAAAATCTCCTTCCTGCTTCCTAGTGAGAGGCTCCATGACTCCTTTTGTCCATTATCCCTTGTAACGGCAACTTAACAAACCCAGCTCTGTTCAACTGCAAGTGTGTTCCTTCCTCGTGCTCTTTATCTGATGGCTTCACCTCCCTCAATTCCATAAGAGAATGAAGTTACATAAACCAAGATTATTATAATAGAAATATGAGAAAATCTGCACAGGCACTAGATATGACAAAGGGTACCAGTAATGTCCCACACATTTTAGAAATACTCTGTTACATAAAGTGCACATGGAATAAAAAGAAAGATAATGAAGACAAGTTTTAACTTGCCTTTGTGTTTCCTTTCGATTTCTTTTGAGCCTCAGAGAAACCCTGTATGGTGTGAAAGGTGGTGCCACAGTGGTGGTCTCTGAACACAGTTTCTTTGAGTTCCATGTATATCTCTCTTTGTGTCTGTGTCTGTTGAAGTTGATTTTGAGTTATGTCATCTACCTTGTAACCTAGTGACTCAATTTCAATTTCCTCAGAATCGAGGAATAACACCTATCTCTCAAGTGGGTTTTGAAATCAAGAGAGTCAACTCCATCGCAGGAAATTGAAAACCTTCAATTGCTATGCAACAAGCACGCATCATTATTACATCCATTATTCTTATCTGAATTATATAGCTAAAGGAGCTGGGGTTCAGAGAGTATGAGGGACCTTCCGATTTCTACTACCTACCAGCAGTGTGACCTTGGTAAGGCAACACAACCTCTCTGAAGATCCGTTTCCTTACCTCCGAAATGAAGACCATAATCATGTCTAACCCCAGGACTGTGAGAGCGACTCAGTTACTGAAGTCACGTATAATGCACTGGAACTACCTGGCCACACCTAACAAGTGCTCTTAGAACCAAAGCTCCAGATTCTGGCCCCACGTGTGGCTCTCTTCTGCTAACCTCTCACCTTACTTTGGATATTTGGATTTACTTTGGAAGTCAATGGAAACAGAGAACGTTTTTAATTTGTTTTGTAAATTGTGAAGTGTGCTACATGGGTAAATGTTGAACCATAGTGTAGGAAGTGGCATCTTTGCTGTTATCACATTTGTTTGGACCCTACCCCACATCCCTACATGTATGATTTTTTTTTTTCTAGTAGAACTCGTTTTCATTTAAATCAGACACTCTTTACTAAGGACAAAGCACTCTACAGGCAACTTTTGTCTTTAGACAACCTCTGTTTTGGTTGTGTCTGAATGTCACTTCTGCTGTGGTGAGGATATCTGCACATCTAGCAGGTTTTATCAGTGAATTTGCTAAAAGTTATTCTCCAGTGACTTCAAGGCTCTAGCTAACAGGTAGACATCCAATTACAGTAATGCCAGCATTAGCGGAAGTAAAACAACGTTCGCTCTCTAGCAGGCGAGACGTTAGCCACATCATTGTTCTGAGTCATGAGATTTATTCTGGTTTTGCCCCTTATCATAATCCCCTAAATATTCAATAAGCTCTTGTCATCCAAATGTAACTTTTGCTTTAAAAAAAAAAAAAAACAACTCTACCATAATGATAACTTAGGATCCCAAATCTTCCTTCCATGACACACATGTCATGAGTCATCTGGATATTAAGCATAAACCAAATAAAAGTCACTGCCGGAGCCTCCCTGAAAGAACAGGGAAGTGGGGGGGATGTGCAAAAGACACACCAGGGAGGAACACAGTCTGGGCACATTCAGTAAAGGAAATCTCTTACCTGCTTGACCAATTTGGCAAAATATTTTGGCTTCAGTGGCTTTATGAATTGCATATGTTCTAGGTTCCTTTCCTTGGCAATACCAGAAGGCATCCTTTTATCTAAAAACTCTAGAATGACAAAGCAGGCCACAGTTGTTTAATGCTTGAGTCAAAAGTAATGAGATGAAATGGATGCAATGTCTTTCAGTGGATGCAGTCAATTTCAGAGAACTTCTGCTTCAACAATGAAGAATTAATACACAGGTGACCCTAGTGTTAGCTCCATTCCCACCTCACTTAGGGATTGTGGAGTACTTCAGGGAAATTCCTCTATAATCATCATATTTGGATCTTCTTGTCAAAACTGATTCAGTGAACTTCAAGGCCAATTCAGGGCCAAATAATGGGCTATTTTTAAAAATCTCCCACCCTGTGTGTCCATTTCCCTCCAGGAACTTCCCAGACTCTGGTTCTCAAATGCTTTTCTTGTAGATCCCTTGCTTGTTCTCTGCCGCCTTCTCATTCTTGGTGAGTCAAGCTTTGCTGTGTGTGCCACCTGGCCAATGTAAGGCCTAGATTCAGCCTTTGGTCCCTCTTTTTACCACTCTTCAATATGTGTCCTGCTCTCTCCCTTAATTGATTCCCCAAAAACTACCACATAAGGCTTTGCCTCTAGCTGGCACCAAATGGGAGGATGCCCTCCCATCTTCCATCAGCTACAGCCCCTGCCATTCCACATTCTGGATTGACCGATGGGAGGTTTTTCACAACTGTGCAGAGGTTTCACAATCTGCTTCCAAGTGCCCAAAATTCAGATGAACTAAAGAGTTGCCAGGGAAAATCAGGATGCCAGTGCTATGGACTGAATGTTTGTATCTTCCAAAAGTTCATATGTTGAAACTCCTATTTCCAATGTGATGGTATTTGGAGATAGGGTCTTTGAGAGGTAATTAGTTCATGATGTGGGGAGTCCTCATGATGGGATGAGTATCCTATATAAAAAGACAATAGAGAGCTTGCATTTCCTCTCTCTGCTCTTGGCCATGAGAGGACACAGCAAAAAGTGGCTGTCTGTAAATCAGTAAGAGAGACATCATAAGAACCCAACCCTTTGCATTCTGATCTCAGACTTACCAGGGTCCAGAGCTATAAGAAATACATTTCTGTTGTTTCAGCCACCTAGTCTATGGTGTTCTCTTACAGCTGCCCAAACTGACAAAGACACCCATTTAAATGTGAATTTCAGATTAAAAACTAAAAACAAAATTCACTGTTCAAAAACTATTAGATGTTTACCTGAATTTCAAATGTAATTATATTTTTTATTTGCCAAATCTGTCAACCCAAACTATAAAATAACCCCCTTTCTGTAACACTTAGTCACTGCTCTCCCAAAATACTTCCAGGATCTGGAGACTAAGCAAATGCAAGTCTCAGTTCTACAGAGCAGGTCATTGTCACTGCCAAAGTTTGTGTCCCTGTCTGTGGGTGATAGCACTGTGGGGAGAAGGATTCTCATAGACCTTTCTGCACTTTCACAAGAAGAAAATGTTTGTGTTTGAAAGCTACCTAAAAACACACCCCCCTGCTGCACAGAACATGGTCATTCTGGACTTACTTTAGGATACTAGCTTATTAGCCAATGTCCTGCTCCCTAACACATCTTGAAATGTGACTGTTGACCTTCCATGTGTGGTGGGTTAGGGCTACAGTGTCAATTCTGAATATAAACAGCTTTCAACCCAACTTTATTTACTTCACAATTTTGCCTGGGGTCAAAACGATTCTAAGAATTGCTGAAGATATCATAGTGCTTTCAGCATAGGCTCTTTGCAATTCCTGAGGAATAATCAAGAGGGAATCGGGAAATGTCCTCCACTTACTCCACAGAACCAAGAAATGAGATGAAGTAAATATGACATAGATCTTCCCCTCAAAAAGTAAAATTTCCTGCAAAAAATGAAGTAGTTCTGCACATGGTAATCAAATCCCTGACCTTTTGATTTTACCTAAATGCCTACAAAGAGGTATAAACTTGCCATCTGGAATTCTTGGCTAGTTGATGAAATTTTGTTTTACCCAAAACTTTTTCCACCCTTGCCTATGCACTCTGAGTGCTGCTAAAGTTGAAGGATGTATTGTGCCTTCTGCTACATTTATTTCCCACCTCCCAAACTCTGTCTCCAGAATAAACTCTCTATCTGAAGCAAAGACATTGGGAGCTTGAGTGGTACTGGCAGATTTATGATTTGTGCATTGGAGGGAATGTCCCCCTTGCCCAGATAGGACAGCAGCTGCCCTTCATACCAAATAGCCCTAGCACCATCTGGTTTGCTGACCCACTAATCTGACAGCTAGTTTTTGTGAACACCAGAATTGTTTCCCATTGGAGATTTCTTGAAACATCTCCTACATCAATTAAAGACTAAAGAACAGATGGTGATTTCTTGAGACAGTGAAGGATTTAACTGATTCATTACTCATGTAAGGAACAGTGATAACAACCAATTCAGCATCATATGTCTTGGCTTACTTTTCTTTTAGATTGTCAATTTCTAGTATGTTAGGAGATGTCAGGTTTTAGGAATGGAAATATGCTTCTCTCCTTCAGATGATTGAGACTTATAAGATGCCCTAGGAAGCCGGCAAGCACAAAGATATCTTTCAGTAATGTCAAGGTCAGGCCTTATATTAATGCAAATGGTGTTCATCACCTTGCAGGTACCAAAGCAGCTCCAAGGATACTCAGTGAAACTAGTGACTGCAATAGAATTTGATAATGGTGGATGCCTTTATACGTGGATGCCACATAGCCCTGTGCTGGGCACACAAAAAGAACTCGGCAAACAGTAGCTGCCATTGTACTACTAACTACAGAAATTCTAGGAATTTAACAGCAGTTTTGTTGACCTTGTCATGCATTTTGGCATACTATTAGAAGAATGTACCGGGGCACCTGGGTGGCTCAGTCTGTTGAGCGGCTGCCTTCGGCTCGGGTCATGATCCCAGAGTCCTGGGATCGAGCCCCACATCGGGCTCCCTGCTCAGTGGAGAGCCTGCTTCTCCCTCTCCCCCTGCCTGCCTCTCTGCCTACTTGTGCTTTCTCTCTCTCTCTGTCAAATAAATAAATAAATAATCTAAAAAAAAAAAAAAAGAAGAAGAATGTACCTATATTTTATAACTTTATTTTCTCTGGGCCTTTCCTAGTTTCCACTGCTTTTCTTCCTTTCTAACTGATTTTTCTCTGTCTTTCTATCTCTGCCTGTCTGTCTGTCTGTCTCTCTCTCTCAAACACACACACACACACACACACACACAAAACCTCTCCCTCTCCCACTCATCTCCAACCAACATTCCTCAAGAGAATTTGATGGGGCATGTTATTCACTATTCATTTTCAGAGCACACCCACTGGGCATTCTTGTGCCTATTTCTTAACCTGCTCCTTCCAACTGACCCATCACTACTTCTCTTTGACCCATATGTAGACTCCTGATGCAATCCATCCCAGCAGGTTAATAGGTTCATGTGATAGAAAGCATGGAAAGTTAGTAAGAATCACTCTGAGGGGGGCACCTAGGTGGCTCAATTAGTTAAGCACCCAGCTCTTGATCTCAGCTCAGGTCTTGATCTCAGGGTTGTGAGTTCAAGCCCTGTGTTGGGCTCCACTCTACATGTGGAGCCTACTTTAAAAAAAAATCACTCTGAGGGACTCTACTTAGAAGGACATTGTGGGTACAGGGTACATTGAGTTTCATAGGCTATGAAATACACCCATAATTTATTTTTCTTTTCCTCTGAAAGCTCTAATTAGCTTTTTTAAAAATTCCAGTGTAGTTAACATACAGTGTTACATTAGCTTCAGGTGTATGATATAGTGATTCAATTATTCTGTATAATACTTAATGCTCATCAAGATACGTGTACTCTTAATCCTCCTCATGTATATCACCCATCCCCCCACCCATCTCCCTTCTGGTAACCATCAGTTTGTTCTTTAGAGTTAAGTTCTTGATTTGCTTCTCCCTCTCTTTTTATTCCCCTTTACTCATTTTTTTTCTTAAATTCCACATTTGAGTGAAATCACATGGTATTTGCCTTTCTCTGACTGATTATTTTGCTTAGCATTATATCCTCTAGATCCATCCAGGTTGTTGCAAATGGCGAGATTTCATTCTCTTTTTTTATGGCTGAATAACATTACATTGTATGTGTCTATACCACATCTTTATCCATTCATCTATCCATGGGCACTTGGACTGCTTCCATATTTTGGCTATTGTATATAATGTTACAATAAACAGAGAGGTGCA
This sequence comes from Mirounga leonina, assembly GCF_011800145.1. NCBI lineage: Eukaryota > Metazoa > Chordata > Mammalia > Carnivora > Phocidae > Mirounga > Mirounga leonina. Next base: position 9,726,641 of record NW_023270265.1, on the reverse strand, counting down.
TATATCTTGAAATAGTGTTCTTTAATTCTTTGGGTAAATGCCCACTAGCAGAATTATTGGATCAAATTGTAATCCTATTTTTAATTATTTGAGGAACGTCCATACTGTTTCCCACAGTGGCTGCCCCAGTTTGCATTCCCAGCAACAGTGCAAGAGGTTTCCTTTCTCTCTACATCCTCGCCAACACCTCTTGTTTCTTGTGTTGTTGATTTTAGCCATTCTGACGGGTGTGAGGTGATAACTCACTGTAGTTTTGATTTTCATTTCCCTGATGATGAGTGATGTTGACCATCTTTTCATGTGTCTGTTGACCATATGGATGTCTTCTTTGGTGAAATGTCTGTTTATGTCTTTTGCCCATTTTTAATTGGATTATGTGTGTGTGTGTATGCATGTTGAGTTGTATCAGTTCTTTATATATTTTGGATACTAGCCCTTTATTGGATATGTCATTTGCAAATATCTTCTCCCATTCACTGGGTTGTCTTTTAGTTCTGTTGATTGTTTCTTTTGCTGTGCAGAAGTTTTTATTTTCATGTGGTTCCAATAGTTTATTTTTGCTTTTGTTTCCCTTGCTTCCAGAGACATATCTAGTAAGAAGTTGCTATGTCCAGTATCAGAAAAAGTTACCGTCTGTGTTCTCTTCTAGAATTTTTATGGTTTCAGAGCTCATACTTAGGCCTTTAATCCATTTTTAACTTATTTTTGTGTATGGTATAAGAAAGTGGTCCAGTTTTATTCCTTTGTTATGGCTGTCTGGTTTACCCAATACCATTTATTGAAGAGACTTTCTCTTTCCCATTGGATAATCTTTCCTGCTTTGCCAAAGATAAATGGAACATATAGTTATGGGTTCATTTCTGGGTTTTCTGTTCTGTTCTATTGATCTATGTGTCTATTTTTGTGCCAGTACCATACTATCTTTATTACTAAAGCTTTGTAATATAACTTGGAAGTCTGAAATTGTGATACCTCCAGTTTTGCTTTTCTTTATCAAGGTTGCTTTGGCTATTTGGGGTCTTTTGTGTTTCCATATAAATTTTAAGATTGTTTGTTCTAGTTCTGTGAAAAATGCTATTGGTATTTTGATAAGGATTGCATTAAATGTGTAGATTGCTTTGGATATTATAGACATATTAACAATATTTCTTCTTCCAATCCATGACCATGGAATGTCTTTCCATTTCTTTGTGTCATTGTGAATTTCTTTCATCAGCAGTTTATGGTTTTTATGGTAAAGGTCTCTTGCCTCTTTGGTTAGGCTTATTCCTAGGTATCTTATTATTTTTGGTACAATTGTAAATGGAATTGAATTTCTCTTTCTACTGCTTCATTATTGGTGTGTGGAAATGCAACAGATCTGGGACACCTGGGTGGCTCAGGCAGTTAAGTGTCTGCCTTCAGCTCATGTCATGATCTTGGGGTTCTGGGAGCAAGTGCTGTGTCAGGGTCTTTGCTCAGTGGGGAGTCTACTTCTCCCTCTCCCTCTGCCCCTTCTCCCGGCTTATGCATGTGCTCTCTCTCTCTCTCGCTTACTCGTTCTCTCTCTCAAATAAATAAATAAAATCTTTTTTTTTAAAGAAATGCAACAGATCTGGGCCTTGATTTTTGTATCCTGTGATTTCACTGAATTCATTTATCAGTTCTAGCAGTTTTTTGGTGGAGTCTTTCAGGTTTTATACATAGTATCATGTCATCTGCAAATAGTGAAAGTTTTACTTCTTTCTTACCAATTTGGATGTCTTTTATTTCTTTTTGTTCTCTGATGGCTGTAGCTAGGACTTCCAGTACTATACTGAATAAGAGTGATAAGAGTGCACAGCCTTGTTTTATTCCTGACCTTGGGGGTAAGGCTGTCAGTTTTTTCCCATTGAGTATGATGTTCACTGTGGGTTTTTCATATATGGCCTTTATTATGTTGAGGTATATTCCCTCTAAACCTACTTTGTTGAAGTTTTTTTTTTTTAAATCATGAATGGATGTTGTACATTGTCAAATCTTTTTTCTGCATCTATTAAAATGATCACAAGGGTTTTATCCTTTTTCTTATTGATATGATGTATCACATTAATAGATTTGCAAATGTTGAACCACTCTTACATCCCAAGAGTGAATCCCACTTGATTGTGGTGAATGATTTTTTAAAATAGTGTTTGATTTTGTTTGCCAGTATTTTGTTGAGGATTTTGGATCTATATTCATCAGAGATATTGTCTTGTAGTTCTCTCTCTCTCTCTTTGTAGTGTTATTATCTGGTTTTGATATCAGGGTAATGCTGGCCTCATAGAATGAATTTGGAAGCTTTCGTTTCACTTCTCTTTTGAAATAGTTCGAGAAGAATAGGTATTAAACTCTTCTTTAAATGTTAGGTAAAATTCACCTGTGAAGCTGTCTCATTTTGGCTTTTGTTTGTTGTAGCCCCTTCTGATTTTTGTATTCACCAGGTTCAAGCTCGGCAGATACTCTGTAGAGATGTTTTTTCATATTTCACATTAAGATGTTGGCAATGCAGCTTCTTCTCATGGTAGGAAGTATAGGCTGGGAGAACTGCAAAGGAGCAAACTCTGAATGACTGATGGGATGCATGGATGGAACTCAGGTGGAGCCTGAGCCAGGCCTGATAGGATTAGCACCTGGACCAGACATGATGCCTCCCCATTAATATTGTGTGGTGAAACCCAGCCTAAGAATCACCATATGAATGAGAAGCATGGCCTTGGTTATGAATAGCTTTCTATACCTGCTCCAAATGCCTGATCCCACTTTAATTCTGATCACTCAGGCACAGCCCTTGTTGATATGAAGCTTTACTTCCTGACTCTGCATCTTTCCTCTTTAAAGGTATAGGAACACCCTTCTTTGCTGAAAAGATCCCAAAGAAATGTTGTATACACAAATCTTTTATGATTACTATTTGACACCATCAACCTCTAAGTAGTATACTTTTAGGGTTCAAAAGTTAGTATAGCATTTCCAAATATTAGTGCCAGATATTAAGATTGATTGATTGATTGATTGATTTGACAGAGAGAGAAAGAAAGGCAGGGGGAGTTAGGGGGAGAGGGAGAGAGAGAGAGAATCTTAAGCAGTTTCCACACCCAGTGTGGAGCCCAAGGCGGGGCTCAATCTCACGACCCTGAGATCATGACCTGAGCTGAAATCAAGTCGGACACTTAACTGACTGAGCCACCCAGGCACCCAAAGAGTAAAAAAAAAATAAACAGAGACAAACTGCTGGGACTTCTTCAGCTTATTTAGATGCAAGCTCCTATTAGAATGTGGTTTATACACATTTCATGCTAGGTTTGTGTATGAGTAGAATACAAATTCATAGGAAAATTTGTGACACTGTAACTTTTAATTTCCTTACTAAAATATGTATTTCTTGAAGAATGAGACTATTTCTTTTTTATCTTGGATTTTTATCATTGGTGCTATGAAAAAGACTAAAACATATTAGGTGAAAAAGACTAAAACATATATTTGTTTAATGAGTATACAGTGATCATTTTATTGATGTTATGGCTGTTCCTGGTGTTAATAACAACCCCAGAATATTACTCCTACACAACATCATCTGCTTAGGTACACGATATTCTAATCATTCCTCCCTGGGTCATCTACCTTCATACGTGCATAAAGATTTTAATGTACTTATTCTGCCCAAAATTTCAGGCCTTACTACTCACATCCTCTCTCCAAACACAAAATTGCAACGTAGCCTCATAAGTCTGAGACTGGTAAGACTAGCCTAAATAAAGTAGGAGGAAAGGATACATTTTAAATGCAGAGTATCATAAAAGAAAACTATAGTAAAAGTTACAGATAAATATAAGTATTACTCATTTGCAAAATTGAATAATATAGATCTGTGGCAATCATTTAAAAACAAACAAACAACAACAAAAAGAGAAATATAAATGCCCTAGGGAGGAATGAGTAAGTAGACATAAAATACATGAAGGTGCAACATTTCCCAGTTCCTTTCCAAAGAACACTAACATCCAAAATGGGACAAAAATAGCATAAAACAAGAAAACCCAATAGCAGTATCCTTTAATATCAAGACCCTAAATCTTAAAAAATAAAATATCAAATATTATCCAGCATTATATTGAAAGAATAATGGCAAATATAGTTTATTCAGAGAATGCACACATGGTTTGATATTGGTTATTCTATTATTGTAATATAATTTATCACAGTTAAGAGTTAAACTTGGGGACCTGGGTGACTCAGTCAGTTAAGCGACTAACTCTTGATTTCAGCCCAGGTCATGATCTCAGGGTCTTGAGATCAAGCCCCACATCTGCTCCATGCTCAGCAGGGAGAACTGCTTGAAATTCTCTCCTTCTGCCCTTCCCCCCCCCCAAGTAAATAAATAAATCTTTAAAGGTTAAAGCAACTAAAGCTATTTATATAAACCTGGTATCTGAAAGAAATAAGCATTACGTTAAAAAATAGGGGCACCTGGGTGGCTCAGTCCATTAAGTGTCTGCCTTGGGCTCAGGTCATGATCCTGGGGTCCTGGGATAGAGCACCTCATCGGGCTCCCTGCTCAGCAGAGAGTCTGCTTCTCCCTCTCCCTCTGCTGCTCCCCCTGCTTGTGCACTCTCTCCTGCTCCCCCTCTCTGTCAAATAAATAAATAAAATCTTTAAAAATAAATAAATAAATAATAAATCACACCTGAAGATACTAAAAGACTTGACTACACAAATTTAGAACATCCATATGTTACTCTGGGATAATGCTGACATCAATTTGCTTGTATATTTTTAGATATTTTTCTGTGCAGTATACATCTACCCACATGTGTATATGTATCTATAGCAGTATATGGTCAATTATTCTGTAAGTATTTAGCTTTTACTGTGTAACAAACGACTCCAAAACTTAGTTGTTTAAAATAATATGCATTTGTTATTGCTCAGGAATCAATGGATCCATGGTCAGTAGAGTAGGCATTACTGCTGAACTTGGTGGGACTTTCTTGCATGTTTGGAGATTGCCTGGCTCCAGTCTGGTCCAGACTCTCTTCCTTTTGCTTGTGCTCACATTGTTACATAGACAGGTCCACACAAGGAGGGGAATAATTGCAGCCATTTTTTAAAATAAATAACATATCTCAAGAGCCAAGAATGAATACTGTATCATATCCATGTATTCTGATAAAGTTTCGATGAAATTCAATGTCCATATGAAGAGAAAAAAATACTTATTGGGCCAGGATGAGAAATATTTCCTCAAACTGATAAAAGATATATAACTCACGCCAGTAGTCAATAACATCCTTAATGATCGAATATTTCATGAATTCCTACTAGACTCAAGACAGGAAAACCCTCTATCATTATGGGGGGAGAAGTGAGCAGACTAAGAAACGGCTGAGGTACCCCCCCCCCTTGCCTCTCCCATCCACATCCCAAGGGCTAATGGACCATAATTTAAACAGATTATCTCCAGTGCTTCTTTGATTAAAGAGTGCAAAGGAGGGGCGCCTGGGTGGCTCAGTCGTTAAGCGTCTGCCTTCGGCTCAGGTCATGATCCCAGGGTCCTGGGATCGAGCCCCGCATCGGGCTCCCTGCTCCGCGGGAGGCCTGCTTCTCCCTCTCCCACTCCCCCTGCTTGTGTTCCCTCTCTCGATGTGTCTCTCTCTGTCAAATAAATAAATAAAATCTTTAAAAAAAAATAAAATAAAAAATAAAGAGTGCAAAGGAGACTTCTAAGGGAGGGAGTTGTTAGTAGGATGTCAACAAGCAGCGGTGGTTCCTGGGAGTTGGTTCCCTTAGCAGAATGGAAACTTGGCAATAATGGTCCCAGTTGTATAGCACTGTCAGCATTTGTGCCAAATAAAAAATTAGTCAAGTTAATTCTAATCATGGTTTGATTTTTCATTCAGTGCACTATATCAAAGAAAAGTTTGACATTTCATTCCATTGAATATGAAACATCTGACATTGTGCCATTGCAAAGGAAGGTTAAAAAATCCTCCTTTGAAGATGACTGTTTTTTTGTGCTTGATGAGAGAAACACGAATTTTGGTGGAGCAGGGTATTATGGTCCCAAGAAATCTGATACCTAATTAAGAAACCTTCAGAGCAAAACCATTTTTGGAATTAGCTATGGTACACATCTAATTCATAATTTAACCAAACAATTTTCAAACTTGTACCAATCCAAATAGAAGTTATAATTGTAGAAATTTACATATATTTTATGTACACACATTTAGAATAACTGTAAAACTTTCATGATGATACAAATGATAAATACACAAATGTATGGTAGCACAGCAGTTCATGATTTCTGTCTTTGCTGCCCATTATCACCAGGTTATTAAAATCAGCTGACCCTTTAAAAATCAACTTTGTAGGGACGCCTGGGTGGCTCAGTTAGTTAAGCAACTGCCTTCGGCTCAGGTCAGGATCCTGGAGTCCCGGGATCGAGTCCCACATCGGGCTCCCTGCTCAGCAGGGGGTCTGCTTCTCCCTCTGACCCTCCCCCCTCTCATGCTCTCTCTCTCTCATTCTCTCTCTCAAATAAATAAATAAAAATATTTAAAAAAAATAAATAAAAAATAAAAAAATAAAAATCAACTTTGTAAATCAATCTAAATCTCTTTAAATGGTATCAAATTATTTTCTGTACATGGGCCCTCCATACTATGGTTGCAATTTCTTTAAAATCTGTGGGAATGTTTACTCAAAAACTATAATAAATCATATGGTCATCCTATTCAGAATGCCAATCAGTACAAAAACAAAAGACCCAAACATAGAATAAATTGCAGTGAAATTTAAACCTCCACAATTATATATTCAAAAAATGAATCCTCTAAACACGGGGGAACAACAAACATATCCTTTATGTATACAATACTGCATCAATTTTGTCACATAAAGACCAAAATTAAAAACATTATTAGATGAATGACTCCAATAAAGAGGTAGCAGTGATGAATGCTAGAAAAGGTTTGCAAATTATTGGTGGTAAACAATAAATTAACTGTATCAAAAATAAGAAGGAAAGGAATAAAGACGGAAATGTACCCTATTTCACGGAGTCTAAGATTACAATATATTTCACATATCACAGTTACATATGTTTTTCGCATATCTGAAATTTAAATGAGTCTCATAATCATTTTTGGTCAGGAAACAGCCATGATGTAGTTGTCACTGCTGGGTTATACTCAGCTTGAATGTAGCTGGTCATGCCAGCATCATATCAGTTTAGCTAAGTGCAGTGTTAATGCTACATAAGTAGAGTTAAATTGTTGTTTGAAATGTCTTCTAGAATGACTAATATGATTTTAGGCCAAAGTGAAAAGTTGTTGTACTCAGAAAGGTATGGAAACACGGCATTAACTAATCCATTGGATGACATTAAAGCAAATACTTGTCATTGGAAGACTGGCAGCCACCTCATACTCCCCTGTCTCAAAGTAGCAAGCAAGAGCTATACAGGACATAAGAAAGGAAGTTACTCACTAGTAGAAGGAACTATATTATTTTTTAAATTATTATTAGGACTTCTTTTTTTTTACAGCATTTTATTATTTTGTGTTACTGAGATGCATGCGTAGGTAGTGACTATTACAAGATAAGAGTGTACCTAAAGCCTGAGAAATTGTCGATTCCCTCAAAATGGTAAAAGAAATTTCAAATGTCAGAGGCACATTGAACCATTATTCAAAGGTACTGTTGTAGATTAATTAGCAGCACTTCTAAAAATTTTTTTGGAAGGAGATAAAAGGGCGGTGTGTCTTATAATTTATATCTTTTTTCAGATTTGTTGTAAAGCGTATCTGTAACAAGCAAGGCCAAACTCTAGGCAACAACAACAAAAGATAGGGAGGCGACCCTGCTGACTCCAGAATGTTGGGGATCAGGTGTAATAGTAGTTGTCTTTTACAGAGGACTGTATAGCTATTGATAATTTTAATGTATGAAATGACCTACATAAGAAAAATTAAAATTTGGAGTTATTTCAATTTTATTAAATTCTAAATATTTTCAAATGTTACATTCTTTCCCCTCCATGATCCCTGAAATATTCAAAACTGTGAATTGTATTGTATAAATATGTGAAGTTGAATTGGCCAGCATCCTGACCAAAAAGAGATCACCCAGAAGGGGTGATTGGTGAAAATATTTAGAATTTATGTTTTGAAGGTACAGCCCATAGGGTTTATTGATAGATTGGATTTAAATTCTGAGGTAAAAGATTAAGGAGAAATCTAAAGGTATGTTTTTCTAAACAAATAAAAGGGGTTGCCAGTATGTGAGATGATGGGCAATAAAAGAGAGCAAGTTTTGAGAGAAGGTCAGAATTTCAGTTTTACATCTACTTAATTTGAGATGTCTGTGAGACAGCTGAGTAAGTATGTTGTAGGTTTTGAATATAGGGATCTCAAATTCACAGGAGCACTGTGAGATGGTGACATAAACTTTGGAACCATCACCATAAAAATCGTATTTAAAACCATGATAGTAGATGAAATCACCACAGAAAGAATATATGGGGAGAAAAAGTTTCAAATGAAAACCCTGGACCATACCAACATGTGTAAGTCAGAGAGAAGAGAGGAGGCAGCAAAGGAAACTGGGACAGAGTGGCCACTGAGGCAGAAGGCAAACCAGAGGAGTTTGGGAAGGGGAGTGAAGTACTGAAAGCCACATGAAGAAAGGGTTTGAAAGCACCGGGAGTCATCAGCCATGTCAAATGCTAAATAAGATGAGGACAGAGAAAGCTGACTATAGTATAACAAAGTAGAAATCATTGGTGACCTGCATCAGAACACTTTCAGGGGAGGGACAGATATATGAAAGCCCAACCAGAGTAGATTTTAGAGAGAAGGGGAGGAGAAGAGTTTACGAGAATACAGGCAGACAATTTCTAAGAGTTTTACTCTAAAGGAGAGGAGACAATGTGGGGAAGCAACTAAAGAGATAGGTGCCCAAGAAAAGGTTTGCTTTAAAAAAAAAAAAAAAGAAAGAAAAACACAACCTGGTTTCAGCTCAGGTCATGATCTCAGGGTCTGATATCAAGCCCTGCCCTGGGGTAGGCACTTAGCCAGGAGTCTGCTTGAGATTCTCTCCCTCTCCTTCTGCCCCTGCTCCCACTCACACACACACTCTCTCTCTCTTTCAATCTCTCTCAAATAGAATAAATAAAATCTTTCTTAAAAATGAGAAAACAATAGCATGCATGTGTGTTGATGAGAAACAAAAAGTGGGGAAGAAATAAGTGGTGGGACAGAAGAAAGGAGAAAATCTTCAAGGAACAGCAGCTAATGTGCAAGTGGAGAGGTTGACCTTTGGGAACCTTGTGTAAAGATCATTGATAGTGACAGGAATGAGAGCTGAACACAGACCCATGTGAGTGAGGAGTAGAGGTGGAAACTTGTGGAAGTTCTCATGTCTGCTCTTTTCTTATGAAATAGAAAGTTATGTGTCTACTAAGTGAAGATGGGGGACATGCAAGCAAATTATTTTGTTCCCACAACATGCACTTGCAAAAGAAGGTATTCTCTAAGTATTTCCTCCACAATGTCTCTAGGTATCTGTGACAGCAAATTTGCTGACTGTATCTTATCATTTCTACATTACTTCTTTCTTTTGTCTCATTCATTGTTCTTTACATCTGTAAAATGAAGTTAGTAATGCATATCTTAGAATATTGTTGTGACATGAAAAGTTAATTTAAATAAAAATGTATAAAAATATCTAGAACATGGGTTGCATGATACAAACAAAATTTTTTCCTTCTTCTCTTTTTCCTTTCTTTTTCTTTTTTTTTCCCATTTAAATCAAGAGGAGACCTCCTCCTTAGTGAAATTTATCTTGTCTTATAAAATCTCCAGTCTGAGCTCTAGTGATCAAATGAGGACTCATTCTAGTTCTTAATTAGTGATGCACACCAGGCCAGTTATAATTAAGTACATACTCCCCATCACTTGTAGGTTAAATACATGGTTCATGGCATCAGACAGTAGGAAAAGCCTTATGAATGGTGCTCCCAAGGGTAGTCTGTTTTACCTTATAAATTTATTGCTGGGAAGAAATTGCTCCTGGCAACATAATTATAGGTTAGAAAGAAATAAGGGGGCAAATGGTTCAACATATAGCATATGCCATGACTGACACAATCAGGGCTTGACAGCTTGGCAGGAATCTATACCAGAATGCCTGGTGTACCATGACCTCTGATGCCAGGTTTGTCTCTATCATAAATTATTTCATTAATAGTGATTGGATGATTGATTTTTTACTCATGAACAATGACCTTGCTCTTGAAATAAGGGACCTTAGTTGAGGAAGATGAATCCTCAATTCTCAAAAAAAAAAAAAAAAATTCTTGAAATATTGTTGTTAGCACCCTATCCCTACACCTGAAACTTAGAAATGTTTCAGAGAACTTCCATCTTCCAGCTCAAATTCGTTTGAGAACTAGGAATTGCATGTGCAAGAGATATTTTCTTCCATTCATGTACATAATGGAAGCATGAGGAGGAAGAGAGCTGAAGAGGACCCCTTTCCTGAGAGTGAGGATGTGATTAAGAATCTCTGCAGTGCCTTGGTGATAATTATAAAAGGAGGAACTATTTAAGACAGTGATAGCCCTAATCCAATAAAACAGAAGAGTAATTGAACCAAAGCTTTATTTTATAATCTTACGTCAAGAGCATGTCACAGGAGGACTTCTGGACTTTCTAATAAGGGTCTGTTTTTCTGGATGGTGGGCAAGTAATTAGCATATAACACACCCTTACTCATACCTCAAAGTGATTCACACTCCATTCAAAATATCACACTTTTTTTTTCTCTAATGTGAAGTTTGAATTTTCTACCTATTCACAGCATAGATGGTGATACATATAGGTCTTATAAAAAAGGACAGTAATGCAAATCTGCCTCAGGCACTTGACACCAGGTAATAGCTTTCAATCACTGTACATTATAATCACTTACATCTAATAAGACTAGATTCCAAACCAGAAAAAAGACTGGAGATAGGATTCATGTAGATGCTGTATCAGCTGGGTAGAACTGTGAGAACAGTTTCAAATGATGATGGTCAAACTCTACTAGCTCTTGAAGAACATTCTTCCTCTGTCTGTCCTATCTTTGTGGCACCACAGCTGAATTCCAGGGCCATTATTTTAATTAACACATTTTTTTTTCCTGATTCCTAGACTAAGTCTAGAATAAAAGAATATAAAAAACATCTTTGACTGGAGACTTCCAGTTCCACCTTTGATTTGTAAGAAGCTTAGAAGTCATCATTCCCATTCTTATAAGAAAAGCTGGGCAAACTGAAAACCAATGACTTTTTCTTAGATCCATCAGAAAATTGCCATTGCAGGGCAAACGGCTACCCTGAAACCTGGAGAGACAATTTCATCCAGAGGGACACAGCTGAGATCTATTTTTTTTTTTTTAGAACAGAAGCCACTAGAGCCATAAACTGGCAGAAGTGCTTAACTGTTACTTTTAATGAATTGTTGGATGCTGAGTGTGAACTGATGTGAGAGCGAGAAACTCTTGAAGACTGTTGTCCTAGGATAGGCTTATGGGCTTTACTTCTGGGACCCCCACCCTTTTCTCACAATGACTCAAAGAAGATCCCTTCTTGGATCTGATAGGGAGAGGAGAAGAACAATCACTGTGAAGTAAGCCAGAGTATTCTTCATAATAAAGACCTACTCGGCATGGAAAAACACTTCACAGAAAACATAGCCCACTGGAGCAAAGGAAAATTACCTGATTCTAGCCCCCTCTAGCTTTCCTAGGCACCTAAGACGGAAGGGGGAAAGACACTTGCAAAGATCACAGCCCAGGGACACAAACTGGCCAAAAGTTGGAGCTTAAAACATAAAGTTATAGAACATCTCCTCCCCACACACATAACCATCACAACAATAAGCCTACAGCATAATAACAGTGGATTGTAGCCAACTTGCTGCAAGGTGCAAACTTTATTTTAAAAAGCATTCTCTGAGGAACCCAAAGAGAACAGGGAAGACAAAAACAAAGACACTAGGGGAATTTGAATTCTCTAGTTCCTCCAGATGCAGGAAACGCTAACCACAGAACATGTCCTAAACAGATAAGTTGGAGAGTTCAACTCCCCTCTTTCAGTAATTGATAGTTCAAGTAGCAGAAAATCATTTAAGGATATAACTATATATATTTATCTATATCTGTAGGTATATCTGTATATGAATAGATAAACAGCACTATCAATCAACATGATCTAACTGGTATTTATACAAACTATATTCAACAGTAGAAGAATACACATTCTTTTTTCAGGCTTACATAAAACTTACCCAATTAGACCACATTCTACATTAAAAAACACACCTTAACAACATTTTTAAAAATTTTATTAGAATAAAAATATATACAATATAGACTCATAGGCCGCAAGAAGATTAAATTAGAAATCAATAACAGAAATTTAATTATGGGGGCGCCTGGGTGGCTCAGTCATTAAGCGTCTGCCTTCGGCTTAGGTCATGATCCCAGTGTCCTAGGATCGAGCCCCGCATCAGGCTCCCTGCTCAGTGGGAAGCCTGTTTCTCTCTCTCCCTCTCCCACTCCCCTTGCTTGTGTTCCCTCTCTTGCTGTGTCTCTCTCTGTCAAAAAAATAAATAAAATCTTAAAAAAAAAAAAGAAATTTAATTAAGAAATTCCCAAATGAAACAGTACATTTCCAAATAGCACAATGAGGCAAGGAAGAAATCTCAAGAGAAATTTAAAAATATTTTGAGCCAAATATAAATGACAGTGCAACTTACCAAATTTGTAGGATGTAGCAAAAGCAGTGTTTAGCAATTAAATGCATGTACTGGGGGAAAGAGAAAGATCTAAAATCAACATCTTAAACTTCCATTTTGGGGAACTAGAAAAAGGAGACAATTTAAAAATAAAGCAAACAGATGAAAAAGAAATAATAAATATTAGAAGAGAAATCAGTCGGGGCACCTGGGTGGCTCAGTCGTTAAGCGTCTGCCTTCCGCTCGGGTTACGATCCCGGAGTGCTGGGATCGAGCCCCACATAGGGCTGCCTGCTCCGCGGGAAGCCTGCTTCTCCCTTTCCTACTTCCCCTGCTTGTGTTCCCTTTCTCGCTATGTCTCTCTCTGTCAAATAAATAAATAAAATCTTAAAAAAAAAAAAAAAAAAGAAGAGAAATCAGTCACATTGAAAACAAGAAAACAATAGAGAAATACAATGAAACCAAAAGCTGATCCTTTGAAAATACCAATAAAGTTGATAACTTTTAGTTAGGCTAACCAGGAAAAAAAAGAGAGAAAACACAATTACCAATATCAGAAATTAAAGGAGAATCTTTATTACTGATCTTGTGAATATCAAAGGCTAATAAATAGTATGAACAATGTTATGCCCACAGATTTCATAATTAGATGAAATGAACCAATTCATTAAAGATACAAGATGACCAAAACTCAACAAAGATAAATAAATATCAGAATAGGCCTCTATCTATTAAATAAATTATATCAATTAATAATAACTCTCCAGAAAAGAAAATACCAGGCCCAAATGGTTTCACTGGTGATTTCTATCAAACTTCTAAGGAAAAGAAAATGCAATTTCTCTAAAACGTTGTCCAAAAAATAAAAACAAAGACAGTACTTTCTATGTACTTTTTAATGATGAGGTCAGCATTATAGTAATGCCAAAACCAGGTAACAATATTATAAGAAAAAAATATAAACCAGTATTTCTAACAAACACTAATACAAAGATCTTCAAAAAATATTATCAAATAGAATCAACAACATTTTTTTTTAAAGATTTATTTATTTATTTGACAGAGAGAGAGAGAGCACAAGTAGGCCAAATGGCAGGCAGAGGGAGAGGGAGAAGCAGGCTCCCCGCCAAGCAGGGAGCCCGACACGAGGCTCGATCCCAGAACCCTGGGATCATAACCCAAGCTGAAGGCAGCCGCTTAACTGACTGAGCCACCCAGGAGTCCCAATCAACAACATTTTTAAATAATTATATACCATGACCAAGTGAAACTTATTTCTGGCATGTAAGGCTGGTTCAATATTTAAAAAAAAACAAGTTGATATAACCCACCATATCAAATAGCTAAAATCATGTGATTTAACAAAATACAAAAAACAAAAACAAAAACAAAAACCCACCCAAAACAGATCACATCCATTCACAATGAAAACTTCAGTAAGGTAGGAATAGAGAGGAACTTCCTCAACTTGTTAATGAACATGAACAAAGCACCAATAGCTAGCATATACTTAAGGTGAGAAATTGGATGCTTTCTTCCTGACATCAGGAACAAACAAGATGACCTCCTTTACAACTCTTTTTCAACATTGTTTGGGATGTCGTAGCTACTGAAACAACACAGGCAGAGAAGAAAGTAATAAGAATGGCTTTGTTTGCAGATGGCATGATTGTCTATATAGAAAATTCCAAAGAATCAACAACAATAACAAAATACTTGGAACTGTTAAGTGACTATAGCAAAGTCACAAGATACATTGCTAACATACAAAAATCTATTGCTTTCCCACATCTGCAATGAAAAGCTGGAATTGGAAATGAATAAAACAATCAATGCCATTTAAAAGAGCACAAATACAATGTAATATACAGCTATAAATCTCACAAAACGGGTATAGAGTCTATGTTCAGAAAACTACAAAACACTGACAGAAACATCAAAACCACAATGAAGGGAGAGGTAATCTGTTTCCATGGATGGGAAGACTCAGTATTTTTAACATTTCAATTCTTCCCAACTTCATCTCAAGAGCAAGCTCAATCAATATCCCTGTAAGCTATTTTTTAGCAAACTGATTGGCAAACTGATTCTAAAGTTTATTTGGGAAGGCAAAAGGCCTATAATTGTCAACACAATACTAAAGAGAATAATAAAGTTGGAGAAATCACACTACCTGATTTCAAGATTTACTCTGAAGTTACACTACCTGTAACTGGCAAAAGGATGGACACATAGATGAATGAAACTATATAAAGAGCCCAGGAATAGACCCACACAAATATAGCCAACTGATCTTTGACAAAGGAATAAAAGCAATTCAATGGAGAAAGGATAGTGTTTTTAACAACTATTTCTGGAATAGTTGGATGTCCACATGAAAAATCAAACAAAACATTAACCTTGTAACAAAACCTTTATCTTCTACAAAATCAACTCAAATGGATTATAGGCCTAAATACAAAACACAAGATATAAAAAATTCAAGAAGAGGGGCGCCTGGTGGCTCAGTCATTAAGCCTCTGCCTTTGGCTCATGTCATGATCCCAGAGTCCTGGGATCAAGCGCTGCATCTGGCTCCCTGCTCAGCGGGAAGCCTGCTTCTCCCTCTCCCACTCCCCCTGCTTGTGTTCCCTCTCTCGCTGTGTCTCTCTCTGTCAAACAAATACATAAAATCTTAAAAAAAAATTTCAAGAAGGAAACATAAGATAAAATCTAGGCAATACTTAGTTTGGCAATGAGATTTTAGATTTAACATCAAAAGCATGACACATGAAATTTTTAAAAATTGATAAATTGGACTTTATTAAAATTCAATACTTCTCAGAGAAAGTCCGCATTAAGAGAAAGAAACAACAAACTACAGATAGGGAGAAAATATTTGCAAAATACATACCTGATTATGCCCAAAATATGCAAAGCCCTCTTAAAACTCAACAATAAGAAAACAAACCACCCCATTAAAAAACGTAGGCAAAAGACATGAATAGACACCTCACAAAAGAAGATACATAGATGGCAAATAACCACATGAAAATATTCTCAATGAAATTTGTCATTAAGGAATTGCAAATTAAAACAATGAGATATGACTACATATTTTATTAAAATGGTTAAATAAAAAAATTGAACAATACCAATGGCTGACAAGGACAAAGAACAACAGCAACTCTCATTCATTGTTGGTGGAATTGCAAAATGATGCAACAGCAACTCTGAAAGACAGTTTGCCAGTCTCTTACATAGCAAGACAATATTGCCATCTGATTCACCAATTGTACTCCTAGGTATTTACACAACTAATTTGAAAAACTGTGTACACATGAAGACCTATATATGAATATTTATAACAGCTTTATTTATAATTGCCAAAAACTAGAAAACCAACATGCCCTTGAATTGATGAATAGGAAAACAAACTGCTACACATATTGCTACACATTACACATAATGACCTGTTATTCAGAAATAAAAAGCAATGAGTTATCAAGGCACAATAAACATAGATCAACTTTTAATATATATTGCTAAGTGAAATAACCCAGTCTAAAACAGCTACATGCTTTATGTTTCAAACTACATGAAATTTTGGAAAACACAAAACTATAGAGATAGTAAAAATATCAGTGGTTGCCAGATGTTTGGAAGTAGGAATGGTAGTTAAATAAGTGATGCATAGTGGATTTTTTAGGGCAATAAAACTATTCTGTATGATACTGTAATTGTGGATACCTGATCTCATGCATTTATACAAATCCATAGGACTATATCATACAAAGAGCAAACCTTAATGTACACAAATATGAAAAGACATTTAAGACATCAGGGCAAATTTGGCAAAATAATCTGTGTTACACATTTATGAAAAAAACCCTACTTAAGGAGGTATATGTTGGGGTGGGGGGAGTTGCTGACCTAAGTAACCTTGGAAATAATGGAGTCTATAAACCTAAAGGCAAAAGTAACAGTATATAAAGACTGTACCCTAGTTGATAGAGTTGTTTTCCACAGGGATATGGATTAACAATTCTGTATTGCTATGCATGTATACTGGAATTGAACATTAAGCAAGTGGATGAGTGAGGTGGGAGCCAGGCTTCTCACTGTTAGAATAGGAGTTTACAAATAAGCAAGGGGAGGAGGCTAGACTGATCCATTTGTTAATGGATTAGAGTTACAAACATCAGTATGAACTAGCTAGATATGATTACAGTTACATATAAAAATGTTATAGATATGAGTAGATACACAAGTTAGTATGCATGCATAGATTTCCTTGCTTTGTCATTGAGAGGGCCTAATAGCAACAACCATACCTAAGTCCAGATCTGGTTCTAATACCATAGCCTAATAAAAGGAACCAAGGATAATTGGATAAATGACAGATTCTGGCATGAGGCAGGAAATATATAACATAAGCCTGGAGTATTTTATAGTGCTAGAAAGTAAGAAAGTGTTCAAAAAGAAAAAAAATCCACAATGATGAGGATTTTTCAAAAGAAGACAGGGGCCCAATTAAAGAGTTCCCATTGGAAAAGGTAGGACAAGTTAAGCAGCAAAATTTAAAAGTAGAATGAGATATAAACCAAAGTACAAACTATATATCTATTAGTCCATATAGATATAAGTAAGTGATTAGATAAATAAATACATGGAAGAAAAGAGACAAATTTCACATGCAACAGAATCCCAAATAATTTATGTAAATATTGCACCTGCTCAGAGATGGAGCTTAATGTGCTTAATGATATCTCCAAAGAGTACACTATTGAAAAGAGAAGAAAGAGTGACTTTACAATGGAGAAATCTGACAAACACTCTCAAGTTAAGTAATCAAGGTTAACATCAATATCCCTAAGTCAAATTGATAGTATATATTCTCAATGTGATGTGATGTAAATGTCATGTTACCTCTGTTGTCTTATTCACAATAAACCATAACCCCCATTTAATCACAAGAAAATCATCAGACAAATCCCAATAGAGGGACATTCTATAAAATGCCTGATCAGTGTTTCTCAAATTTTTCAAGGTTACTAAAAATAAGGAAAACCTGAGAAGCTATCACAAATCTAGAGTTGCCTAAGGAGATATGACAAGTAAATTTAATGTGATATGCATGGAAGAATAGAAAGAGAACATTAGATAAAAACTAAGGAAATCTGAATAAAGTAGGGATTTGACCAATAACGTATCAGTATTGGTTTATTAATTATAACAAATGTATTTTACTACTAATAGATGCAAATAATAGAAACTAGGTATAGGGCATATGAAATCTCTCTGTACTGTCCTCTCAATTTTTTTGTAAATCTAAAGCTCTTTGAAAGAATACTCTATAAAAAATGACTTGTAACCAATTTCCACAAGAACATAAAATGTTAAGTGCTTAAAATATTTCAATATCAAAAGAATTTGTTGTAATGCAAAATATATTTGGAGAAATTAACTTCTCCACATTCTAATAAATATTTCTATAATTTAAGGTATTTTTGAAAAATCAAAATATGTAGAGTGAAGCTTTAAAAAAGGGTTGGGAATCCTGTGCATCTTTCTTAAAGAGAGAAATAAAGATTACCAAGAGTCATTTGTTAAAATAGCAGGTGTACATAGATACATATATATAGCAGGTGTACATTGTATTTTATATACACATGGATAGATAGATAAAAAATAATTTAGCCCCTAATTTCCTAATTTATAGCACATCCATGTTTAATATTTATATCTGTCTTACTTCAGAGATTTGGAGTATTAGGCTTAGAGCTAGAAAGTTCCAGAAATGGGCTTTTCAGAAAGCCCATCTGACTATAAAGCTGTTTCATTGTTCTTATTGCATCTCCTTTCCTTCTAAGGAGTATTAGAGAAATCTACCTAGATCCTGCCATGAAGAAGCAGCTTAACCTTGATCAACATAGTTTCATGGCTGTTAGTCAATAAAAATATTTTGTTTCTGCTATGTCATGGGCTTGCTTTGAGGATGAAATGAATATCACATATACATAATATATATGTATCATATATAATATATATACATAACATTCATATATGTTGTATATGTTCATATACAACATATGTATGATGAACAGCAAGAAAAGAATCTATCTTTGAAATCCCTCTAATTACTATCCTTCTTTTATTTTTCTGAGCGAGAGAGAGAGTGAGCGAGTGTGTGCGTGAGTGGGCGAAGGGGCAGAGGGAGAAAGAGGGAGAGGGAGAAGCAGACTCCCCCCTGAGCAGGGAGCCTGACAAAGGCCCCAATCCCAGGACCCTGAAATCACGACCTGAGCCGAAATCAGACGCTTAAAGGACTGAGCCACCCAGGCACCCCTCTAATTTCTATCTTTCTTGAAACTCTGGTCTAGTTAGAATGATCTAGAAGCTGTAACCTAAGGCATTTTTTCAAAATATTATTAAAATCATGGCACAACTAGAAGATGGTATAGAACTAATATTCCAGGCATATTAGGATAAATACACAAGCCTCCGTTATCCTGAAGGACTTAGAGCCTCTGTGCCCCAGTATCTGGGCATACCTGAAAATCAGTCTTAGGTTTCCAGCATGTTGAGGCAGGCAGGATAGTAAACTGCATTCTGAGTACCTTGAATTTCTCCGCCCCCAGGCCTTCAGTCAGTTCATTCTCTAACTATACTCTCCCCCTCCGCTCACAGCCTATCACTTTAATATCCAGAACCCAACTCCGATTTTCATTTTTCCATGTTTCTTCCCGAATACTTAGCCACTCATGCTTTCTTCATTTTCTAAATTTCCACAGTATTTGCAAACATCTCACTAATTAGCTCTCAGTATCTTGACTTAAGTTTTTTATTTTTCTTCCTTATACATGTTTTTGTTTTTCCCCAAGAAAATAAAACTCTTAGAGGAGAAGGAAGTTTGTGCTTATACATCTCTGAGTTCTTCATAGGACCTTAGCCTATAGCAGACACACAATTTTTTTGAGAATGTTATTTTAAATATAACCTCACTACCTTAAACTTGTAGCTGTGTGTGAAGAGTATTTCAATGGATCCTGGCATCATGACCTGTGAACGGAAGTAACTGGCCTGTGGATCGCATATGTGGATGCCAACCCTGCCCTCAATTCTTGCTCCAAAAAACATCACAAGGTGCTTTTTAAAATTTCTCTCGGCTGAAAACTTTCAGTGTACCTGAGTGATCAAAAGTTTTTCCAGTGAGATTTTTATCAGAATATGTATTTCTAATTTTCTGGATGAGAGGTGAATCATACGCTATAACATGTCACAAAATTGTCTTCATATATAAGATCAGGTAGGACAGAGAGGAGATATTTTACCTATTGCTTAGAGTGTCCCAAATCTAACAAATGAAGGACATGGCAAGTTGCAGATTAAAGTTATGATAAAATGGAAATAGCAGTATGGGATATGCTTGCAACATATTTTCATGCATTTTTTCCAAATTAAAAAAAAAAGGAAAAAATAGGGCAAAACCATAGCATTTAGGAATTGGAATGTGGAAATCAGCCTTCATTAGAATGACAATCTGAGACTTTTTTTTTGTTGAAGTACAAACAAAAAAATCATATTTGTATTTGCAGCATGAAATGTTATTAAAACTAAACCAGATGTTACATTCACATTCAAAGTTGTGAAGACTTCTAAGCAGTGACAGTGCATTAGCAAACAAAATAAAATAAACAATATGATAATGTTGGAATGTTGGGCTTTCTGCCAACAGAGGTAAAACATAGTCTCAAAGAAAATCACCCACAATAAGGAAACCATAGAAGATTCTTACCGGTATTTAACTGAGGAAATCTAGACAGATCAAAATACAGATATGGGCTCCAAGAAGAATGTTCTCTAAATTCATAAAGATAATCCACGTTGGGTTTTATTCATTTGTTTTCTCTTAAAGATGATCGGAAATAAAGTCTCTAAATGAACCTTAAGAACAATTAAAATTAATGAATGCATTTTATGAGTTCAAAACATTGGAATACTTCGTTTACATATGGCACGTTGTTTTTGGCTATATGTACTATCTGAATACACCTGAGGCAAAGCACCCTAGTGGGAAAGATAAGGACTTTGGCATCAAATCTCATTCCAGGGCGCCTGGGTGGCTCAGTTGGTTAAGCGACTGCCTTCGGCTCAGGTCATGATCCTGGAGTCCCAGGATCGGGTCCCGCATCGGGCTCCTTGCTCGGCGGGGAGTCTGCTTCTCCCTCTGACCCTCCCCCCTCTCATGCTCTCTGTCTCTCATTCTCTCTCTTGCAAATAAATAAAATCTTAAAAAAAAAAAATCTCATTCCAAATCATGATATAAAATGTAATTGTAAGATAAAATCAAATCTCAGTGTTCTCATCCTCAAAATGGAAATAATAATTACCTTATAGAGTAGTATGAGGGTATCTGAAAATGATATAATGTATGAAATGTGTCAAAACAGGGGCCCGGCACCCAATAGACAGACACTAAATATTGCCTGTTATTTTATCATTTTGATTACAAGACCATAGCCAGAGAATGAAGAGTAAAAGAACCAATTTAGCAAAGATATAAACACACAAAACACTTCCAGTGGCCACCAAGCTCCCTGAATGTTCCAGGTATCCCACTGGGAATGCCTCCTCTGGAGCTAGCCAAGCCCTCAAGAGACCAAAGTTGGGTTATGTTGTTTTGTGAACTGATGCCCCACTTTTTATGTGTTGTATTTGGAAATTTTGTTAGCATTGTTCTATGTACAATATTGAAAGCTTAGCAAAACAGTGCTTTCATATTGAAGTTAAAATCCCCTTATGCATATAGGGTTGGTACATGAATCCGAGGGAAATTAATGAGAAGCAAAGCTGATTGTCATGTATTGTCATGCTGTATTCAGAATTCCCCTGTCCCCTCTCTGGCTTAGTTATGGTGTCAGGGTCATCGTGCCTGGCTGTCTCTACTGCTGGGTAAAGTTGTTTCTCAGGAGACTCCTCGATCTTTTATTGAAATGGACACTTCTCTGGCATTTCCCTCCCTCATTTCGACTGATGAGTGAGGGATTTATTTAAAATTTCTATTTTGATCATCCACACCAAGACTATGACAGTCATAAGGCTTTATGTAATTAACAACATAATATATAACAGCATTGAAAGCCTACACTGCTAGATGTGCAAAGAAAGATCATAATTGTGCTAATAGCTAATACTTATGGAGTACTTACTAAATGTCAGGCTCTAGTCTAAGTACTGTATTTGTATTACTTTATTGTGTTCTCCCAACAATCCCAGGAAGTAGGGATCTATCTTAGTCCTCTTTTCAGCATAAGGCACAGAGATGGTGATGCAATAGATGACTGCAGGACTTGACACAGCCAGTCTGACTCCAGAACTTGCTGTCTTAGCCACTACGTTATGCTCCAGTCATAGCATAAGCCTTCAACACACCACAGTCAAATCAGCACCAAAGATCTCTTCTGTTCTCTTACCTTCTCTAGACCTCGTAGAGTTAGGTGGAGCTGTGTGACTAGTAACGGGCAGAGGGCAGGGGTGTTGGAGATCACTTCCAGGTTGAAGGATGGAAGAGCTGCCCATCATTCTCCAGCAATGTCTTCTGCATTCCACCAACTGAGAAGGCCACTTGTTCCAGATGTGATGGCCACAAGAACATGGGGCCTCTCAGTCTGGGGCTTGAGTGGCTGTGTGGAACGAAGACATACTGCTTCCAATACAGAGCATATATTATACATGTGGCATGAATAGGAAATGAAACAGTAAGAAATTTTACCCCAGTGTAGCCTCGCTTATGCTAAGAGACTCCTTGCTCTTGAAGCGGGAGAACGAGGTTCTTGTCTCATAGAGTCGAAGAATGAATCTCGTGCATGAAACACAGTGACTAAAGCGACAGAAGTTTATTAAGCAAGGATACAGAAAAAAAGCCCTCAGGAATGAGAGGAGTCCCGACAGGGTTGCCACTGAGGGCTTTTAGGGTTGGTCTTTTATAGAAAGCTAACCAGGGAATTTAAATCTTTTTGACTTTTCTACTGTAGCACTATTGATTAAGGACTAGTGATAACATCTTTAATGGCTTACTTCTTTTTAGGGTCTAGTTATTTTCTGTTCACCACACGAGATGGTAATAAATAAGATTTCCCCCTCGACACCGAAGGCAAGGTGGTCTGGTGTATGCCCTTACCTCTGGTTTCCTTATACCCCCACATTTTTGGAATTTCTGTGAGCCTGATCCGGGAGCCCCCTATCTATCTCTCCCTACCTAGCCCTGCCTGTCCCTTTCTCACTCTCAGAATTGAAAAACTATTTGAATAAAACAACACAAGCTTTATTATCTATCAGTCAACTTTGTATGTGCAAAACAGAACATACATTATAAATATCTATGAAATATCATCATCATTCACAAGCCCCAAAAGAAAAAACTAGTCAGAAATTTAAAACCAAAGGCAACAAATTTAATCTCAAGCACGTTACCTGTTCTGCTGAAGAGAAAGAAGAAATAAGTTGGATATAGGACTTTAGCCTCGCATATGAATAAACTATTCTGGATCTGACTTCCAGGTCTCTAATATTTCCTCATATATTTTCCATCTACCATGTGAAAATTTCCTTGACTTTCTATACAGCTTATTATCTGGATCTAAACTCACTTTCAGGGGCTCCTGGGTGGCTCAGTTGGTTAAGTGTCTGCCTTCGGCTCAGGTCATGATCTCTGGGTTCTGGGATCGAGCCCCCTGTTGGGCTCCCTGCTCAGCGGGAAGTCTGCTTCTCCCTCTCTCTCTCTGCCCCTGCCTCCCAACTCCCACTCGGGCTCTCTCTCTCTCAAAGAAATAAAATTTTTAAAAAATAAATAAAAAATAAACTCACCTTCAATCTATTATTACGTACTTTCATTGATTTCAAAATTTTGATATATTATTTTTAATTCTGCAAACTATTTTTTTCTTTTTATTATTACTTTTTTTAACAGGGTATTACTACATTTTGTGAGTTTAATGCCCTCTGTAATTTCTCTGAGGACACTTACCAGAATTATTTAAAATCCCATTTGTTCTTATCAGAATTTCTTGTGTCCTCCAGAGTCAGGTGTTTGTTGATTTTGGTTTTTCTTGTTCATTTATGCTTTTCTTAAATATCTATTGATTCTTGATTTATTTTTTCACTAATCAATATCATCTGCTTTATATCATATAGAAATTCTTCAACTTTTTTTGTTGTTGTTGTTCTTTCAACGTTACCTTCCCCTGTTTCTGAAACAATTGTGAATTTATTATTTTTCCAATAACTTTTTTGCTGTTCCAGTGTGATTTGGCGAGAGAGCAAATCTAAACATTTATGCTTAGTGACTATCTTGATGTAGAATTCTGCTTTTGACTCCTTTGGGTTGAAATTGATTCTGTTTTATAGCCTAGGGTTGTCCTCAACTGATTGATGATTCCAGCCCATCAGTTCAGACCGCACACCTGGATCCTCAGTCATCACCTCTAACAGGTTAACTACTGGATTCTAATGAAAAGAGAGCACCTACCAGTTTAATTTAGTGATGCCCCCACTATCACCACCAAATGTACCAGGATGCATTTTGCCCTGACATCATTGCCTACACATTTTTTTGTAATTGAAATATTAGCTAATAGTTTTATTTTTTTTAAGTTTTTATTTGAATTCCAGTTAGTTAACATACAGTGTAATATTAGTTTCAGGTGCACAATATAGTGATTCAACGCTTCCATACAATACCTGGTGCTCATCACAAGTGCACTCCTTAATCCCCATCACCTCTTTCACCGCCCCCCCCTCCACTTCCCCTCTGGTAACCATCAGTGTGTTCTCTATAGTTCAGAGTCTGTTTCTTGGTTTGCCTCTCTCTTATTTTTCCTTTTGCTCATTTGTTTTATTTCTTAAATTCCACATATGAGTGCAATCATATGGTATTTGTCTTTCTCTGACTTATTTCACTTAGTACAATACTCTCCAGCTCCATCCATGTTGTTGCAAATCATTGCCTATACATTTGCCTATAGAACTGAATAAGTGTCTGTACAATTAAGCTACTGCAGCAACTCAGGTTTAAATTTGAATTATTGTTTTACTATCTTTCTTCATTGTGTATAATTCACCAAGAAAAATGACACCCTGCCTGTGCCCTTTTTCTTGTTTTATAAATATTCATTTCTTCCTGGTGATTTGAAAAATGTTGAAATGAAAGTTTCAAATTTTCCTGGGGGAAAAAAATGACAATTTTCAATTACTCTGCTGCTTATCACAAAAGCAGTTTCATTTGCCTGATGGCTTCATTGACTGGTGTCAGGATAATGCCAAGTAGAATGTTTTGCTAGCTTAATGCCACCCACAGAGCTAGACAAAATATTGCTTTTCATGTACTTTACAAAAATAGTAGCTATTAATTGTGCTGCTCAACCATAAACTGATCAAGCTGGAGAAAACAAGAAATGTGGCATTTATAATTTAGGAAGCCACTTCCCTCAAATTTTTAGTCATTAATGCAGTTTAAATCTTGGACTTAAGAATCTTACAAAATTCTTTTAAATCTCCTGATTTACTGAAAGTTTAGTTTTTTGCACATCAATGAAGTAAAGTCCTAAAGAGACTTGAGGCTATTGACTGAGATTTGCTACATCATTATAACTGAATGTTGTGTTTTTGTACTCACATTTAATGTATTAAAAATTAAATTAAGGAATGGGATTCAAATTTTAACAATGATTGGACATAGTCGTAGACAGTTTTCTTCAACAAGCATTGATTGGTGCTTTTGCCATTGATTTATCAGACACTGTTCTAGGCACTATGAAATACCAAATGTTAATTTCAGAATTATGTGTATTTGTTTTAAAGCAAGACCAGCGGGGCTCCTGGGTGGCTCAGTTGGTTAATTGTCTGCCTTCATTTTGGCTCCTGATCTCAGGTTCCTGGGATTGAGCCCCACACTAGGCTGCCCACTCAGTGGGAAGTCTGCTTCTCCCTCTCCCTCTGCCCCTCCTGACCTGTGCTTTCTTTCTCTCTCTCTCTCAAATAAATAAATAAAATTAAAAAAAAAAAAAGCAAGAGCAGAATGTAAGGTGCAAGAAGTATAATGGTAAAAATTTCTAGAAAAGTAGACCAGGACTAGATGTGAGAAAACTTCAATGCAAGGCTGTCCGCTGGCATAATTCTTTCTTGCTTAGGACAGGTCACTCTTTGTTATATTCAGCCCTTCAACTGATTGGTTGAGGCCCACTCACAAAGTACATAGCAATCTGATTTACTCAAAACGTACTGATTTAAATGTTAATCTCATCCAAAAACACCCTCACCAAAAAGAGAAAAAAAAAAAAAAACTTAGATAGTTGTGGTAGCCAACCCCCAAATAATTCCTGCTCCCTGGTATTCATGGCCTTGTTTGGTCCCCACCTTCATTTTACCAAGGTTGATCTGTGTGACTAATAGAATATACAAAAGATGGTATGTCACTTCTGAGATGAAGCTGTATTAGTTAGAGTTCTTTAGAGAAACAGGAGAGAGAGAAATTCATTCATATATATATATAGACTCATTTAACCATCTCAGCAGACCTACAAGGTAGCCGTTATTATTATCTGCATTTTGCAAATGAAAACTTTAAGGATGTAAAGTTTAAATCATTTTTCAAAGTTGCACAGCAATTGAGTGGCAGGGCCAGTATGAGAACAAAAGAGTTTGGCTTTAGAATTTGCTCTCAAAACTACTAGAAAATGATTCCAAGATAAAGTCTGAAGTTCCTTTTCCTTCTGCAGGTTTTCTGTTGTGTCAGAATGAGACTATCCATGACATTGTGCAAGTTTTATATAGACAGTACAGCCAGAGGAAGAAAGTTGTCTTCTTCCAGAGTAGGGCCAGTCTCTGGAGGAAGGCTTGGCATGTGCATCAGAACCAATACCAGATCTGGGCCAGAAATGACCTGAAGTGGGTGATTTTCTGGCTGTGGCCATTTTAAGCAAATTACCAATTATTTGGTGCTTCTCCCTTCAAGAGGTGAAGCCTTACTGTGCTCAACTTGGTGAATCCTTGTAACAGATAGAATACAGTGCACTGATGGTATGTTACTGAAGAGATTAATTTGTACTTTTGTGGCTCATGTCTTGGGCTCTCTCTCCAATCACTTGCTCTCAGGGAAGCAAACTGCCATATTGTGAGCAACCTGGTGGAATGACCTACAAGGCAAGGAACTTAGATATTCAGCCAACAGACAGTAAAGAACCGAGGCCTGCCTGCAACCACATGAGTGAGTTTGGAAGCAGGTTCTCCAGCTCCACGTGACTATAGGCTGGGCCAAGAGCTTGACTATGACCCCTAAGAAACCCTAAGCCAGAACTATCCATCTAAGTTGACTCTGACCCACAGAAACAGTGAGATAATCAATATTGTATTAAGATGCTAAGATTTGGAGTAATTCTTACCTATCTATAGATAACTAATATACTGACCTAAGTTATCCAGGAAAGGAAATGTGTAACAGGAGTTGAAAGAAGGCAACATATTTTTGTAATGTTGATTCTTTTCACCTCCTTGATCAGTTTAGTCTTATCACAAAGTATGAACATTCACTTCCTAGAAGGGGTCCTTATCAGTCTGCAATTACATAAAGACCCCCTAGGTGGATCTTTATCAGTGCCCCATACAGGGTTGGATATGGGTACGTAAGAAGCATTTTCTACTCCATTTACTCAATTTATTGCAAACTCAGAGGCCCAAACCATACTCATCTTAGTAATTATGTTCCCATTGTGCCATTAACAAAGGGAAAAAGTACTTGCTGGTCTGAGAGAAGACTAATCGAGGGGGGGAAAAGAAATAAACAAATTAGAGTTGGTAATTCTCTTGTGATAAAATGTCTTAATGGTAAAATTACATTGTAAAGCTGGGTCATATAATATCTGAGGGAGGCCTTTTAGTGTACACTGCACATTAAAATGCATTTGTATGTGCATTTTAATTTGATGAATGGTGACACCTTCCCATTCAAAATGCCAATGGTAGTTGACAAAGAGTTCAAGAGGGACTGAAACAAAGCAAAAGGAAAAGGTGGTATAAAAAATTTTGATCCCCCATCAGAACATGCTGAAGCCATATTCAGAAACTCTTACTAAGGTACCCAAATCAGGTCTCCCTCTCCCCCCCACAAACCATAGGCATTATGCATTCAGTGTATGTAGCCATAGAGAGAATTTTTTTTAAATCTTAAAAACACTGTATTCCAAAGTGTACTAGCAAATTTAGGTCCTTGATGGTAGCAGAAAGAAGAGAAAGTATTTATTTTTCTATGATTCCATTTGCATGTAATGATAGTGGCTTGGATGACAGTGATAGTTATAAAGACTGTGAAAAGTGGAAAATCACTGATACCAGGGTGTTTTTGAAAGTAGTTGACAGACTCATGATCAGATGTGGAGTATGAGACAAATAGAACCAAGGTTGAACTAAAAGTTTCACCTGAGGAATGACGATCACTAGTGCTATTAACTGTAATTGAGAACACTAGCAGATGAACAGGTTAGGTGATGGTGATGGGCAGTGAGTCAGGAGTTCTATTAAAATTTCATTGCTTATTTACATCTAAGTGTAGATGTCAAGGATGCAGTTGGATTTACAAGTCCATAATCAAAGAAGACATTGTCTTGAAAATATAAATTTGGGTATCATTAAATTGTAGATAGTTTTGGTAGCCAACCCCCAAATAATTCCTGCTCCCTGGTATTCATGGCCTTGTTTGGTCCCCACCTTCATTTTACCAAGGTTGATCTGTGTGACTAATAGAATATACAAAAGATGGTATGTCACTTCTGAGATGAAGTTGTATTAGTTAGAGTTCTTTAGAGAAACAGGAGAAAGAGAAATTCATTTAAGGAATTGGCTCATGCAATTATAGAAACTGACAAGTCTAAAATCTGAAGAGTGAGCAAGAGGGCTGGAGAACCAAAGACGAGCTGATGTTGCAGTTGAAGTCCAAAGGCTGTCTGCTGGCATAATTCTTTCTTGCTTAGGACAGGTCACTCTTTGTTATATTCAGCCCTTCAACTGATTGGTTGAGGCCCACCCACAATGTACATAGCAATCTGATTTACTCAAAACGTACTGATTTAAATGTTAATCTCATCCAAAAACACCCTCACCAAAAAGAGAAAAAAAAAATTTAGGGTAACATTTGACCAAATATCTGGACCCTGTAGCCCAGCCAAGTTGACACATAAAGTTAACCATCACAATTATAAAAGACATATGGCTTCTTTGCTCTCTCGGGTCATTTTCTTCTGGGGAAGCCAGCTGCCATGTTATGAGGCAACAGCCCCATGGAGGAGCGTATGTGGTAAGGAACAGAGCCTTTGCCACATAAGTGCCGTCTTCAGAGCACATCCCTCAGCCCCCGTTCAATACTCAGATGGGTCAGCTGTAGTCCAGAACTTGACTACAACCTCCTGAGAGAGCCTGACTAAAGCCACCCAGCTAAATGGCTCTGAACTTCTACCCCTCAGAAAATGTGTAATATAATAAATGTTGTTTTCAAACTGCAACATTCCTGGGATAATTTGTATGTAGCAATTGATAACTAACACAGTTTTGGGTGCCAGAAATGTTTAAGTACTAGCTAATACTTAAAATGTGCAGCAGTTTTGGAATAAGTCAGTGAGTGGAAATGAGGAGGGCTGATGAGGGTGTTCATAAAAGCCTGAAGAGCCTTGAGGAAATTTTGTAGAAACATCATTGCCTTTGAGGAGGCTTTGATTGAAGAAAGTGAAGAAAATCTCAGAAACTAGAGCAAAGGAGATCCTTTTATGTGTAGTGGCAGAATGTTTAGCAACACCATTCCCTACAGTAATGAGGGAAGTAGAAGATGTGCCTAATGAATTTTGTGATGCAGCTAAGATTTCCAGCCGTAGTGTTAGAGGTACCACTTGTTTTCATCCTGCTGCTTAAAGTAAAATGTGAAATGAGAGAAAGTAACAGGAGGACTGTTAAACATGGAGGAGCTGGGATTTAATAGTGTTGAACATTCTCAGGTTCTCCAGTGGGAAAATGATGCTAAAATTAAGAAAGGGCTTCTAAACAATGATCCATCCCAGGGCACTACTAGGAAAACATGGGCTACTGATAAAACCTATGCTGTGACAGTAACATCTCTTGGTAAGACCTCAGAAAAATCAAAAGTGGTGAATCAGCGGGGCACCTGGCTGGCTCAGTCGGTAGAGCATACGACTCTTGATCTCGGGGTTGTGAGTTCAAACTCCATATTGGGCATAGAGCTCATGTTTAAAAAAAAAAAAAAAAAGGCAGTGCATCAATGTTTAATTCTGTCAGACAACAGGTCCTCTAGAGAGTGTAAGGTTGTAGCTCATAGATACTCTTAACCAAACTTCTAAGTGCAAATCAAACTTCTGAGAAGCTGAAGGGCGTTGTTCCTCAGATGGCTTAGGATAAACCCAATGTAGAGAAGAGCTTACCTCAAAGAGGCATGTAGGTGTATCTTTTGTCTAGTGTGACAGGATGACTTCTCTGTTTAGTTTCACGGGTCTTCAGATTTAGAGAGAAACTGTACTTGAGGAGATGTACTTAAGGAATTAAATTCAAAGAGCCTGGCCTAATCCCTGCCTCCTGGTGTTCACAACCTTGTTTAGACCTCTCACACATTGTCTTGAGATTAATCTGTTTGAACAATAGAAAATGGCAAGTATTGGTATATCACTTCTAAGCCTATGTCCCATGACATTGTGGCTTCTGCTTAATTCTCTCAGGATTCTTGCTCAGGGGAAATGCAGGTGTCATGTGAGGATACTCAGGCAGCACTTGGAGTGGTTTTTGTCAAGAAGAACTGAGGCCTTTTTCCACCATTCAGGAAGGAACTGAGGCCTATTTCCAAGAACTACATGAGAAAGCCATCTTGGAAGCAGATCCACCATCTTCAGTCAAGCCTCCAGATAAGCTCCCGCATAGCTGACAGCAGGACTGCAACTTCATGAGAGACCTTGAATCAAACCATCCCCCAAAGCCACTGATGAATTCTTCACTCTCAGAAACCATGTGAGATAATAAATATTTGTTGTTTTAAGTTGCTAAATTTGGGGTAATTTGTTACACAGCAGTAGATATCTACTATAATGGTATTTAAAGCCATTGCTTTGGGGAGCACTCCTAGAAAGTAAAGGTGGGTAGAGAAGTCATGCTGTCAGGAATGTGATGTCTGAAGCCTACTGGCGTTTATCAGGAGCAGGGAGGAGAAGATACAGCTACACAACTTTGGCAAATTACTGGCATTTATTTTCCCAATCCATCAAATGGAGATAGAACAGCTTACAGTGATGTGGGTGAAGATTAATGAATAACATTTGTAATGTGTTTAATATAGTGTGAAGCGTTATAGAGTCTCAATTAGTATTTTCCTTCTTCTTTGTACCCTACTTACTATAGTTTTATGTTTTCATTCTCTCTCTTTTTTTTTTAAGATTTTATTTATTTATTTGACAGAGACACAGCGAGAGAGGGAACACAAGCAGGGGGAGTGGGAGAGGGAGAGGGAGAAGCAGGCTTCCTGTGGAGCAGGGAGCCCGATGCGGGGCTCGATCCCAGAACCCTGGGATCATGACCTGAGCCGAAGGCAGACACTTAACAACTGAGCCACCCAGGAACCCCTAGGTTTTCATTCTCATTAACAGAACAGATATTCAGATGTTCAGATGAGCATTGTGAAGTGTGTAAAAATTTCAGAATTAAATTCAAATTAGGCTAACTGTGCTTTTTTTTTTTTAGATATCTTCTTTTCCCTTTAACTTGGTGCATTCCAAAGCCTGTTTTCCAAGGACAGTAAAAGATTCTTATCAAAATATGTGTCTATTAGAATTATATGAGAGAAATATTGCTAAGAAAGGGGCGTGTTAAGGACTTCGCTACAGAATGATTTAGGTTTTACTTTTCGTATTATTCATGTTCATTATTATTCTGTCTATCAGACTGTTGAGAAATTTCTATTTAATAGTATATTTTTTTGTAAGTATAATATCCTGGGGATTTTTTAAGCAATGAGAAGTTAGAAGGTATCATTCAAAGCAGATGGGTAGAAAATGTATTTTCCTCAGAAATTATTTGAGGTCACATTTAGAAATACTATACAGCTGAAATCTGAGATTGACCATGAAGCATCTGACAATTTTCATCCTTATCAGCCAGTCAAATGCTTCAAAAAGACTTAACGATCTCACATTTCATAACGTACTGGCAAAATTAGGCTCCTGTTGATGCGAGCAGAATGCAGGGAAATTATTCTTGTTTGAACTCCCTTAGAATTTCAGAATGAGGTTTCTATAAAACTGTTTCTTATATTGTTGTGAAATAAGCATTATGGCCACATCAGAAATTCCATTTTAGACAATGATGTTTACATTTTGAAAAAAGTGGGCTTAAAAAAAATGTTTAAATCTTTTTTATACAAGCTTTCATAGAAAGAAATGTAACCTTGTCAGGGTAACATTCTGCATCTTAAACAGTGTGTGTCCACCACTTGAGCATGGCACATTTGTACCACTAACATGGATGTTAGAATTACCTTTTATTACCCTGTGTGCCTGTTGCTTTTTAAATCCATTCTCTTCTACTTTCTACTGCTACTTTAAGCATGTGGAAAATATATTATGATCATTCACTTTTTGCTTCCTAAAATATAAATTTCATTGATAAGAAAGAAATGTTTAATGAGAAAATAATGAATATCTTTTTCAGTGTTTCTACCTGACCCAGGTTTAGTCCCTTAAAACAGATTTTGAGATGGAGATTTATGTTCAAGAAGGTTATTAGAGATTTTCCAGGAACATACCTGAAGGGGGAGGGAAATGAGATTAGGCAGAAGGGTAGGTTAAACTGTGAAGCAAGGTAGCAGAGGCATTCTGGAGCTGGATTTGTTCTTCCTATTTACCCCAATAACCCTTCATTGACTAGTCATTGTAGGCAAGCTGCCCCCAAAGAGGATCATGTAAGCCTGTAAGCCATGGGAATGATGGAATCTGTCCTGCCTCAAGAGAGCCAACTGCTAAATATCCAAGAATTTTGCAAGCTGGTTATTAAACAGTTGATACCTTGAAATTGGCCATCATGGGAATATTTATTTCAGGGCTTTGCTTTTGGAGGACCAGTTTACCAACACAGGACTGGTGTATTCTTGGGCAAGGTGGTTTTCTTTCAGCAGAAAGTAATGTCCAGAGAGGTACTTGGCTATGAGCCATTAGCAAGCAACAATCCCAGAAGCCAGGAAAATGAGTGTCCCAGTCATGAAAGGGGAGATGTGAGCAGTACAGCATGACATACAGTACACTTTACACCATTCATCACCCAGAGTCACATGCTTTGTGTAGTAGGTTCACACCATGTGAGAAACATCTCTTCAGAATTCCAGGTGGTATCTTTCCCTTGAGTAACTTAGAAATAAAGGTTAGTTGGTAGACCTTGAAGCCATAAATTGTACTCATCATCTTTCTTTCTCTCTCTTTTACAATCCCTTGTAAATTCCCCTTATGCATGGCTAGCACCTCTGCTGGTCTAAGAGGCATAACTGATGGGGCAAGGGGAGACTTATCTCCATAACTGGGAACTCTCTCCATGCATGGCTGCTATACTTCCATTTACCATCAAAATTAGGTAACAGAGTACTAAATAATTCCCAAGTGGATCATGTACGTACTATCCCTGCCCCCAGGGATAAAAAAAATGTACCCCTACTGATGGATAAAAAAATTTATCATGTACTGATAGGGTAAATTACCCCTGGCAGAATGTTGAGTCCTTTCTTTGCCTCTGTTCTCTTGGCACAAAGGATCAGGAGAGAGTAAGTGAAAGTTTGAAAATAGATTTGAGTGGGACTCTACCTATGTCCTCTGGTAGAAGTGTTACTTCTCTGGGAACTAAGAGCTCTAGATTTTCAAAGTCTAAGGTAATAGAAAATAGAAGTACAAATTTCCAGGGCACTTGGGTGGCTCACTTGGTTATGTGTCTGACTCTTGATTTTGGCTCAGGTCGGGATCTCAGGGTTGTGAGATTGAGCCCCATGCTGGGCCCCATGCTGGGTGTGGAGCCTGCTTAAGATTCGCTCTCTTCCTCTGCCCCTCCACTGCCCCTAAAAAAAAAGAAAAAAAAAAGTACAAATTTCTTACATGGGTTATTGCAAATTATAGTAATTAAGGCTACTCCTATTTCTATCCCTTTAGTTCTTATACTCATTCATTCTGCTTACTAAAGACCTCATACACTCACATCTCCAAGTTGGTACCGCAACTGGGTCAGGACATCAGCCTCGGGGTAGTTTCATATGTGATATGATATCCATGGACATGTGTCCACTGACATATCTCTTTTGGTGTGAAGTTGACCACTTGGTCTATTGTGTTATTATGCAGGATTCTGTGTTGGTGCATCAGATATTCTGAATATCTTTGGATTGTGTGTTAGCTGAGGCTCTATGGGCAAGAAAGAAAAATCCATACTCCATATATATGCTGATTCTAGTCAGAATGAATGGCTGTCTTCAAGGTAGCAGGGATCCAATGTAATAAACTTGCCACCAACAAGCCTTCTTGGCAGATAATATCTTATTAAGGTCTTGTGTGGGTTTGTATTGTGGCAGGTTCAACATTTAGCAGAAGTACTAGCTGTATCAGGCTTAGTGAGTTGGAACATATGCTATTGGGACCATGTGTATTCTGTATCTCAGAATACAGAATTGGTTACTCCACTCATGAACTCATGGTATTAGGAATGAGGTGGTAGATGACAAGGATTGACTGATGCCCTGACTGCTTGGTGATTCAGTACTTATTCCATTGAGTTTGTTTTCTGGTGGGCATCAATATACAATGCAAAGTCTTCAAACATTGTTATGTTCTAGCTTTCTTCTAGGCCCACAGGAATCCAGCCAGTCATATGCCATTGCCCATTAGTCCTTTTGCATTCTTATCCTGGACTGCTTCTCTTTCTACACAAAGTGGGCAACCAGATATATGAATCTTGGCCTTTTTCTACTTCTCTCAGCTGGTCAAAAAGAATTCTCTCACGTGTTTTCAGGTAGATGCTGGGAAAGAATCATAGGTGCAATATTAGCAAATGATATGGAGGTCTGGCCTATCTGCTCATGCAGCTATGCCACCTAACTCATATTATATCTGGATATACCACTTTCATATTACAATACATTGCTGTTGAGCTCATTCAGACTAGAACTTCATGAATTTGACAGGACGCCATTATGGCCATTTGGTCAAATGATGCCCATGGTCAACATTTTAGGGTAACAGACCAGTAGCAGACCAGCAGCTATTTGTCAAATGGTGTATAGTTCTCCACTGCAGAATAGGAACTTGCTGCAGATCCTCAGGGATCTAACTGTGATTTTTTTATTGGGGAATTTAATGTCACATGGCACCTTTATTAATTGCATCTTTTACATTCATGTCACTTTTTACTATTGCAAAATAGTATAGAAATTTCTCTATTCCCTAATTATAACTCACCTCATACACATGATCATTTAACTGTCTTTCATAACCATTTATCAATACTAAGAAATTGGTACAGCACTATTACTCAACTATAGACTTTATTCAGATTTCACCAGATCTTTAAATAATGTCTTTTTTCTTTGTTGTTGTTCCAGAATCCAATCCAACATACCACATTGCATTTGGGTGTCAGATCACCTTATGCAAAATAAAACCACAATTTGATGAACACATGCCTTATAAAATGGCTAAAATTGAAAACAAAATTCTGACAATACCAAGTTTTGATAAGAATGTAGAGCAGCTGGAATTCTTATACATCCCTGGTGAAAATGCAAAATGACACAACTTTGGAAGACAGTTTGGCTGTTCCTTATGAAGATAAGCACATTACCGAGCAATCTAACTCCTGGAAATATGAAAATATATGACCACACAAAACCTTTCCTGGAATGTTCATAATGGTCCCAAACTGGAAACAACTCAAATGTCCAGCAACTGGTAAATGAACAAACAAATGGTGGTACATCAATATAACAAAATACTGCTCATTAATAATAACGACCTAATGACACATGCATAAACATGAGTGAATCTCAAAATTCTTACCCAAAGAGTACATATTTTACAATTCCATTTAGACAACATTCTGAGAAAGACCAAATTATTGGAACAGGCATTAGAACAGTGGATACTATGAACCAGAGGTTGGGGAAGGAGACTGACTGCAAAAGGGAGGAGGGAATTTTGGGGAGTGAGGAAAATATTCTGTTTTTACTGTGTTGGTGGTATTTACATGATGGTGTATATTTGTCAAATTTGTCAAAATAAAACTGAATACAAAGGTGAATTTTATTATGTAAACTATAACACAATAAACCTGACCAAAAAAAAAAAAAAAAGGAAAAAGCAAAGAAAGACGTAGTTATCCACACCTATTGATTAGATTTTCATCCCTTAAAATTAGAATATTTCATAAGAAAGTTTAATAGGTCTTAAGAAATTAACAATTAGAACACAGTAAAAGAGATTGGCCAAAAGCACAAATTTGTTCTGCTTCTCTGCCTCCCTGAACTGCACAGACTTTTCTTCAAGGTTCCCAAGGAAGTTCATGCTCTTAGAGCCAGTAATTCTACATCAATTGCCCATGGAGGACCCAAAAGTGGCTGGTGTCTAAGTTGTTTTATTAGTCAGATTTTATCCAGCTCTAATAGTTGTAGTAAATATCTGTTAGGGTCAGGACCACTCCCCTCCTGTTTATATTTTGCTCCTATTGTTAGATGAAAGACACTCAAAATTTTCCCATCCATGCATAGAGTGAGCTTCCCTATCCCCACTACTCCTTGTCCAAGAATACTGAGCAAAATGATATTTCTAAATTGCAGTGACAGAAGTCCTGATGAACCTGGCTTCTTTTGTGTGTGTGTGTACTCAAATGTGCCTACTGACCCTGATGTTTTCTCTAAAAAATATTAAATTAAAAGCTAAAAATAATCTCTTAGGCTGGGGGAGAGCCAACTGCTACCTGACATTCTATGCAGGAGGCCATACTCACAGATGAATACCATCTGAAAGGTCATTAGGAATTTTAAATTCAAATGCACTATTTATAGGGCATCATATGGTATGAAATTCTGAAAGTTTTTTGATAAATGGAAGAAAAAGAGATTGAAATGAAGGTGAATAAAAAAATGTGACATATTTGAGATACGAACATCTTGAATGGCCAGGTTTGGACATTATTGACATCTCATGATGATTGCAATATGAGGAATCTATAGGTTTTTCGGCCTTTATAGAGGATTTGATGCGTGAAAAACTGGAAGGGAATCTCTCTGTGGTAAATTTAAGCATATTTTAATTGCATAAAGTCATGTACTGCAGTAATTAAGAGTTTGGGACTTGTATCTCAGACCTTAATTGAAGTCCTAATTCTGTAAGTGACCATGGAATAGTCAGATGAACTCTCTAAATCTCAGTTATTTTCTCTGAAAATGGGGATGACAAACATTATCTAACAAGATAAGGAAAAAAATATGCTTATCTTTTATATTTGTATCTAACAAAGATAGCATATATATTTGTATCTAACAAAGAAAGCAGAAAAAATGCTTAAGAAGTAGCATTCAAATTTTTATAATCATCAATACTATAATCTTAAAATTTTATCTGCAAACCAGAAGGATGTGACCATTCAATTTTCAGATGTTCATCTGGTGGGTCTGAATACTTCTGTTTGTTAATAAGTGTTAGTGGGTGTTTTGTATTCATAAGCAAACACTCATTTACATCACCTAGATCTACTAAAAGGAAAATAAAGGCTGTGTCTAGTGAGAACAAACATTTGAATATTGAGACTACGGAAGATGAAATGTTCATACTATAAATACTTTATTCATAATTTATTGAAATCAATGTAAAAGAACATGAAGGAGTTATTTGTCACACGAGGAAATTAAGAGAACACAAAATAAAAATGTGAATTGTTAAAATAGCTTGAGGAACTGCTGAATCACAAGAATATATATTTTCTCTATTTCTCCCAGTTCATCACATATTCAGACTAAAAGCCCACAAAATGGTTATCAAAAAGAGGCCACCATATATTATATTATCATTAGAAATTAGAGAAAGGTTGTAAAGGGTCATTTTCTTTCTTTCTTTTATGGTTAATTTTGTGTTCTCATCTGCAATGATTCTTTGAAAATTACTAGGCTTACATGGCACATACAGGAGGAAATCTCCCAATTAAAATCTTTATTATAGGATGACAATATAAACAAACCAACTAACTATACGCCTCCCTACTCTGCCCCCATTAAACTTCACTTATATTTCAAGGAAAGTTTGTATTTCATCATTGGATATATTTTACAGGCCAAAACTTCAAACATTTTCCCAATAGCAGAGATCTAATAGAAGGATAACATTAACCAAGGACTAATTTATACCTCTAACTTACCAAAAAGTAAATAGAGGATATTCTCAAAGAATCTTGTTATAGTTTTGTTTTATTGTATTTTATTTTATTTAAATTCAATTAAATAATATATAGTGTATTATTAGTTTCAGAGGTAGAGTTCAGTGATTCTTCAGGTGCATATAACACCCAGTGCTCATTACATCACGTGCCCTCCTTAATGCCCGTCACCCAATTGCACACACCCTCTCCCCTCCAGCAACCCTCAGTTTGTTCCCTATAGTTAAAAGTCTCTTATGGTTTTTCTCCCTCTCTGATTTGGTCTTATTTTATTTTTCCCTCACTTCCCCTATGATCTACTGTTTTGTTTCTTAAATTCCACATATGAGTGAAATCATATAACTGTCTTTCTCTGATTAACTTATTTTACTTAACATAATACCCTCTAGTTCCATCCACATCATTGCAAATGGTAAGATTTCATTTTTTGATGGCTGCATAATATTCCATTGTATGTATATATGTGTGTGTGTATACACACACACACACACATACCACATCTTCTTTATCCATTCATCTGTTGATGGACATCTGAACTCTTTCCATAGTTTGGCTATTGTGGACATTGCTGCTATAAATGTTGGGGTGCAGGTATCCCTTCAGATCACTACATTTGTATCCTTTGAGTAAATACCTAGTAATGCAAATTGCTGGGTCATAGGGTACCTCTATTGTTAACTTTTTGAGGAAACTTCATACTGTTTTCCAGAGTGGCTGTACCAGCTTGCATTTCCACCAACACTGTAAGAGAGTTCCCCTTTATTTGCATCCTCACCAAGATTTGTTATTTCCTGACTTGCTAATTTTAGCCTTTCTGACTGGTGTGAGGTGATATCTCATTGTGGTTTTGACCTGTATATCCCTGATGCCCAGTGATGTTGAGCATTTTTTCATGTGTCTGTTGGCCATTTGGATGTCTTCTTTAGAGAAATGTTTGTTTATGTCTTCTGCCCATTTCTTGACTGGATTATTTGTTTTTGGAGTGTTGAGTTTGATAAGTTCTTTATAGATCTTGGATACTAGTCCTTTATCTGATAAGACATTTGCAAATATCTTCTCCCATTCTGCGGGTTGTTTTTTGGTTTTGTCGACTGTTTCCTTTACTGTGCAAAAGCTTTTAATCTTGATGAAGTCCCAATAGTTCATTTTTGCTTTTGTTTCCCTTGCCTTTGGAGACGTGTCTAGCAAGAAGTTGCTGTGGCCAAGGTCCAAGAGGTTGTTGCCTATGTTCTCCACTTGGATTTTGATGGATTTTTGTCTCACATTTAGGTCTTTCATCCATTTTGAGTTTATTTTCATGTAAGTGTAAGAAAATGGTCCAGTTTTATTCTCCTACATGTCATTGTCCAATTTTCCAACACCATTTGTTGAAGAAAATGTCTTTTTTTTCTACTGGATATTCTTTCCTGCTTTATCAAAGATTAGTTGACCATAAAGTTGAGGGTCCATTTCTGGGTTCTCTATTCTGATCCATTGATCTATGTGTCTGTTTTTGTGCCAGTACCATACTGTCTTGATGATTACAGCTTTGTAATAGAACTTGAAGTCCGGCATTGTGATGCCACCAGCTTTGGTTTTCTTTTTCAACTTTCCTCTGGCTATTCAGGGTCTTTTCTGATTCCATACAAGTTTTAGGATTATTTTTACCAGCTCTGTGACAAATGTTGATGGTATGATGACAGGGATTGCATTGAATGTGTAGATTTCTCTGGGTAACATAGACATTTTAACAATATTTGTTCTTTCAAGTCATGACCATGGAACTTTTTTACATTTCTTTGTGTCTTCCTCAATTTTTTCATAAGTGTTCTATAGGTTTCAGAGCACAGATCCTTTACCTCTTTGGTTAGGTTTATTCTTGGGTATCTTACGGTTTTTGGTTCAATTGTAAATGGGATCGATTCCTTAATTTCTCTTTCTTCAGTCTCATTGTTAGTGTATAGAAATGCAACTGATTTTTGTGTGTTGATTTTATATTCTGCCACATTGCTGAGATCCTGTATGAGATCTAGCAGTTTTGGGGTGTAATCTTTTGGGTTTTCTACAGAGTATCATGTCATCTGTGAAGAGGGAGGTTTGACTTCTTCTTTGCCAATTTTATTTCTTTTTGTTGTTTGATTGCTGAGGTAGGACTTCTAGTACTATGTTGAACAACAGTGGTGAGAGTGGACCTCCCTCTCAATTTTAGTATATGTGCTGCCGAAGCAAGCACTGGACCTCCCTCTCAAAAGGTCTCAGTTTTTCCCTGTTGAAAATGATATTTGCTGTGGGCTTTTTGTGTATGGCTTTTATGATATTGAGGTATGTTTCCCTCTATTCTCTACACTGCGGAGCATTTAATCAAGAAAGGATGCTGTATTTTGTTAAATGCTTTTTCTGCATCAATTGAGAGGATCATATGATTCTTGTCCTTTCTTTTATTAATGTGGTGTATCACATTGATTGATTTGCAGATGTTGAACCACCCTTGCAGCTCAGGAATAAATCCCACTTGGTCATGGTGAATAATCCTTTTAATGTATTGTTTAATTCTACTGGCTAGTATCTAGGTGAGAATTTTGGCATCCATGTTGATCAGGGATATTGGTCTGTGATTCTCTATTTGGTGGGTCTTTGGTTTTAGAATCAAGGTAATGCTGGCCTTGTAGAATGAGTTTGGAAGTTTTCCTTCCATTTCTATTTCTTGAAACAGCTTCAGAAGAATAGGTTTAATTTTTCTTTAAATGTTTGGTAGAATTCCCCTGGGAAGCCTTCTGGTCCTGGACTCTTGTTTGTCGGGAGATTTTTGATTACTGCTTCAATTTCTTTGCTGGTTAGGTTCTGTTCAGGTTTTCTATTTCTTCCTGTTTCAGTTTTGGTAGTTTATATGTTTCTAGTAATGCATCCATTTCTTCCAGATTGCCTAATTTGTTGGCATATAGTTACTCATAATATGTTCTTATAATTGTTTGTATTCCTTCAGTGTTGGTTGTGAGCTCTCCTCTTTCATTTATTTCATTTATTTATTTGGGTCCTTTCTCTTTTCCTTTTGATAAGTCTGGCTGGGGGTTTATTGATCTTATTAATTCTTGCAAAGAACCAGCTCCTAATTCTGTTGATCTGTTCTACTGTTCTTTTGGTTTCTATTTCTTTTTTTTTATGCCCTAATCTTTATTATTTCTCTTCTCCTGCTGGATTTAGGCTTTATTTGCTGTTCTTTCTCTGGCTCCTTTCAGTGTAAGTTTAGGTTGTATATTTGAGATTTTTTTTGTTTCTTGAGAAAGGCTTGTATTACTATATACTTCCCTCTTAGAACTGCCTTTGCTGCATCCCAAAGGTTCTGAACTGTTGTGGGTTTTTTTTTTTTTTTTTAAAGATTTTATTTATTTATTTGACAGAGAGAGACACAGTGAGAAAGGGAACACAAGCAGGGGGAGTGGGAGAGAGAGAAGCAGGCTTCCCGCCGAGCAGGGAGCCCAATGCAGGGCTTGATCCCAGGACTCTGGGATCATGACCTGAGCCGAAGGCAGGCGCTTAACGACTGAGCCACCCAGGTGCCCCTGAACTGTTGTGTTTTTATCTTCATTTGCTTTCATGAATTTTTTTTAATTCTTCTTTAATTTTCTGGTTGACTCATTCATTCTTTAGCAGGATGCTCTTTAACCTCCATGTATTTGTGTTCCTTCCAAATTTTCTCTTGTGATTAAGTTCAAGTTTTAAAACACTGTGGTCTGAGAATATGCAGGGAATAATCCCAGTCTTTTGGTGCTGGTTGAGACCTGATTTGTGACTCAGTATGTGATCTATTCTGGAGAATGTTCCATGTGCACTAGAGAAGAATGTATATTCTGTTGCTTTAGGATGAAATGCTCTGAATATATCTCTGAGTCCATTTTGTCCAGTGTGTCATTTAAGGCCCTTGTTTCCTTATTGATTTCCTGCTTAGATGATCTATCCATTGCTGTGAGTACAGTGTTAAAGTCCCCTACTATTATTGTTTTATTATTAATGTGTTTCTTTAATTTTGTTATTAATTGGTTTATATAATTGTCTGCTCCCAAGTTAGGGGCATAAATATTTAGAATTGTTAGATCTTCTTGTTGGATAGACCCTTTAATTATGATATAGTGTCCTTCCTCATCTTTTATTACAGTTTTTGGTTTAAAATCTAATTTGTCTGATATAAGGATTGCTACCCCAGCCTTCTTTTGATGTCCATTAGCATGATAGATAGTTCTCCACCGCCTCACTTTCAATCTGAAGGTGTCTTTGGGTCTAAAATGAGTCTCTTATAGACAGCATATCAATGAGTCTTGTTTTTATTTTTTATCCATTCTAATACCCTATGTCTTTTGATTGGAGCATTTAGCCCATTTATATTCAGAGTAATTATTGAAAGACATGAATTTAGTGCCATTATATTATCTGTAAAATCACTGTTTCTGTATATTGTCTCTGTTCCTTTATGGTCTTTGTTATTTTTGGGTTCTCTCTTCACTTAAAGTATCCCCTTTAATATTTCTTGAAGGGCTGGTTCAGTGATCACAAATTCTTTTTTTTTTTTTTTAAAGATTTTATTTGTTTATTTGACAGAGAGAGATAGCAAGGGAGGGAACACAAGCAGGGGGAGTGGGAGAGGGATAAGTAGGCTTCCCGCTGAGCAGGGAGACCGACACAGGGATTGATCCCAGGACTCTGGGATCATGACCTGAGCCGAAGGCAGACACTTAACGACTGAGCCACCCAGGAGCCCCGATCACAGATTCTTTTAGTTTCTGTTTGTCCTGGAAGATCTTTATGTCTCCTTTTATTCTGAATGAAGGCTTGCTGGATAAAGTATTCTTGGCTGCATATTTTTCTCATTTAGCACCTTGATATATCATGTTAGTCCTTTCTGGCCTGCTAGGTCTCTATTGATAGGTCTGCCTGCCAGCCTTATCTTTCTACCCTTGTAGTTTAAGGAACTCTTGTCCTGAGCTGCTTTCAGTATTTTCTTTTTATCTCTGAAATCTGCAAGCTTCACTATTATATGTCTAGGTGTTGACCTATTTTTACTGATTTTGAGGGGGGTTCTCTGTGCCTCCTGGTCTTGAATGCCTGGTTCCTTTCCCAGATTAAGGAAGTTCTCAGCTATAATTTGCTCAAATATACCATCTGCCCCTCTCTCTGTCTTTCCTCTTCCTTTGGGACCCCAATTACTCTAATATTATTTCACTTTATGGTATCACTGATCTCTCAAATCCTCCCCTCATGATCCAGTGGTTTTTTGTCTCTCTTTTTCTCAGCTTCCTTATTTTCCATCATTTTGTCTTCTATATCACAGACTCTCTCTTCTGCCTCGCTTATCCTAGCAGTTAGAGCCTCCATTTTTTATTGCATCTCAGAAATAACCTTTCTGATTTTGACCTGATCAGATTTTAGTTCTTTTATTTCTCCAGTAAGGGATTTTCTAGTGTCTTCTTTGCTTTCTTCGAGTCCAGCTAGTATCTTTATAATCATTGTTTTGAATTCTAGTTCTGACATCTTACTTATATCCATATTTATTAGATCCCTGCCTGTGAGTTCTGACTCTTATTCTCCTTTTTGGTTAGTCTTCCCTCTTGTCATTATGTCCAAAAAAGAATAGATGAAAGGGAGGGAAAATACAAATATAGCAACAATGACACCAGAAAAATATACATTACACAAATCAGAGGAGAACAGAAACCTAAAAGAAAGAAAAGGAAAAAAATGGGAATAAAATCAGACATGAAGTTGGACAAAGCAGAACAATAGACTAGGTCCTGGGTGTATTTTGGTTTGTTTGTTAGAAGAAACTAGATCCCAAAATACGCAAGAAAGAAAACCTTACATAGATACAAAAATGTAGTTGAATACAATGCAAGGAAGCCAAAAATGAAAGATATATATATAAATCATAAGTGTAAAAATGAAAATTAAAAAGCCTTAAGAAACTATTGGTATGATAAGAAAATAGTTGAAAAGGATAATAAAATATAAAACTGAAGGACTAAAGAGTAATAACTATACCAGAAAAATATACACTATATACTAATCAGAAGAGAACAGAAACCTAAGAAAAGAAAAGGAAAAAATATGGGAATAAAATCAGACAAGAAGTTGAAGAGAACAGAACAATAAACTAGATTCTGGGTGTATTTTGAGCTGTTTGTTAGAAGAAACTAGATTCCAAAATAGGTAAGAAATAAAAACATATATATAAAGCTTAATACAATGAAAAGAAGCCAAAAATGACAACTATATATATGAACTGTAAGTGAAAAAATGAAAATATAAAAAGACTTAAAAAATAATAGATAAAATAAGAAAATAGCTGAAAAGTATAATAAAATATAAAATTGAAGAACTAAAGAATAATAAGAAAAAAAACCCACAAATACTATATACTATTTTCCCCTAGTGCT
This sequence comes from Mirounga leonina, assembly GCF_011800145.1. Taxonomy (NCBI): domain Eukaryota; kingdom Metazoa; phylum Chordata; class Mammalia; order Carnivora; family Phocidae; genus Mirounga; species Mirounga leonina. Next base: position 9,681,979 of record NW_023270265.1, on the reverse strand, counting down.
GGAGTTTTCAATTCTGTGTGATCTGGAAACTTGGTGTTCAATGGATGCTCCTGCTGGTCTTCTGAGGGAGGCCTTGTTGAGCTAATTCTCAGGTGTCTTTGCCTGGGAGGAATTGCACTGCCCTTGCCAGGGGGCCAGGCTCAGTGTAAGCAGCTCAGGATTGCTCTATGTGGGTTTTGTTCCCTGAAGGCTTTCAGCACTGCTTTGGATGATGGAAATGAAAATGAAAATGGCTGCACCTCAATCTCCAGCCCTGGGAACTGAAATTTTGCAGCCCCCAACTCCTCAGTGTGCCCTCAGGGAAAAGTTGTCAATTACTCTTGTCTTCCTGGTTTTTGTCCGAACTCTGTGTTCACCCAGCCTGTGACCAAGCATTTTTATCTCAGGCACATGACCCCATTTTGAGTCTCCAAACTTTATGGACCCTTATGGCGTGCACCCATGCCATTCCTCCTGGGGGATGGAGGGGTGTCTCCCATGGTTCTGCTGCTTGCTGGGCCCCTGCTTGGAGAGCAGTCACCCAACCATGCAGTTCCTGGTTTATGGCAACACTAAGCAGAATTCTAGCCCATGCCTGGGCTCACTGTTTGCAGACAGCTTCCCTGCTCTGATGCTTGGGAACTCTGCTGCAGCCCGGCACCCCGGTTCTTTTTGTGACCCCAGGGATTCTGAGACCACACTGTCCCACTTAGGATTCCTCCCTGTCTCACCTCCTGAACCCCTTTCAGGTAAACTTCTAAAAGTTCCGATTTTGTGCTCCGCTGCTGCTTATAACGCTTTCCAGTAGCTGGCTTACAGAGGCTCCCTCCTCCCGGGGTTTATCTTCCTAATATCACCTTGATTCATGTCTCTGCCCCTCCTACCTTGCAAAAAGTCGTCGCTTTTCTATTTGTAGAATTGTAGCAACCCTTTTCGCAGATCTCTGGTTGATTTTGTATTTTCAGAATGATTTGATAACTATATAGCTGATTTCCAGGGATGAGACAAAACTAGGATCCCCTACTCCTTTGTCATCTTGGAGGGTCTCCCCTTGGTATTCTTTTTAATCTAGAAAGGCAAGGCGCCAAAGGAAAGGACAGGTGGAAAGAAAAGCACTTGAGACCCCTCTTGGCACTGCTGATGGGTAACACTGGCATGTCCTTATTTTGGGGCAGCCCAGAGTTCATGTGGCATCCTCAGCTGCAGGAAGCATTCCTTGAATGGGGATTCTCTCTCTTGTGCCAGCAACAGACCAGGAGAGACACTGTGTTTCTGATCAAACAAAAAAGGCATGTAGAGAAATCATCCAAGCTCAGAGATTTTTTTCAGTAAGAGTAGAGGTAAATATCTTAGCTAGGCTGCCCACATAGCCAGCTAATTACACTGTTTCTGGACCTCAGAACTCACCACGTAAATTTTCATCAACCTTCTGTTGAGCTTAAGGTCTGATCAAAGGTTATGAACAGAAACCAAGTAGTACTGAGAAAAAAAAATGATAAAGGAAATAAATCCACTCAATTTATAGACAAACTCATAGGTGATCTGGATGGATATCCTCTCATTCAGAAGGATCAGATTGTGTAAACAAAAGCTGGGATTTGATCCATGGAAAAGTCCACATAGAAAAGGAAGGAGAAATATATAACTAGCAAGATTCAAAAGAATATATATATGTGTATATGTATCTCTGTTCCCATATCCATATCTATGTTTATCTGTATATTTTCATGAATATGTATATCTAGATCTATAAATCTATATATATTTACAAAAGTTGGTTGCCTTATACAGATTTTGCATGCTGATGAGATTTCTCAAAGTAGACTTTATTAGAGAAAGTTATGTAGATCTTTCTATAAAAGATCTATAAAAGTAGATCTTAACACTGTTTTTTTCTTGACTTGTTCCCTGTTGTTGTTGAGACATATTTTAGGACAAGAAATGACTTCACCACAGGGGCCTCTTGCATTTAGGATTTTCCTTGCAGAGATGCAAGAAAACATTGCCCCTGTCAACAGGCTTTAGTACATTTTTTTTTTCTGTTAGAAAAAGAGTAAAGAAATGTCAAATAGCCAAATATGTTAGCCCCTATCCACTGCTGTGTGACCACATATGGATTTTCTCAAAGCAAAATATAAAAATGGCTGATGCTCTTAAAGTAGGATCGGCAAACTTTTTATGTAAAGGGTCAGATTGTAAATACTTTAGGCTTTGTGGGTTGTACAGCTTTTGTTACAACAACTAACTGTCATTGTAGGACAAAACTACCATAAACAATGTGTAAATGAATGAGCACTGCTGTGTGACAGAAACAAGCCGCAATCCAGATTTGTCCCTTGGGCCATAGTTTGCTGTACCTGACTTAGCGAGTATATGGACTTTACACTACTAACTTAAAAAAAAAAAAAGGTAAAATGAAAAGACACAATTTTGTAGGGAATGGAAGCTTTTTATACTGGAGTAGAGAGAGGGAAATTTAGATGATGAAAAAAAAGAGTACTATGATCCAATAATGGGAGTAACAATTTTTTTCTTTAGAATCACTTCAGAATTGACACTTCATGTTCCAGCTACAGGGTTCCAACATTTGACACCTTTGTCTCAATTTGGGAAATCTTTGAAAAGTCATCCCAGTTCCAGAACTTCTGATGGGATCAGATGGTGCCCCCACTGTGACTGAACTGCAGGTCAGTTTTTTCCCTCTGTCCAATCCTTCTTTCATTTCTTTTAGGAATTGTTCTCAAGTATCCACAAATCACTGCCTCAAATTCTATTTCCAGGGAGATATGTACCTTAGATGATCATTACCCAGCTTTATAAATTAGCATTATTTCTTATTTGTTTTATATTTATCTATTATTTTTAAAGATTTTATTCATCCATTTGAGAGAGAGAGAGAGCACTAGTAGGGGTGGGGGGGGGCAGAGAGAGAGGGAGAAGCCGACTGCCCACTGAGCAGGGAGCCTGACATGGGGCTTGATCCCAGGACCCAGGGATCGCGACCTGAGCCAAAGGCAGACGCTTAACCAACTGAGCCACACAGGCACCCCTATTTCTTTTTTCTTTTAGATATAATTTTTGTTTTCATTGAGGAATTAAATATCTTAGCCACAATTCAAAACTCTTCCCTCTCATTATCTCTACAGAAATCCTCAGTCTTTAATTCAGTGTTTATAATTCCCATGAACATTTTTGTATTTTAGTGTATATTTAGGAATCCATAAATATTTACATAGTAATTTTTACAGGTATTTAAACTCTATATGTGGTACCATAGAATACACTCTGCAATTTGATTGCTGTTTGTGCTGAAATTGTTTTTTGAGATTTGTATTTGCTGATATAATTAGCTCTTTAAAATATGATCTAAAGCAAATATGTCAAAATATTGACAGCTGTTAAATTTTAAATGAAAGCACATGCATATCTGGTATATTATTTCCTGTATAATTTCTTTGTATTAAATCTTGAGGAGTAAACATTTTTATAAAGTAGATTAATTTAATGCAGAGAAAAATAATAACAGAAATTGACTGTGTCCCTCCTCTATTCCTGTCTAGTCAATAGAGTCCAAACTGTATTGCCCAAAAGCCTTTTGCCATGTGACTCAGATTGACCTAACTAGCTCCATCCGCAGTTGCATGCTGTCCTGCTCCCTTGCTCTGGTTCATCACTGGCCTTATATTCAAAAGTAGTGCTGGAAAACACTCACTAGCAAAGGTACTTGCTGGTCAAATAACTTGCTAACTATGTAAGCCATAGGCCCCTTCTTTGTGCATTCTTCATATTAAAGATCGCAAGAAATTCTACAGTAAATACACCTATTAAACTTTTATTTAACTGGTATTTCCCAATTTTCTTTTTTTCATGAAATTTTTTGGCTTCAGATCTCCTAATAAATTACACACAGAACCAGTATACTGCGAAGACACTTTGCAATCACCACTCTAGTTATATTTTGTCTGCTCATTGTCCATCCTCAAATATTCCATGAATTATTGTGTCTCTGTGTTTTCCCTTTTCTGGTACCTGTGTTAAGGATTTTTTTTTTTTTAATCCACCCAATACAATGCTTCTTATCCTTCTAAAACAATTTAATATGTCACCTCCACTGTGTGGCCTAGGAAAGGCAATTAGTCCCTTGTCCACTAGAAAAGATCCTTAATTAATTAGAATCTCAGCTCCTTGAAAGCTAGGTCACTATTAGTCCTATTCACTCACTGACTGACCAATACCTAGCACATAGATAGAATTCAATAAATGTGTGTTGAGTTCCTAGTGGGCAGATGGGTGGATAAATATGTGTTCTCATGGAATTAATGCACAATTATCATATTATATTAAAGGCATTTGTTTAAACATCCCTCACAGTAGACTGCACGTTCTTCAATGGCAGGGATTGTGCCTGATTTATGTGCATCTGCACTGCTTAACACCATGCCTGTCATGTAACAGATGCTCAAGAAAAGCTATTTGAAATTCTGGAAAAAGAAGAGAAAAAATATAGAAGGAATCCAAAACATTTATATGAAGGTCAAGCCCGAAATATTCTCCCAAAAATGTAAAGGGGGGGTGGAGAAGTGAAAAGAATCTGCTTAGAACAGCTAGCCTAAAAACAAAACAAAACAAAAAAAACAACAGAAAGAAAGAACAGCTAGCCTATTTCAAAGTAAATGTGTATAAATTATCTTTAACTCTTTCATGCAATCTTCTTCCTCTCCCATTGCTCTTGCTTTTGCATAGAGAAAGTGGCTCTTAAAGATGAATTAATCAGAGGCCCAAGGGTCAAGTCTCAGAAGACATTTTACGAAAAATACTGAGTTTGTACAACTAGGCAGCTTCCAGGTTTATAGCATTCTTGCCTAGCATGAAGATTGCACTCTCTCAGAGGCATAGTATATTCAGGGGATGGATGACTTCTTCCAGAGGGAGGAAAATCCCACAGTCCAACATCAGGAGGAGCAAATGTGTTTAGAAATTTTGTAATTAGCTAACCTGTGACTGTTCAGATTGTCATTATTCTTGTTTATTGCTCTTAGTCAAAAGTATCTTGGTTCAAAAATTCTCTCTGATAACTTCAGCTTCATCATACTTCATAATTCTTCTTATCCAACTCTTTCACCCATCACTTCTACTCCTGGAACCCAATACTGTGTGGCAGAAACCCTCCCTTCTATTTTCAATCTCCTCATAGAATTCTTCTCTGACTCCATGCCTTTAAAAAAGATCTTCCATGAAGATGTCATCCCTCTACTGCTCTCTCAAATAGATTGCATGCATATCACATACTTGCAATAACTTGGGGTAGAGAAGTGAGTTTGGCATCCATGGTACTGTTTTTCTGGGCCACCTCTTTCTTCATATTATGTAATACTTTCTACTGCTTGAGGTTCATGCCAGCGTGCTAGAGCAGTGGCTCCCTCTCTGTATTGAGGCCAGCTATTCACTCCAGTCTACTTCTCTTAGTCTTTTCTTCCTTCATCTCTGCCCATCCCCAGAGACTGAAGTAGGAGCTCTTCCAGTGTGCTCTCATAGAGCCCTGTAATTTTCCAAGAATGAATCAGCATATAGTTCTGAATCCACTTGTGTGTATTCCTTAGTAGAGTATAACTCCCTGAGAGTCCTTACTGTTTTTATTATTATTATTATTATTATTGTACCCATGTATTTGGCACAATGCCTGCCCCCAATTTTACTCTATTTAATATTTGTTGAATAACTAAAATGTTACAGGGTACAGGGCAATAAGATCTGGGTCTCCATCTCAAACATCATTAATGTTGCTGATATTTTTCACAGTAATCCTCAGGTCTCCATAAAGCTTTCTAATTAATACTGGTTGCTGTGTTTGCCCCCTTTTTGCTCATTTATATTTGTCAGACAGCTCATTATACTATATAACTCTTCCTCCCTCCCCCCCCCCCCCACTAATTTCCTGGCTCCTGGTTCAAGTTCCATGTTCTGTCAAGGGTGAGCTATCAGTCTTTAGAAGGTGAGTTAAGAGAGAATATTTAAATAGATAACTATTCATTCTGCTTAGAGAGGACATAGAACCAAGTAAGCTACAGACTTTTTATTGTCCCTGACCACTTTGGAGAGACCTTCAAAACTGCTGCTAACCCCACCAACCTGGTATGTTATCACATCTCAACTCCAGTACTTGAGCATCTATCCTACCAATGCACAGGTCACTTCACCCTGAACTCATACTTATGGGACATTTGTGTTCTAATTTGGTGCTGGATGAATAACCAACAAAAATGGCCCCACAATAACAAATTTGGTTCATAAAGACTGTTAGGTATCTTCCTCAATCTCACTGCTCCTTTGAGATTTTCCCAAATCCACATAACTTCTGGAATTATCCATGTTACTTTCTATAAACTTCAAACTCTTACACTAACTCCCAGTTTTCCCCTGCTCTGTTCCTCACATCTGCTTATTCAGTGTTGAGTTCAATCCTTGTTCAACACTTGTAAAGTCACCAGTCCCTATCAAAGCTTACTGTTGGTAAAGTCAGCCCTCTAAAGCATCCCTTCCTTCCAGTGGCCCATAGATTTCAAACCATGTCTACCTTACTTGAAACTTATTTTGATTCTGATGGACCTGGATTAAACTGAATTTCAGTTAAAATCTTACAGTTCAGCATTAACTCTTACTTATGATTTTGTCCTAAGCCACTGTGAGTCAACTTAAATTAATCAAATTAAATCAAATCCCACACTCCTAAATTGAAGTTATTTAAATAAAGAAAGACACAAGGAGCCTAATTTACCATCTACTGCTGTATTCCCAGTTGAGATATATGCACCATCACCACTTGTACCCTCTAAAGATATGGCAATAAGTATTTCATTCTCTTGACCTATCCCTGATCACACAGGGTCTACCCAATCATTTGTCATGGAGAGAACTAAGGAGAAAAGTAAGATCTTAGTTTCCTTTCCAAATGAACAGTTTTAATACCCATATTCCCAGTTGTACCTTGCTACCATGCAGCTTCCTAGCTAGACGCTGACAATTCACCATTGCCCTCATCTACTCTGCAGGATGGACTGATGGTTTCTATTGTGTGGTCCAAGGAGAAGAACCCTTTGCTATTTTGTTGCAATATCTCCCTTTATATTCAACTCTGGCAGACAGAATCTGGAATCTCTTTAGTTTGGCTCCTTCATCACCCTCTTAAGAGGGCATCTATGAATGGTAGCCTCCTTTGTCATCAATTTACTGAAATATTTTATTTACAATGCCGTCTATATATAGCTTTTGTGTGTGTGTGCTCTCTGCATAGTATTTGGCAAAGAATAATATTATGGTGTATATCTTTCTATATACATATCACATAAGAAAATAGCATATATACTGATAAACCATTCTAGCTAATAAAATTGTTCCTTCATACTCCCTGAGCTACAGATCATATTTTCCTCACTCCCTTCTTGAATTACTTGGCTCTTGCTTTTTACATTTAGATGGACCCTCTTCTGGGGCTTAATGGACTAGTCACATATTCATATTCTGTTCTACCCCCTGAAATATCAAGTGCCGCTCTACAAAATTCCTCCCTGAACAACTTGTTCTTTGATTCCCAGAATATCAGCACAGTAATGTTTCAAAGCTGGCTAGGATATAAATATGCACCACTTATATTCTTAAAGAGCACTACTTATAAAATAAGGGCTTTAAATCATTATCAGGGGAAAGGAGCTGCTATTCAAAGCAGAAAACTTGACTATTTAGTACATTTAAGCATTCTATATAGCTCGTATGATGACCAAAGCATCTTTGCTAGTGTAAAGATGTTGGTGTTTTGTAAAACCTGGGTGATAAAAATGTACCTGGACAAGTCATAAAAGGAACAAACCAAAAAAGAAAAATTGTAATAGGAGGACCTTGGACATATATGGAGTATGATGAATTTCATATATTGCATCCCAACACAGGGAGTAAGGTCAGTGTTTTTTATATGAAGCCACATTAATTTGAACTCAGATATAGTTTTGCATTCTGGCTCTCCACCTAATAAATTATGTGACCTTGGGAAAGTAATTTAACTTCTTCAACCTATAAAATAAGGAGTGGTTAGTCTGTAAAATGTGTAAAAGAGTTGGTGTGACTGTCAAATAAAACATTCTGTGAAAAAAATTAGCAGAGTAGTTAGCACATGTCAGGTGATCCATCATCATTAGCTTTCTATAGCACATTAACTGCAAGAAGAAAATCCTTTAATATATTTCTTAGAAGACATCCTTATTATTGAGAGAATCATTAAAAATGATAAAATAAGTATATGGGAAACATAAGCAGAGATAAATGCTTTGATGAAAATGATGCCTACACATAAAACACATTTTTCTTAAGTCAATATAAAGGAAGATGAATTTTCCATCTTTACAAATCAGTCATTTATTCAAAACTATGGTATAGTAGAAACAGCAAAACACACCGAGCCAGAAAGCTTGAGCAAGTCCTAGACCTCCTCTGAGCCTCAACTTCCTCATCTGTAAAATACCTCATTGTTAGTATCTTGAAAGGGAATTAAAGATAACAAATAATAGGTGACAGTTCAGTGCAAACCACGGAGTACTACACAGTACATGTCATCGTTCAGGCAATCTATCAACAAGCATTTAATATGTGCTTCCTAAGGGCTTCTTCTGCACTTGGTTCTGGCAAACATTTCAGGAAAAACACTACCAGATAAAGGTTCTGTAATTTCAACATACTTTGTCCATTGGAATACCTGATTAATGGAAAGTTAAATAAAAGTGTAATAACTGGTGTTTATTAACCTAGCGAAATATCAAACAAAAAGAGCTGGCGCTTCACCGGAAGGACAGTTACTCATGGCTGGAGTGTGTGGATGTGTCCTCATCCCATTAGATGTTGAAACATGAAGAGCTGCTAATGGGGGGTTGAAAATGTCTTTTCATCTGAGATGTTTTCTTGAGTAATTCATATTTTGCAACCTCCATTTTGTGTCTAACCCTACTTCATCCAAAGTGATCATGGTTTTGTTTAGACAGCTTTAATTTTCAACATAGTGCTTAAACACTTTTTCTTCTCCTAAATTAAAAAAAAAAAAAGTCACTCAGAAGATCCATACAATAAAAGTCTAGTGATAGTTCTTCTCTATTAAAATCAATTGATGTAATAGCAAGAGAACCACCAAGGAATGGGATAAATTTGGCCAATTTTGGCTCCTATATAGATTCTAAAGGACTGCTTAATAAATCCAACCTGTGCATGTTTTTCAATGCTTCATAAAAGACTTACGAATATTTTTCTGATGCTATTGGGCCCTTGCAAGATTTTTCAATCTCTTTGAATTCCTGCATAAAAATAGACAGCAACTACACAGTGAAACCAAAAACACACGGGCAACATTTACAACAAAACTAGGTTCCTCTCCATGAACTGGAACATACACGAGTAGCCACGAGACAGGCATTGTACGGCTGTTTATGTGAGAAGAAAACAAAAGAAGCAAGGAGGGTGGCTTCTTTTGGAACTTAGAAGTAACCTTGAGGAGCCAACAGATGTTCTCTGTAAAACATAATGGGCCAACCTGAGAACAGCAGCTGCCACAGGCAAGGGAAGAGGTTTGCTCTCCACGGACTGGGACTGGGTGAGTGCTGGGGGCCAGGGTAAGAAGTAATAAAGAAGTACACCACCCAGCCCCCAAGGACTCTCAAAACAGACTCCGCAGGGATCTGGTTTTTTTTGGGGGGGGTTCCCCTCACTGAGCAGAAACTTCTGGAAGTTGAATTAAGTTAAGCAGGATAGGACAAGAGAGAGGAGACATAAGATCTGCATAAAAGTGGGAAAGGAAAACACAGCCAGGAAATCCCAGAGAGCAAGGCACAGAAGAGGGAGCTCTGTGAAGTTAGAAAAGCTTTCCTGAACAATTTGCTTCCTTCTAAAAGATCAGAAAAACTGATGTCACATAAAAATCCAGAAAAGCTTCAAATCGCCATAAAGCAAATGGAAGTTTACTTCTCTCTCATAAAATAATAAAGATAATAACAGAAAACACGCTCATATTTGGAATAATGGAAAAGTGTCAAGCTTAAATCTCAATAAAAGCTCTTGTAAGAAAAGAATGAGAATCAGAACTAAGTTCCTTACAGAGTATGGGGGCACACTACACAGATATACCCAGCTAAAACTGTCCCTGACTATTTCAAAATGAGCTAAAAGACATTAAGAAAATACAAGACATGAAGGGAAAATATGAGTAAGAATTAGCAAAACTCACAAATAAGGTACTGAACTCAGGAAAGAAAAAATAATAACATCAGCAATTAAGATGACTCTGGAAGAAACAGAACAAAAGAAAGGAAAAACAAGATAATGTCTTAAGAAATGGAAGATTAAAAGGAAATTTTTTTAATTAAAAAGAAATGAAGTGATAAAAAGGAGTTGAGACAGAGATAAATACCAGTGATGAGTGAAAGAGATTGCCCTAGAAATGACAGCATCTCTGAAAACAAAACCAAAGCAAGAGAACAAGAACCCTTGCTTGAAATTAAAAAGGAAGGAAAGAAGGAAGGGAGGAAGGAGCGGGGAAGGAGGGGGGAGGGAAGAAAGAAGGAAGGAGAAAGGGGAAGCAGGGAGAGAATGAGGGAGGAGAAGGGAGGAAGGAAGGGAGGAAGGAAAAACGGATTTGAAACTACATATTGACAAATTATAACATATACCTGAAGACCTCCAGCTAGAAATAGCCAATATCAAGACATATTCTAATAAAATTACTGGATTAAAAATCAAAATAATAAGCCTTTTTTAGAGCAGTTTTAGGTTCACAGCAAAAGTAATCAGGAGGTACAAAGAATTAACCCGTCTTCACACAGGTACAACCTCCCCCACTATCAGCATCTCACACTCAAGGAGCACTGATGAACCTGCACTGACACATCGTATTGCCCGGAGTCCGTGATTTACAATAGGACTCACTCCTAATGTACATTGTAATGGGTTTTAGCAAATGTCAGATGACATGTATCTACCATTATAGTATCATACAGAATAGTCTCACTGTCCTAAAAATCTTCTGTGCTGTTTACCCTTCCTCCCCCCATCTCCTGACAACCACTGACATTTTTACTGTCTCCATAGTTTTGCCGTTTTCAGAATGTCATAAAGCTGGAATCAAACAGTACGATTGGTTTTTCAGATTGCTGTCTTTCACTTAGTAATATTGCATTTAAGTTTCCTCTACATCTTTATTTTCATGACTTCATAGTTCTTTTTTGTTTTGTATTGGTTTAAGATTTTATTTATTTATTCATCAGAGAGAGAGTGCACACAAGCAGGGAGAGCGACAGGCAGAGGGAGAAGCAGGCTCCCCGCTGAGCAGAGACCCTGATGCTGGACTCAATCCCAGGACCCTGGGATCATGACCTGAGCCGAAGGCAGACGCCTGACTGACTGAGCCACCCAGGCATCCCAATAGTTCCTTTTTTTTTTTAAGTACTGTATAATAGTCCATTGTCTGGATGTACCACAGTTTATTTATTTACCCACTCACCTACTAAAGGGCAAATTTTTTGCTTCTAAACTTTTACTTATGAATAAAACTTCCATAAACATTCATGGCAGGTTGTTTGTGGATATGTATTCAGTTCTTTTGGGTAAATACCAAGGAGCACAATTGCTGAATCATCAGGTAAGACTACCTGATACCTCATTGTTGATTTAATTTGCAATTTCATAATGACATATGATGTTGAACATCTTTGTATATGCTTACTTGCCAACTGTACATCTCCTCAGATGAAAAATCTGTTCGTGTCTTTTTCCCATTTATTTAATCAGGTTGGTTTTTTATAGCTGATTTTTTAAGAGTTTCTTGTATATTTTGGATAACAGCCTTTTATCAGATTTGTCTTTGCAAATATTCTCCCCAAGTCTCTGGTTTGTCTTCTCATTCTCTTGCTGTCTTTTGCAGAGCAGAAGAGGCTTACTGATTTTATGTATCTTTTCAAAGAACTAGCTTTTGGTTTTGTTGATTTTTCTTCATTGATGTTTTATTTTTAATTTTATCAAGTTCTTTTATAATTCTTATTCTTTATTTTCTTCTCCTTTAATTTGTTCTTATTTTTCTGGTTTCCTTTTTTTTAAAGATTTTATTTATTTATTTTGAAAGAGAGAGAGTGTGAATGGAGGGAGGGGAGAGGGAGAGAGAGAATCCTCAAGCTGACTCCATGCTCAGCAAGGAGCCCAATGCAGGGCTTGATCTCACAACCCTGAGATCATGACATGAATCAAAACCAAAAGTCAGATGCTTAACCAACTGAGTCACCCAGGTGCCCCTTACGTTTCTGGTTTCTTAAGATGGAAGCTTAATTATTGAGTTTAGAACTTTCTCCTTACTAATATATGTATTCAATGCTACTAATTTCTTTCTAAGCACTGTTTTCACAGCATCCTGCAAATTTTGATCATTTGCATTTGCATTTTCATCTAGTTCAAAATATTTTTAAATTTCTCTTGAGGTTTCTTCTTTGACCCATGTATTATAACTGGTTTCCCAGTTATCTTTCTGTTATTTATTTCTAGTTTAATTCCATTGTGATCCAAGAGTAGATTCTGTATGATTTCTATTATTTTAAATTTATTGATGTGTTTTTTTTAATAGCTTAGAATGTTTTATATCTAGGCAAATTCCTATGTGATCTTGAGAAGAATATATATTCTGTTATCATTGGATGAGTAGTCAGTTTTCCCTCCAATATCAGGAACAAGTCAAGGATACCTAATCTTCCCACCTTTATTCAATACAATATAGAGTTCTACCCAGAGCAATAAGATCATAAAAAGAAATAAAAGGCATCCAAATTGGAGAGGAAGAAGTAAAATGGTCACTATTTACATGTGACATGATATTACATATAGAAAACCCTAAAGACTCCATCAAAAAAACTACTAGAACTAATAAGTGAATTCAGGAAGTTGTAGAGTACAAAATCAATACACAAAAATGTATTTCTATACATTAATAATGATCTATTAGAAAGAGAAATTAAGAAAACAATCCCATTTACAATTGCATCAAATTCAATAAAATATGTAGGAATAAATTTAACCAAGGAGGTAAAAGACCTGTATGTATATTGAAAACTATAAGATACTAATGAAAGAAATTGAAGAAACAAATAAATGGAAAAATATTCCATGCCCATGGGCTAGAAGAATCGATATTGTTAAAGTCTCCATACTACCCAAAGCAATCTATAGATTCAGTGTAATCCCCATCAAAATTCCAATGGCATTTTCACACAAATAGAACAATCCTAAAAGTTGTATAGAACCATTAAAGACCACAAATAACCAAAGCAGTCATGAGAAAGAAGAACAAAGCTGGAGGCATCATGTGTCCTGTTTCAAACTATATTACAGCTATAGTAATTAAAACAGTATGGTGCTGGCATAAAAACAGACACATAGATCATGGAACAGAATAGAGAGCCCAAAAATAACTCATGAATATATGGTCAAATAATTTATGATAGAGGAGCCAAGAATAGACAATAAGGAAGGGACATTCTCTCCAATAAGTAGTGTTGGGATAATTGGACAGCCACATGCAAAGGAATGAAATTTGACTACTATCTTACACCGTACATAAAAATTAACTCAAAATGGATTAAAGGTTCAAATGTAAGACCTGAACCCTAAAACTCCTAGAAGAAAACAGGTGGTAAGCTCCTTGACATAGGTTTTGGTGATGATTTTTTTGAAATCTGACACCAAAAGCAAAAGCAGTAAAAGTAAAAATAAATAAGGGGGACTAAATCAAACTTAAAAGTTCCTGTACAGCAAAGGAAGCCATCAACACAATGAAAAGGCAACCTACTAAGCAGGAAACATTATTTGCTAATCATACATCTAAGAAGGGTCTAATATCCAAAATATGTAAAGAACTCATATAACTCAATAGCAAAAAAAAAAAAAAAAAATTAAAAAATGGGCAGAACATCTGAATAGACATGTTTTGAAATAAGACATATAGATAGCCAACAAATACATGAAAAGATGTTTTGCGTTATTAATCATCAAGGAAATGCAAATCAAAACCACAATGAGATATTACCTCACACCTGTTAGAAAGGTTGTTATCAGAAAGATTAGAAATAACAAGTGTTGCAAGGATGTGGAGAAAGGGAATCCTCATGTATTGTTGCTAGGATTGTAAATTGGTACAGCCACTATGGAAAACAATTACAGAGGTTCTTCAAAAAATTAAAAATAGGACTATCACATGATCTAGCAATTCCATTTCTGGGTATTTATCAGAAGAAAGTGAAAACAGTAACTTGAAAAGGTATGTACACCCCCACATTTCATTGCAGCATTATTTACAATAGCCAAGATATGGAAACAACCTAAGGGTCTATCAATGAATGAATGGATAAAGACATTATGGTATATATATATATAATGAAATATTATTAAGCCATAAAAAATGAAAGTTGCCATTTGTGACTACATGAATATATCTGGAGGGCATTATGCTTAGTGAAATAAGTCAGAGAGAAAAACAAATACCATATGATCTTTCTTATATGTGGAATCTAACTCAATCAATCAGTTAATCCAAGCTCATAGATGCAGTTAACCAATCGGTGGTTGCCAGAGGTGGGGGGTGAGGGGGTGGGAGAAAAGGATGAACTGTCTTGGTGTTTGTTTGTTTGCTTGTTTAGCTTAAATAAATTGAATAATAAGGGGGGAAAAGATGGCAGTTAGAGGACAATAGCAAATATGCTGAGGAAGGCAGAGTAGAAAACTGAAAATGACTTAGGGATTTCACTTGGTTGAGTCCTCAAATGAGCCAACTCTGCAACTGCTCTATCTTCAAAGTTATTATTATTTGACATAAAAATATTCAAAATTACATAAAATAATATCTATTGCATAAAAAATATAAAATATAATTTGTGTTACACCACACAAAAAAGAAAATCTGTCATCCTCATGCAAGAAATTCAGAAAACATTTTTGCCATAAGGCCTTTTTCAAGATTCTGCTAGAAAATGAATTTCAAACTACCAAAGTGACTTGAGAGAAAGCATAAAAACTGATGGTGAATAGGGGCGCCTGGGTGGCGCAGTCAGTTAAATGGCCAACTTTTGGTTTCAGCTCAGGCTGTGACCTCAGGATCGTGATCTCAGGGTTGTGAGATCCAGCCCAGTATTGGGCTCCTTGCTCAGCATGGAGTCTGCTTCAGATTCTCTATCCCTCTCCCTCTGCCCCTCCCGCTCATGCTCTCCTTCTCTCTCACATAAATAAATAAATCTTTAAAAAATAAACAACTGATGGTGAACATTAAATATAGTTTCCTGTGCAACTAAATAAATCAGGAGTCCCAAATACCTTGGAGGTCACATGTTCCTGAACATGTGAGTATTGAAAACTCATCCCTCTCAGTGCCATTCCTTACATCCTCCTTTCCTTACACATCATCAGTGTCTTCCTATGGACAGAGCTAGTTTTTCAGCCTTCCCATGAAAGGCACTTACCTTGGCTCGCCTTCAAGATAAAAAAAAAAAAAGGAAGCAAAACAAACTAAAAGAAGAAACAAAGCTACAACTGGCTATAGTTACAATTAAATTGCTTCACTCAGGTCCCTTCATGCAAGGTCCTCTCAAAAGTGAATACCACATTAGATTAATTGACCCTCATGTCTCCTGGATCATACAATCCAACAATACATGGAAAATTTTCTATGACATATCTAGACTTTAAAAGTAAAAACCATATATACTGTCATTTTGGCATTTACCTAGGTCTGTCATATAATGTCAGAACTCAAATACACATTCATTATTTTATAGACAGTTTTCTGCTCTCTGCTTTTTATTATTAAGGAAGAATAAGTGAAAGTCCATAATTCAGGGGTTGAAGTACATCAACAGTGCTAATCTGGCCAATTTAGAAATAAAACAGGACATATGTGAATCTAGTTAATGTAAGAGGTGATAAAACATGTCTCCTTCTTATAATGATAAAAGGCTCATTTTTGGAATATCAGTAAAGTAATATTTTATTTCCTGCATTATATTTCTAATGTTTGTGTAATTCCCTAATCAAGGCTCAATAAAGGTTAACCGCCCCTTAAAAGTGTAATTTTGTCCCCCAATATGTATCTTAGTGGGATGGGTTAGTGATTTGATATTTTAAAGAAATTAGGTTCTGGTCTTTCTTCATTTGGTAAGCAACCTCAGGCTGAGGAATTCAGAGGAAGAGACAAAATATGGAAAATTGGGGCTTAGCTAGCTATTGTCCTATTAGCTACCTCCTGAGCATGCTCAAAAAGGAGAAGCGGAAAGTTTTCAGAATTTCATTCTTGGTTGTCCTCATTGGATAAGGCTCCAGAATGCCATGGTCACTACCATTCTATCACCTCAAGGAGAAATGAGCCCAGTCGTGGACACACTCTGCATGATGTCATCTGCTGCTTCTGATTAGCTTTGCTGCAGCAACATCTCAGTGAGTGAGCTGCTTAATCAACAACAAGCATAGAGTAGAAAGAGGTAAACAGGCAATTAAAGAAAGAAACATTGAATATAAATGGATCCGGAATGATACATTGCTTTTGATGACCACAGATTTCTTTGTTTGTGCCTTCATTTATTCACACAGTCATTTAATGAACATTCATGAATGTCAGTGATAAACCAAGGACTATTATTGGTGCTAGGATTGAAAAAGAGGATAAGCTGGTACAATAGGAACAAAGGAACAATAGTATGCATGGGGGAAAGGTCAAATGAAGCAAAGAAAAGCAAAGAAAAGCAAAGAAAGAAGCAAAAAGTACAATTATGCTAAGAGTTCTGAGATATTTTAATATACTCTTTCAACTTAATGAAGTCATAGTTTAAGTCAGTCTGTTGGGATCTGGAAGGAGTTCACAGAGAAGGTAATGTCAAAGCTAAACTTGAAGCAATGAGGTAATCTTTGGGATTAAATTTCACTGGACATGGCAGAAGAACCTCAAATCACAGTAAACTTTGTAGAAATGTATTTCTTTCTCTTATAAAATAATGAAGATAACAGTAATAGAAAACACACCAATATTTGGCTTGCTATGAGCCAGACACAATTCCAGCACTAACACATATTACCTTATTTCATACTCAAGTCAACCCTTTGAGGTTGGTGATTACATTAGCCCCATGTTTAAAGATAAGGAAATTGGGGTACAGAGAAGTTAAGTAAATTACCAAAGGTCACACAGATCTGGAATTTGAACCCTGGCAATCTGTTTCCAGAGTCAGTTGTTGGCCATCATTCTTCCTGTGCAAGATGTGATTTTGAGGGAGTGAGAGACAAAAGCATGACATTTTTATTGAAGCCTCAGAAATTCTACTGCAACATGTGGACACAGAAGTGTGTGATCGAGGCCATCTCTCAAAGAAACAAGAGGCCACATTTTCTAAATGTGAGAAGCACAGTAAGATGGATATCATGGCTTATGTATGTCCTACTGGATCCTTGTAGAAGAATATCAAAGGGAAAACAAGATGCTTTATATCATGAACCCAGTGACCATGTCATAAAATATGTATTCTGCCTCTAATACCTATTAGATCGGGAATAAAGAGATTCCTAGTCTTATAAAATTGCAAGATTTGGCAGAAATTTTAGAAGTTTCCATACTAAATTTAACAAGTAAATTAAAGGAAAGAAGGACAGAAAGAAGGAAAGAACAAAAGGAAATCTCCTCCTTCCAAATCTCTAAGTTTAAAAAAACAATTGGTATGTTTGTGGAGGAATGTCTGAATGTTTTGCAACAATAAATCTGCCCCATCAAGAGGTAGCTCCAGGTGGGGCTGGCTGGGGCAGTTGGTGTTCAGCTGGCAAGTAAAAGTTCTGAGTATTAGTCATGTCCACGATGGAGAGAGGTTCTAAAACAAACAAATAAAAATGGGCAAAAAGCCTATCTTCTCAAATGAGACCACAGAAAACTGAAGCTCTTTCAATGTACAGTCTTAAACATGAGTCATACAGTATCCACAGAGAGAGGTAGAGATGGGCTCAGCTACTTGTTCTCACCCACCCATCCCAAATTTAAGTTAATTTCCTGTCTAGTATTGATCTTATTAGCTTCATGCAAGTACACACGAGAATGTGTTCCTTTTTCATTAAGCGAGGTTTAATAGTGCTTAACGAGAATAACTTCTGACGGGAAATGAACTGGCAGGCTCTATATTTATGTGCAAAATTCCGTTTAAATAACTCAAAACGAGTACTTGAATACCTAGAGATATTTTGCAGAAGTGAAAACTCATTGTGGTGGTTTGTACATTTTATATGTTGCTCTGCAAAACCCATGTAAACCAAGAAGGAAGTGTTCCTCGATGGAAGACACAGCTACCTTCCCCTGATGAGGCAGCGGGTTGAGACATAGGCAAATATTTTATACCTGTTCATGCTCTGGAAGTGCTAATGCAGATTGCTGCTGTATGCAGATTTCTTTCAGGCTAAACCTTTTGAGATTGCAAAGATTGCATACCTGCTATTTT
The DNA here is from genome assembly GCF_011800145.1 of Mirounga leonina. Lineage (NCBI taxonomy): Eukaryota > Metazoa > Chordata > Mammalia > Carnivora > Phocidae > Mirounga > Mirounga leonina. The sequence goes on along the minus strand of NW_023270265.1, from coordinate 9,663,473 downwards.
CTTAACCTTATTCTTGTGACACTCCTGAGAAATGGGATATAGTCATTAGTGTACAGCAATTTAAATCACTGAGATAAAGATGTAAAGAATGGTAGTTTCCACCAGTGGTATGGAAAAGGCTCTATCAGATCACCCGGTTCAACTCATTTTACAAGTGGGAAAACTGAGGCCCAAAGAGAGAAAGTGACTTACAGATTGTGGGTTTACATGGTAGATAGCCAGTTCCTCTAACTCTTTAATTATGGGGTAGATGTATATTTATTAATGCAAAACTAATTTCCACAAAGAAATGAAGTGGTATGTTCATTATAATTCTGGAAATATATATGTGTGTATTTTATATATATATGTGTATATATATATATATATAATCTCAGAATCTTTTTCTGAGTACTTTTCTGAATGTAGTTTTCAGGTAAATATTTTAAAATTTATTGTTCAATTTTGCTTGTTATTTTCTGATTGTTAATAACAAATATGCATTACTTGTGTAATGGAGGAAGATAAATATATCTGGATATTTGTTTTCTTTATCAGCCATAAAATTAGCCAATGTTATAATCAGGTTAGACTGGCCAACCCAATGAGACCTTAGTATGAAATTTTGGAAAATCAATTTGCATGACTGATGTCTAATAAGGCTTTGCTTGCAACTGGAATATTCCACTGAGAGGAGAGAAGACACTATGGTTTGCTACTCAAAGTGTGGTCCACAGAATAGCAGCATGAGTATTTCCCCAGAGCTTGATAGAAATGCAGAATTTCTAAACTCAGCCCTACCAAATCAAAATCTGCATTTTAACAAGGTCTTGACATGTTTCATACACACGTTACAGTTGGAGAGTCACTATCCTAAGCCAAAGCATAAATCCTATTTGCATCAAATCACTGAGTTTGAAAAGGCATATGGAAGAAAGACTTGGAAAAAAGAGGGCACAGCATATAGAACAGAGAAATAGGAATTAGTCATAGGAGACGTGGGATATGCTTTTAACCTAGCCTGGACTATATTTCTTTGTTTGACAATTAACTTATTTGTAAATGGGCTTAAGAGTCCCTATATCGGGGATGCCTGGATGGCTCAGTTGGTTAAGCTTCTGCCTTCGGCTCAGGTCATGATCCCAGGGTCCTGGGATCCAGCCCCGCATCGGGCTCCCTGCTCAGTGGGGAGCCTGCTTGTCCCTCTGCCCCCTGCTCGTGCTCTCCCCCCTCTCAAATAAATAAATAAAATCTTAAAAAAACAAGTAAGCACTACATACCCCATATCGTATGACTATTTTGAGTATTAAGTGCAATAATAAGTGTTAAACATGCAGCAATGTACATGGCATGTAGGAGATAAGGTCTCCTTAATGCCATTTTCTTTCTCCTTACCTTGAAAGTTTAAGAGCATGTTTGGTGGCTTTAAGTCCTGCAGAAAAGAGAGGATATTAAAAATACAACTAAAGAGACATAGTATGTTGCTTTGGGCTGCAACCCTTATTTTCAGATTTTATTAAGTGTCTCTAGCAGTCAGTCTAATACAAAGTCTTGTAGAACTCAGATTTGGCAAGAAGGGCTTGGATACTTTCCCTTCCTAAAAAGGGAGGTAATGATGGGTTTTAATTGTAACACAATTAGAGCTTTTGATATCAAATTAATTTTCAGTGATAGTGTTGGTCTTGGCAGAGAGTGCAGAATTTATGAGATTAAAGCCCCGTGAGTATATGCACATACTCATATAGCTTTTTATGCAAATTGAAATCCCTGCTTCATTTTCCAGTTCTAGAATCAAAGATTAAGGATAATAAAGCTTTTTAACTTAGCTAAATTAGTTAAATGCATTTTATTACATCAAGCCATACTTTATTATAGTCCATACTTGGCAAATTCTCTCCACTTTAAATAATTATTCACAAGATAATAATTACATGAAATTTGTTTGTACAGAAAATATGGAGACATGGGTCTAAATTAAAATTAACAGTTTTAATAAAATTTTGAGCCTGTATCTTACCTGTAACTATCGATGTACTTATTAAGCCCATATTCTTAAGGTAGCATGAATACTGAAATAAAATCTTATTTTTGTTAGTTAAAAAGAAATTTGTATTTTTGCCAATAAAAGCAAGTGTTTTGGAATAAAACAAAAACAAATAGAAATACATTTCATGTAGAACGAACACAATCAATATGTGTCCAAAATTTAGATCATTCTATTAAGACAATATTAGGAGTCACGATAACTATAATGAAAATGTAAAGCCAATAATTAAAAATAAATATTGACAGAAATAATTTGATATGATATTAGGGTATATCCTCATCTGCAGCAGAATAGGTATTTTTAGTGAAGTTACCATTGAGACACAACTGGATAAGCAGGAGATCTTTGAGATTTTTTTCTCCTTATAGAATAATAAAATGTTATTTTTGATTTGAAAGTTTTTTTTCCTCATCTCTTCTATATTTAAAGAACTAATACATCAGTCACATAGCTCAAAATTAAAAATGTGCACATTTAAACAGTGAAAGTCTTGTTCCTACACTGACATCATACTCACAAACCTCCTCTCCCTAAAGGCAGTGATAAAAACAGCATTGGTTGAACTGCTTTTAAGTGCTGGGCACTGTTCTAAGCCTTTTATTTATTTATTTATTTGGGAGAGAGAGAGAGTGCGCTCACATGCTGGGTGGCGGGGGCAGACGGAGAAAGAATCACAAGCAGCCTCCCACTGAGCGGCGGAGCCTGTTTTGTTGCAGGGCTCAAGAGCCCACACCCTGAGATCATGACCCGAGCCAAAATCAAAAGTCAGATGCTTAACCAACTGCGCCACCCAGGCATCCCTGTTCTAAGCCTTTTTTTTTTTTTTAATTTTAAAAAATATTTTATTTATTTATTTGACAGAGAGAGAGACAGCGAGAGAGGGAACACAAGCAGGGGGAGTGGGAGAGGGAGAAGCAGGCTTCCCACAGAGCAGGGAGCCCGATGTGGGGCTCGATCCCAGGACCCTGAGACCATGACCTGAGCCGGAGGCAGACGCTTAACGACTGAGCCACCCAGGCGCCCCCTAAGCCTTTTTTAAAATCAAATGACTCAGTTAATCCTCAAAACAACTCTAGAGATAACAACAGTCATTTGCCCATTTCCCAGATAAGGGAACTGAGGCTCTTTGTGGTTAAATACTGTATTCTAGTACTTACAACTAGTAGTGACAGAGTTAGAATTGCAACTTAGGAGGCCTGGGTACAATGGTACGATGCCCATGTTGTTAACTACCTACCTCTTAACATACTATCAATGCAAATAATGTTTCTTACATTTCCTTTCAAAGGAACATACATGGGAGTAGTTACAAATGTTAATAAAAGTTTATGAATCTTGCCTTCTGCCTGTAACTGTTTTTAGATATTTAATATTATTGCCTAAAATACTTCCTTATTCTGTTATTTTTAAGTATTTAATTGCCTATGGTTTTATTTATTATTTTATCTTATGTATTTCATTGTTTGAATCAACCAGTTCTCTATGGATGGAAACACATGTGGTCTCTAGTCGTCCTGTTACCGATGATGCTGCAATGGCTATCTGCACACTTACCACTTTGTACGCAGGCAAGTGTAACTGGAAGATAAAATCCCAGATGTAGAAAAGCTGAGTCAAAATTTTAATTTGCACTCCATAGAGATTTGAATTTTGATTCACCCCATAGAGATTGTACCAGTTTTTACCCCCACTAATAATATATTAAGGTTTCTGTTTTCCCACACACTGATCCACACTGTGTAATAAAAGTATTGGGTTTTTACTGGTATAATAATAATAAAAAAAAATTGTGGTATTTTAATTATTAAAATATAACTTTTCATTTAAAAAAGACACACGTGTTGCAAAAAAATTACTAAGTATCTGATATACACATCACCAATATCCCTCTGATATTAACATCTTACATAAACACAGTACAATTTCCAACATCAAGAAATTAACATTCACGGGCGCCTGGTTGGCTCAGTCGGTTAAGCGTCTGCCTTCGGCTCAGGTCATGATCCCGGGGTCCTGGGATCGAGCCCCACATCGGGCTCCCTGCTCAGCGGAGAGCCTGCTTCTTCTTCTCCTTCTGCCTGCAGCTCTGCCTACTTGTGCTCTCTCTCTATCTCTCTGTCAAATAAATAAATAAAATCTTTAAAAATAAAAAAAGAAATTAACATTGATACAAACTATAACTTATATACCTTTTCAAAATTTCACTAAATATTTTACTGATGTCTTTATAAAGATCTAGGTTAAATTCAGGATCATACATTGTGCATAGTTGCTATGATACCTTCGTCTCCTTGAATCTGGAATTTTCTATATCTTTTCCCCCCATTCTTTTATTACCTTAACATTTTTAAAGAGAACTAGCCAGATTTTTGTATAATATCTCTAATTTTGGCTTGCCTATGTCTCTTTACCACTAAATTCTGTGATAAAAATACAGCAGAAGTAATGTTGTGTCTTTCTTTGTATCACAAGGCACATGATGTGGGCTTTGTTCCACTACTTATGATGTCGAATTTGATCACTTCCTTCAGATGGTACCTAGTAGGTCTTCCTCTGTATTGGAATTCCCCTTTCCAATTATTGAATATTTTCTGAGAGATGCTTTGAGACTATCTACATATTTTCAAATCATGCATTCACTCATTAATTTTAGAATCTGTTGAAGATAAAGGGTGATTACCACCATTCATTCTACATTGGGTAGCTGGAATTCTACTCTAAGGAAGAGTTTTCTTTCCCATTTTTAGTCAGTGCTTTTTGATTGATTGATACCCTTGTTCATATCAGTCTGGACTCATGGAATGTTTTATTATTCTATGATTAGGAATTCATTCTTCCCACTATTTCTTTTATTGCTCAAATAGTCCCACATTTGGCATTTCAGAGTTTCTTTCTCTAGTGCCTGTGGCCTTTTAACATGGCCGCATTGTTTTTGAGTCTTTGCTTTTCTTGTATAATCAGTGAGAGTAAGCCACCTAAATTTTACTTCCAGTGAAACTCTCTAAACTTTTTTCCATTTTTCCATTTAGTTGTCATTTTTATTATTGATTGATAGAAATTCTTTTCTTACTAGGGCCATTAATTCTTTGTATTATGATTTGTGAAGTGTATTATAGTTGGTCAGTTATGTTTTGATTTTTTTATGTTTTTGCATTCATAATCCATTTTTAATGTGATAAAATTTACCAAATTTTAAGACTTCTGGGTTTTATTGTCACAACTGGACAGGTCTTTCCCACTCCTATATCATAAAACATTTTTCCCTGTGCAGTATATTTTTACTTTAAGTATACTTACAGATTTTCTTATCTTTACATCTTTTCCATTTGAAGTTTCTCGTAGTATGTTAGTTATATATAAACCTTATTTTCCTCTTAGTGGTTATTTTGAGAGAAAAAACCCACATTTATTGTTTAACTCATCATTTTCTATTTTTTAAAAAAATTCTATACTTATCTAATTGTAATATTTTGTATGTATTTGATTTTATTTCTTCCATAACTTTGTCTGTTTCTTTGTATCACACTCCTGTATTTTGTCTAGTTTTATAATGCATTTTAATACACTCATCAGGTAACCTCTTGTCACTTATCTTTTTCATATCTATTTTTTATGTAAAGTTTAGTTTGTATTTGTTAAATTAAATGTCAGTTATTATTACTGAGATCACATTAAGTTAGGGAGAATTAACAGTTGTATAAATAGGAGTCTTCTTATTCCAGATCACAGGAATTACTTTCTATCTGTTCAAGTCTCTCTTTTTGAGTCTTTCAAGAACATTTTATTCTTCATATCTGGAGAGTGTATTTTTGTTAAGTTTATTAAGTAGTATTTTTATCACTGTTTATTTCCAATGGGATATTTTCCATTATATGCTTTTGTTTTTGTTTGTAAAAAAGAAAGTTTTTTATTTCTACATATGGATTTTATATCTGGAAATCAATCTGAGTTTCTTCTGTAACTGCTTTTACCAGTTGAATCATGGGTTTTTCAACTGCACATTCATCAAACTGGGAAAAGTATGATTTTCTTTCTCATTTTCGTATGTCTAATTTCTTTCACTTGTCTATCTACAATGACTAATGTTTTCAAAATGCTATCATAATTATGGTAATAGTGGCCATCCTTGTCTTAGAATTCTAATGAGAATGATTCTAATAGTTACATGATAAAAAAAAAAGAATTTGGGGTTGAGATAGCTGTATTTCATCATGTTTGAAGAACATCCATGTATCCTTATTTTTTTAATCAAAAAAGGATACTAAATTTTATCAAAGGCCCTCCAACATCTATGAAATGATCTATGTCTTTCTCCCATCATCCATCATTATGATAAAATTAATAGGTTTCTAAATGCTAAAACATTCTTGCTATAATGGAATAAATTTCACTTGGTGATGCCATAGTGTTATTGTTTTAATATGTGGCTGAGTTGTGTTTGATAGTATTTATTTAGCATTTTCATTAATAATCTCAATGATGTTTAGTTTGGTCTGTTTATAAATTCTTCGCTGGATTTTGATGTCATTGTCAGACTAGCTTCATAAAAGAGACTTACTTGGTTTTTTTCTTTATATTAATGAAAAATTTTTAAGAGCTTTGTGATTTTCTGATCTATAAATTTTTGGTAAAATTTCCCTGAGAAATGTCTGGATTTGCTGATTTTAGATAGAGGGATAACATTTTCACAACTTTATTTTTTCTTAGTGAGTGGTTTATAGATATTCTGTTGTGCTGGGGTCAATTAATCAAGTGAAAATTCCTAAAAGAGGTGTTCTGTTTTTTCCTGGAATTTCAATTGCTTTTGCAAAGTTGAACAATATAGTTTCTTGTCAATGTTTTAATTTCCTCCAAATATGATGATTTACTCCTCATCATTTGTTATTTTTGTGTTTGTCTTTTCTACTAACCAGTTAGGTTTGCTCAAAGCTTCAGTGTTCAATTTATTTATTCTGCCATTTTTCTTTCTTCTAATTGATTACATTTTGCTTTTATCTTTATTAAATCCATCCTTCTGCCTTCCCTTGGTTGTTTGTTGTTTCTGTTTCTCCTATCTTCAGTTAAAACTTTATGCCTTTACCTCATAATTTCTAATATGAATGGCTTTCACGATTGGTGTTTTTAGGCATTCTACAATTTGGTTTTAAATTTTTTTCTTCAAGTATTTCAGAAAATTTTTCACAAGTTCCAGGTTTTAAGGACTTTTTGATATTTTGTTTTGTTATTACATTCTTGTTGCAGTTCAGTGTGATCGAAAAATACTATATTATTTCTACTTTGAAATCCATGGAGTCTTTATTTGCATCTTTTTATTTGCAAACTTATGAATATTCTATACACATTTTATAAAAAGGCATAGTCACTGTTTTCAAGGAACAAAGTTTCAATGTTTATACTATTTTAAGGTTTTAAATGAAATATAGACTCACTTTGTTAAATTCCAAAATACATTTTATGATTTTCTTTTAGAAAGATTAGATGGCAGATAATTTCAAGATCAATTGGTAGATAATTTATTTTTCACAAAGTTTAATTTTTTTTTTTAATTTAGGAACATTACCTTTCTGTCTTACTCAAAATTTGTTTCACATTTCTTAGTGAAAGCTTTTTCTGTTTGGTTTAGGTGTTTTCATACAGTCTGTTTAAGTATTAGCTATTATATTGGATATCACTAAGTTTCATAAAAGTTTTAAATGTAAAAGTAAAATGAGAAACTATAATCATAACAGATATGCTTAACTTTTTGTCACTTTTCATACAGACACATACACACATATGTATAAATATTTTTATTTATTACATCGACCTTCTTGATGATTTTACAATAAGTTTGTTAAACTGATCCCCATTTGATTGCCATTTAGGCTGTATAACATTTTGCTATTATGAACATTTTAGCTTGTGTGGGTAAATATATAAATTTGTGTGTGTATGCACACTGACAAACATATACAGAAAGTGCCAGTTTAATTCCAAGGCCTCATTTCCATCAGAAAAAAAAAGTGCTTCTTTTGATAGCATTAAGAACATGGACACTTAGTGCTACATTGCCCCCAAGATACAGTGTATTTTGAAGTCATGTACAAAGCAGATCTGTTTATAACTGGTCCCATTTCTTTTTCAGCCCTCCCTTAATCTCCTGGAATGAATGTATGTGAAATGGAGTTTAGAACAGTGACACAGATGCCATCTCTATATGGTGCTGCCTATGGTACACAGGACTTTTACATTTTAAAGTAGCCATTTTTATAAGGCTACAGCAAAACACTTGCTTCAGGAGTGCTTCTTCACCATACCTCCAGCCATAACAAAACGCTGCAAAAATGTCTGCGTCAAATCAGCTACATCAAAATGTCCTAATTTGTCAATATATATTGTCACCCTTGTTGCTGTTAGCATTTATTATGGGTTTTCTTTCCTTTGTGATGTTCTGTGCTTTGCATTTTTCCTGCTTTCATCATGTATTCATATCATACTTAGGAAAATGCACTGCGAAATTGCAAGATTGTAAAGAGAGAGTCTAGAGATACCATAGATGAGTAGCCACTGGTGAGCTGTGACCTCTGCAGTCCCAAGCACCCACCAGTACTCTGAAGGATGATCTACTTAAGTAAACTGGAGGCAAATATGGTTCTATTCACCTAAATATTTCTGGGATAGGGCTGCCTCTTTGGAGGACTGTAAAGACTTCAGGTGGACTAAGTTGGCACACAGGCTGATATTTGTTACTGCAATTCCCAACCTCTGTGGACAGTTGAAATACGATCTTTATAATTTGGTCTCATCTATGATTCCAAAACTCATTGCCTCTATCACAGAATCTCCCAGGCGCTTCTCACACTGGACAGCTGGCGATTGCTCAGGCCTGGGGAGAGGGTCACAGGTCTGCTTCTCTTATAATTCCTCATTCATGTTCCACAGAGAACTCCCAAGAGGAAGAGTTTGAGCAATGGCTGTAAGCAGCACATGAAATTTCACTGAGTGGGGTACATTGCAGGTAACACAAAAGCTCAGACATTTGGGGGGATTATTCAGTGAGAATCAGAAGGTGTCTTAGGTACTTTGCAGAATTTATTATTTACATCCTGGAAAGTGACTCCCCGATCATGTATTTATATCCAGCACTCTGGATTTGTCTTGTGGACATGCATGTTACTATCAGACACAGGTGTCAAAATAATCTGAGCAAATGGTGAAGGAGAGTGATGTGTTGGTTCTGAGTCGTGCCTATCACAAAAAAAGGGAGAAGACTCCCTTTGCCTTAGGATATCCAAAGGTCAGGCTATTGCACCTGTGACTGTTGCTGTTATCCGCTGAAACCCACACATGAAAGAGGGAAACACACAGGGAATCACAAAGAAGGGAAGATTTAGCCTTCATATAGGGTATTTGGATTCACCCCAACTTCAGACCCCAGCACAGGCCTCTGCGGTCTTCGAGGGAGGATAAGGTATAGACGGTCCCTCCCTCAAAGCTGACTAGAATCCATCTTTACAGACTTCTCTCTCATCTGGCCTTCATTTCCTGTCTTCTTCCATTTAATGTAAGTTCCAAATAACACCTTCCTGAGCATGGCAGTTTCAAGCCTTTTCTTTTGTGGGGGAGTTGGGGGGGGGGGGTTATGCATCCACTGTTCCTCTATACAAAATGTCTTTTCCCACTTTGTTCTTCTTGAAATATTTACTCATCTTTTTTTCCTTAATAATGGTGATATTGGTTGTAAATACACAGTGAGCTAAAGTCTTCATTTAATCCAAACAACTTTTTGAAGTATTTTTTTATTGAAGTATAGTTGACATACAGTATTATATTCGTTTTAGGTGCACTGCAGTGATTTGACAATTATACGCATTATGAAACGTTCACCGTGGTGAGCGTCGTTACCAACTGTCACCATATAAAGTTATTACAACATTATTGACATATACAACATATATTTCCTATGCTGTACGTCTCATTCTTGTGACTTATTTATTTCATAACTGGAAGCTTACACCTCTTTATCCCCTTCACCTATTTTGCCCCTCCCCCCTCCTCCCCTCCCCTGTGGCAATCACCAGTTCGTTCTCTGAAATACCAACATGACAACTCTGGTTGCTTAGAAATAGAACCTGAGAAAGAGATTGGTTGCACATCATTTATTAAAGGGTGCCTTTTAGGGAAAATCTGTAAGGGGGTGAGAAAAGTGGTAGAATGAAAGGGAAAGATTTGAGCAAGGCTACGGTCTCAGGTAATTGAGAATGTCCTCATGGACAGGGACTCTGGATCTCTGTCTCCACCTGAGGCAAGGGGTTTAGGTGTTTTTTTATTCTCAGAGCAGTCTGAGATGGTGGTGGGATGCCTCCTGGGTAAATGGGGGCCCATAGGCTGAGGGAAGTGCTCCAGAGAAAAGGGACAGTGGTGAGTCCTTAGCATCAAATATTGATAGCAGCTGTCAGATGTTGCACCAGCCTTGTCAACAGGCTCTGGGGAGGATATTAACAGCGTGCTTTTTTGTGTGTGCTTGCTCTGATCTGTCATGTGTGGGACTGTGACAAGCAGATACAAGCAGAAAGTTAGTGCAAAAAAAGAAAAGGAGCAGAAATCAGTCTTGGAACCAGGTTAGTTTTCTTTTTGTTGTTTTCATAAAGATTTCCAAATGTAGCTACAACGGCTGTGACTTGAAAGTACTTATTTAGTCACAGGTCAGCATTTTTTATTTGCGTTTTATAAAAATACATATTTTCTCAATTAATATCCTCCAGGTAAATGGAATTCTGCCTTTTAAAGTGCTTTAGACATACAGCATTTTGCTTTCCAACTAAAAATAAATAATCCATTTATAGCATTTTTCAAGGATGCGTAGTTGTATTTTCACCAGATATCTCAAATCAGTTTCTGGTAAAATTCCACCAAGATTGAATAGGACAAAAGTCATTCCAATTTCACTAGATGGTATGCCTTTTTAAAGACAGACCTAAGGCACTAAAGTAAGAGGAGATGAATCATCTTTCTCAGATATCTATTGGTTGATGAAAACAAAATTCATATAGATTTCCTGGGAAACTGTCCTGGGGTTTGATAATCACATTAACTGTTGAGAGGGCTAGACAAATGGTTCAATATCTACACATTCAGTATTTCCCCCCACACCCTCAAGAAAATCTTTACTAGCTCGGCGGATACTCTCTCTGGATAATAGAAGAACAATATCCTAAAGCAAAGAAAGATCTTAACTCTGTCACTGTCCCCACAGGACAAAGCTTATATGCTCAGCGCAAACACAACTTGGATGGCACTAATAAAAAGGAGCAATTTTAGAATCAGGAAATAGGATCCTTAAAGAGTTATTCATTAAAATTATCGACCTCTGAAGATAATTTCCAAATAGAACTCTTCCCTTCTGTGCCTTTTTCACCAATCTAATCATTAATTGATACTAGGTCCAGTGGTTTCTTCAATTAGTTGTACACACAGTCTTCTGTTGGCAGGAAACTCCAATGGCCACTTGTGGGGGGGAAAAGGAAGAAGGGCAGTAATACCTGCTTCTAGTGAGTTTTCTGCCTTTTAGGTATGAAACAGCTTTCCAAAACACTTTAACCACAACTCTGAGCTCCCCCTGCATTCCACTAAGCAAATGCAAATTAACTTTTTTGTCATTATTATTGGAACGCGAAATCCTCCCAAGACTGGAAAATACCCTGAGGTCTCCTAGAGCATCAACGCTGTGGAGAATTCCCTCCTTTTTTTTTTTTTTTTTTTTTTTTTTTGTGCTTACTCATCCTCATTGGAAACTCTTGAGGTAAATTGTGTTCCACTGTGTAGCACTCCTGCAGGCACCCCTTTTGAACTATATTTGTGTCACAGCCTCCTTTGGGGATGCTGGGACCCCCTGTGCCTTGGACCCACCTCTCCCTGACCATTACATTTCCACTGCCTCTGAAATCTTGCCACCTTACCAAAGAGCGGCCACCCAAGAGTTTGTGAGCCTTGCCCTGCAGTGTGATGCGCTCTGTGGCCCTCACCTCATCTCTACTGCAGAGAAGAGCCACTTGCTCCCTGTTTCTCTCAAAAGGACTGTCTCCTCGAACTATCAGTCTCCTCAGTGGTCATAGGCTTTTACAAAGGTAGGAATGTGTATTGACTTCAAGGTGTTTTTCCTCTTCCACCCTGAAAAAAAGAGCAAGATAAGAATAATTTAAAAATAGGGGGCCCCTGGGTGGCTTAGTCGGTTAAGCATCCTACTCTTGGTTTTGGCTCAGGTCGTGACCTCAGGGTCGTGAGATCCAGCCCCTTGTCTGGCTTTGTGCTCAGAGGGGGGTCTACTTAAGATTCTCTCTCCCTCTCCCTCTGTCCCCCCGCCACGAGCCTGTGCACTCTCTCTCTCAAATAAACAAGTGAACCTTAAAAAAATAATAACAGTTAAAAAATAAAAGCCTGCTTTATAAAGTATGAATTTAGGGAATGAGGTGGGAATGGGGTGAGATAGATTGGAAAGGGAAAATACAGACAGACAAAAACTGGTCCCTCATATATCCTCTTATCTTGATGGAAAATAAAATACAATAGGAAACTTGGAAAAACTATCAGTTATCCAATTAGGGGAGGAAAAAGCATAATACTAATTTGGTTTTACATCCTTCTAACCATTTGTTTTCCATTGCTGGTGGAATATATATCAATGCAACGCAAAATGGAGAGCAATTTGGCAAATATCTGTCTAAATTACTAATGCTCACGCTTTTACCTGGTAATTCTGCTCTAGTAAATTCATTTTGCATTTCAGACTAATACTAAGGGAAGTATCTGAGGAGGCTGCTTTTAGGCAACCGACTTGAACAATGGCAACCTGAAGAAGGTAGAAAGGCCTATAGTGACCCCCCAACCTCCTGGCTGGATACAAATAGGCCCATTAGGCGACCAACCTCAAAATAGCCATTAACCCTAGCTGACCAATGGGTTAATTACATCCGGACACGGGTACCAAAAAAGGAAATTTTCATACGTTCCCATACTTCCTCATTCTCGCCCTTAACTACAGCCCCCCTCCTCTGCCTGCTCACAGTCTGTCCTTTGCTGGCCGGCCCGCTGCTCCCTTGTGGTGTACTCACTACACTTCTATCTCCTTTGTTCTACCTTGGGTGAATTCTCTCACCTCTGGTGCAGCCAGCCTCCAGCTGGTCGGGTTGCCCCACATTTGTTGGCCAACCCCCCCTACACAGTAGCTACAAGGAGATGCAGTGCAGCATTTTTATGAAATAACAAAATAGAAGTAACATCAACAGTCAGCCATTTCAAAAAATATGGTACATCCATATAATATAGTACTTCGTAGCCATAGAAAAGGAGAAAGCTCTTCATATACTAATATTGAGTGCTATCAAGACGTTAAAGCAACATTTTTAAAAGTTTGGACTTTAAAGCTGGATATTGAACAAGGGAAACTTAACCCCTCTGTGCATCATTTTTCTAATTTGAAAGATGAAGATGGTGATCTTGTTCCCCTCATAGAGTTGTTGTGAGGATTGTATGAATAAATACTTGAAGAGGATTAGAATAGGAGCTGACACGGAGGTTAGTGCTGTTTACCTTCCTGAGACAAATTAGTGGCGGGAGGAGGTCAAAACAATGTGAATGGTATGCTTCAGTGTATGCAAAAATGGGAAATACAAGGGCACATTTTTACTTTTGTTTCCATGTAATACATTATGAAGGTTATACAGAGAACCATTAACCCTCATGTTCACGTGGGGAGAACTGGACTGGAGTGAAGAGGAAAAGAAACTTCTCAATGTATGCCCTTGTATGCATTTAAAATCAAGAATAATGTTAATCTGTTATCTATTCAAAATTAAATAGATACAAATAAATAAGAAGTCCTTCCCTGCAGCAGATTTAGAAAAAGTTCACTATGCTTCTGATTCCTTTGCCGCTGTATGAGGGAGCGGTTATTGCCCTCCGATGGAGATGAAAGTCCCAGGTGTCTGTTTGGTCTTCTTTGAGCCCACACTGCTGTGGTTAGGGTGCCTCATTAGAGGTTCACAGTGGTGGAAATCAAAGCTCCCCCGGGTCCTTTGCTTGTGGGGTGGGGGAACTGGTTTTATAGGGTTTGGTTGGGGAAGATTAGTTGTTGTCTAAAAAGGGCTAGGCTGCTCCTTTCCTGTTCTTTTGCTAGAGAAAACAGGTTTTCCCTGAGGTGTTGTTGTTATTGTTGTTGTTTTCTATGTTGGCATTTCTGGCTTGTCTTTTTCAGCTCCAAGTCTGGGCTCTTTGAGGCCAAAAGAAAATACAGGGAATTCACCAGGAGGTCGCTTTTCATATCCTGAGAGTTCTAGCTGGTCTGCTTTCTCTTGACCTTTCTGAGTCTTCTTACGTCTGTTTTAAAGAATGTCCAGGGTTGTAACTGTATTTATCATGAGGAATATGGGAAAGTATGCCTATACCATCCTGAAAACAGAAGTCTTATGTATTTTTAAAGTATCTTCATTGATCAATTTCCTATTAGGGTAAATCTTGATCATTTATATTTGTGGTGCTATTCTGATTTGGCTAATTTTCCAGTATATTCATGCAATAAATTATTCTGAATGGGAAAACCATTAACATAGTTTTGACATGACATTGACATGACAGAATGTGTGTTCAACCATCTTACTCAACCATGATAGTTTCAGTAGGATTTCCTTAATTTTCTCAGATATCCTGGAATATTTTTTTTCATGTTGATAGAGACTATTATATTTTCTTCTAGCTAACCCAGTAGTCAGTGATGTGAGAAACAAAGGCAACCGCCCTCCAACTTGAAAGTATATAATGGGACACTTCTCATGACCCTGGTGCAGCTCTTTCTGCCCGTGGGTCCTGTGCTTTAATAAAACCACGTTTTTGCACCAAAGGTGTCTTAAGAATTCTTTCTTGGCTGTCAGCTCCAAACCCCAACATTTCTGCATCAGTCAGTCTTTTGAAGTTTCTGTTTTATTTCATTGCACTGGAGAAACTGCAGAAGAATGTTAAATTATTTTAATAATGTCAAACTGTTCCCCTAATTTAATCAAACATTGTGTCACTTCCTCATCTCTCCATTCCCCAGCCCACAGCAATCAGGAGTCAAATCCTATGATTAAGGAAACCTGTCATCCTAATATTTCCACATTCAATGGGACTTTTTTTTGGGGGGGGGGGTCCTAAACTTACTAGTTCTCCATGCTTTAATACACATTCATGATCAGTCTTTTTTTTCTTGAACCTCTACACCTTTTTATCTAGGAAGACCCTCTAGCAACTCTTTTGTAGCCCACTGAGTTAATTCCTCTTCCATTCTGCAACCTTCACACATTGGTTTTTATCAGAGTTCTGCCCATACACCCCTGCCTGTCTCCTCCATCCATGTGCTTTTCCTTACTTTGCAAATGTCTTTGTTGAAGAACATGGTTAAACTATCATCGATATGCTGAAATATATATATGGAAGTCATTGACTTTTTTGTACACAGGAAATAAACTTGACCATCACCACAGCAAAATAGAAAATACACAGAAGGTAGCATAATAAGAAATAGACAGTTCCTGGGATGCTAGGGTGGCTCAGTCAGTTGAGGTCTGCCTTCGGCTTGGGTCATGATCCCAGGGTCCTGGGATCCAGCCCCACGTTGGGCTCCCTGCTCAGCGGGGAGCCTGCTTCTCCCTCTGCCTGCCGCTCCCCCTGCTTGGCTCTCTCTCTCTCTCTCACTATGACAAATTAATTAATTTAAAAAAAAAGAAATAGACAGTTCCTAAGGCACTATTCACCATAGATTTCTTGCCTCAGTTCTGACATGTATGCCAGCTATATAATTTCCATCCAGCTCTCCCAGATGTTCTCACACTCAAGATATCCAAAATTGACCTCTCATCTCATGCCCAGAAGCCCTTACCTCCTCTTCTACTCTTTCTTTCAAGTGGTGGCAACCAAGTGTTTTTAGTCAATTCTATTTTAGTCTCCTGAGGGAAGGAAGGCACCACCATCTGAGGGCTTCGCTCTGGTCATGTTCCTCTGTCCATGTTGCCTAATGCCATCTGCTAACCCCAAAGAGTAGGTTGGAGAAATGTAGGCAGTCTTCTCACATTAGAAGACTATTGGTAATACGTTCTACAGCTTATACTTCTCTACTGCCTGAGCTAATACATGAGAACAGATTTGATCAGACAGAGGTATGTGCTCTGACTTATATTTTTCATTCTTCTAAGATAAAAGAGGAGACTTTAAGCCTCTCTCCTGGCACCTGGGTAAAGTGCCAGGTCTCAGGGGGACACCAATTCCCTGCAATGGGGGCATCCATAAGAACATGTGTTGCAAATGTGGTTCCAGCACTCATGGTTGTTCTGAGGACTGGAGTTAAGTCTTCAGTGATAGAGCAAGGAGCCCAGAAACTCTTCCCTTCTTCTCTGTCCTGCCTTAGCCTTCACACAGCTTGCTGCCCACTCCGGGGTAGAAATAAGCAGCAAGGCCAGGTGGAGGAAGGTGCTCGAGGTTCGCCTGTGGTGTGTGTGGAGGGATGGGGTTAACGCTTACTCTGCAAGGCCTACCCAGCTGGAAATATAAGCAGAAAGAGTGTAGCCAGTAAGAGCACAGACTCGGGCACCCAGACTCTGAAAACCACACTGCTTATGCTCGAC
Source organism: Mirounga leonina (assembly GCF_011800145.1). Lineage (NCBI taxonomy): Eukaryota > Metazoa > Chordata > Mammalia > Carnivora > Phocidae > Mirounga > Mirounga leonina. The sequence continues at coordinate 9,646,814 of NW_023270265.1, read as the reverse complement.
TCATCTCTCTGCTGTGTGTTTTTTGATGGGTTACCTAAACTCTGAGCTTTGGTTTTCTCATCCGTAAAATGTAGGTTATTATAGGACCTCTGTCATAGAGTTGTTTCAGGGATTAAATGAGTTTTACTCTGTGTAAAGTATTTACAACAGTGGCCAGACATGTTCAGCTGTTAAAAGCTTTAGCTCTTATTTCCATGGCATCAGGGCTTCTTTGCTGCCTGATTGATGGGCCTAAGAGAATAGTGAACTGTCTTGGAAAATCAACCTCCTTGTATTTTTTTCTTCTCACTATAATTTGTGATTTCAAGAACCTAGAGACCATTTTGGACTGTCCCCTTTCCCTCTCTCTCCACTTAGGCTCCTCATATTTCCAAGCACGTATCCTGCTTACGTGTCCTCAATCAGTCTCCCTTTTCTATGCCTTTTGCTACTATTCTATTTAGGACTTCATTGTTGGTCATCTGAATTACTATTGTCACTTTCTTTTTCTAATCCATCCCCTTCAAATCCATCATCCACTGAGCTGCAATTCTGACCAAATCCTTTCCCTTTAAAACCTTTCACTGGCTCCCCATCAGCAATACAGTGAAGCCCAGGCTCCTATCCATGGCACCCAAGGCTCTGCCCATCTCTTCTCTCCTGTGTTCTGACTTGTCTCACACCCTGTGCCCCAGCAACACTGAGCTGCTTGTCATTCCTTACAAAAACTCCGCTGCCTCTTGTGTCTATAGTTTTCTCAGGTATCCTTGGCAATGATGAAATGGATTGAGTGTGTGTGTGTGTTCATAGGCAGGGATAGAAATGTAGATTTGAGGGAGGGTGCTTTCTGAATTTTTTAAAAATATTTTTATGTTTCTTTCTTTCTTTTTTTTTTTTTTTTAGAAAGGGAGAGAGGCAGTGGGGAGAGGTAGGGAGGAAGGGTTGAGGGAGATGGAGAGAGAGAATCCTAAGCAGGCTCCACACCACACAGAGCCCGACACAGGGCTCAATCTCATGACCCTGAGATCATGACCTAAGCTGAAATCAAGAGTCCGATGCTCAACTGACTGAGCCACCCAGGCACCCATGAATTTTTTTAATTAAGTGCAAGATGAAGTGACAAAATGAAGCACCATCCTCTCAGAGAATACCCCTGAACTCCAATCTCCCAGCTGGGTTAGATGTTCCAGCTCTGGGCTCATTTATCTTTACTTGTTGTGTTATGATTGTCCTAGGCTGAATGATTTGAGAGCATGGGCTCTCCCACACCCCATGCAGGAGTATAGCGTAGATCTTAACTAAGAGTGGAGAGACAAATGAAACTCAAATGACTAAAGAATCTTAACCACAATAATGACCAGAAGAATCTTAGCACATGTCCCCAGCAATGAAATACCTATTCCTTTTCCTGCATTTCCTATTTACTATCCAAGCAACATAATGGGAATTATATTTATTCTGTAATTTCTTTTTACTATCAAGTCTGCCTCATCTATTGATTACTCACAAATAAGCTATTGATATTTAGCATATGAACGAATTTTCCCACTTGGCCAACTGCCATGTAGAATGAAAATGGTGTGCATCTTTAGTAAAGGAGGGAATATTCTGGGTTATATTTTAAGTAATAAAGTCTTGGAAGCAATCACATAAATCATAGGAAGAATGCTCAAATGGATTAGTAATTAGAAAAATGGAAATGATATATTATTTCAGTCTTAATAGCTTAACAAAAATTACAGTGCTGGACACTACCAAATGTTGGCAGAGATGTGGGGATATAAGGATCCTTGTGCATGTTTGATAGTCATGAAGTCTGGCACAGCCAATCAGGTTATATATTTTACTCAGAGTAAATAGTACATGTTCACTGTGAACCTGCCCTTCTGCTTCTGTATATATGGCTTTCTATATATCCTGTAGACAGGGGTCTATTAGTGAACATGGATAAGGATGTTCAATGTTCCTTTGTCTTTGGTGGCAGAAATTTGGAGGCTATCAAGGGGTCTGTATGGAAGATGTGCATAATAAAATACCATGCCATAATCAACACAATAGGCACCAGTGTGGGTAGACTTAGAACTCAAAGTACTGATTGAAAAAGCAATGAGGGGTGCCTGGTTGGCTCAGTTGGTTAAACGTCTGCCTTTGCCTCAGGTCATGATCTCAGGCTCCTGGGATTAAGCCCTGAGTCAGGCTCCCTGCTCAGCGGAGAGCCCGTTTCTCCCTCTCCCTCTCTCTCGCTCACTCTCCCTCTCTCTTGCTCAAATAAAAAAAATCTTTAAAAAAAGATTTAAAAAAAGAGAAAAACGTAATGAGCAGAATGAATTCTATAGCTCAGTGTCATTTATGTACCCCTTCTTGCCTCAGTTTCCTTATCTTTAAGGTTTGGATAATGATAGTACCTGTCTTACAGGGTTTTTGTGAGCATTAAATGAGTCAATGCATGAAAAGCACTTAACTAAATGCCTGGGACATAGTAAATGCTCTGTAATACTAGATATCACTCGTCTGATTTTTATTATACTAATTAGTGGCACATGCAAAGAAAACACAATCTCACATTTGACATAAATGCATAGTAATAAAAAATATACATTAAATCCTTCAGATGTGTTGCTTGTGTGAATGAGAGTAGGAAATAGGGTTAAAAAAAGAAGAAGAAGAAAGACATAGCTATAACAAGAGGAAGTCATGTGTCAGGAATTGAGGAATATGATTAAACCTTATGCACCTGAGTTCCCAAAAAGATAAAAATAAGATATCCAAAGGATTTGCTTCTTGGGAGCATGTAAGTTAAGGTGATTTCAGCTGCAAGTGAAATAATGCCCCTACAAGTGACTTAACCAATAGGAGGTGTTATTATCACTCAAAATAAATATTTGGAAATAGTCCCAGGGTGAGTTCAGTTCTCAATGATAGCACTCTTCTGCTTTCACACTCTGACTTTTCTATCATGGTCATAATAGATGCCATATCTCGGAGTCCAAATGGGAGGGAAAGAGAAGGACTCAACTTAGAGCATCTTTCTTTTAACCAAGAGGAAAACTGCCAGAATGTCCACCAACAACAACCATACCATCAACTCAGACTAAACCCATTACTGAGGATGGATTAGTCACAGCTGTGAGGAAAGGGAAATCTAGTATCTGATGTGGACAGCCTCTCTGGTGGAATGTTGACTCTTCCTATGAGGCAGAAGGGATCGGGAATGGCTGCTGGCTAGGTCCCCAAGAGTGTCTGCCCTATGAGGAAGAGGACATGCGATGTATAAAAAGTGGGTTGAATTCATGCTTCTTGAGTTAAAATCACCACTTTACCATTACACTTCAACCTTATGGAAATAATTCAGCCTTTCTGTGCCTCACTTTCCCTATCTGTGAAATAAAGAATAATAATATTTACCTCATAAGTATGTACTCAATAGATGTTAGCTGTAATTACTATTTATTAGTAATTATTTAAGTGATCAAGGAATTTGTATTCTTTTGGTTCTCCTTTAGGATCCCAGAATAGTCACTTACTTCCAATGGCTATCTTTATGTATTAAAGTTCTTACCTGGGGTGATATTGCCCCTTAGGAGATATCTAACAATGTATTTTTGTTGTCACAATTGTTGGTAGGTGGCAGAGTCCTATGGGCATCTAGTACCAGATAGAGGCCAGAGATGCTCTAAATCCTACAATGCATAGGACAGACCCCACAACAGAGAATTATCCAGTCCAAAATGTTAATACTGTCAAGACTGAAAAACTCTTTTATGTAGGTAACCGAGACTCAAACCAGTAAAAAATGAACATTTTTTAAACCACCTATATCAATCATCGTTTTTTGTCTACAAAATGGAGTTAATGATTCCTTCCTTATAGTATTGTTAAGAAGATTAAAAATCCAACATGTGTACAACGTACCAGAGTGAGCTAAGAGTTCACATCACTGTGGCTCAGTTTCTTCAACTATAAAATAATGGCATAATTATGCTTCAATGTAATGTCACTTGAGGATTAAATAAAATATGCTTAAGGTTCCCAGCACACAGTAGGTAACATTAAGTATCAGTTGCTTTCTTTCTTCTCTTCTCATTAATCTTCAAAAGACAAAACTTTGATCCTCTTAGGTGATTAAATAATTAAGGAGCTACTGAGAAAAAAAATTAACAATGTAACTTAAATAAAACCTGGATCCCTGGAGCTGAGAAGTTCTTTCGCTCTTCAACTGTGAAAAGATAGCACTCATGAATTGTATTAGATCAATTAGGCTGTAGTAAAAATTTGTACATCCAGTTCCAGAGTCAGAAGCATGTATTACAAGAAGGGGGAAAAAAATCAGTACTTATTCTATTTTTCATTTGATTTTTACATGGTTATTACTTCTTTAATGGCATTTATGAAAATTTGCAACATGGAAGTTCCACATGCTTACTGGTCAACTCACTGTAAACACCATTACGCATATTTACTATATAAAACCCATATTATTTATGTAATGAGTCTTGGTAATAAAACAGCAACCAGTGATTCATTTCTCTGTGTTATTTCATGCAGTACACTTTTGAGGTCTGAAATATGGAAAGCATCTTCTTTCAAAAGGAAATACTACAGAGAAGAAAGGCACTATCAGTGTGCAGGTTGAAACCAAATGAGACCTGAGGCTAATAAAAGCTCTGAAGCTTGACCTTGCAGCCATCCTCACACCTTGCATAGTTTCCAACTCAGACAAGGCCTAATGACTGACATAAACCATGCTCAAATCCCGTTACTGCTTAAAGATTTCAAAATGCCACCCAATAAAATGGAAGAGAACCTGTGCATCCACATGTAGGAAATAAAGATAAAAATTGGGTGAAAAATGTGTTGGTTAGCATCGGTGGGGGAGGGGATGGAGGGCCCAAGACAAGGCACCAGATATAAGCAGTAAAATGGAAGAGAAAAGCTCACTGTGACCATTTTAATTGCCATGGAATTGAGCCAATAGGGTTAATAAAACCAGCCAGAGCTTTCAGTGTTTTAACTTTTGTGATTCGTACTATTTTGTCTGCTTTTTATCTTCTGTAATGATCACAAAAGCAGGAATCCAGTAAAACGAGAAATATGCAAAGCACTATAGAGTACATGGGTCATATTAGCTGACAAAATAAATACTAATGATTTCTTTTTTCCTTCCTTTTCTGTTTATCTCTAGTGTCAGAGAACTTACAGATACCACCAACCATCATCTCCTTTACATTTTTAGATACATTTTTCTCTTAGGGATTCTGCTTTATATTGAGCTAAAACACATTTCTTGTTTTTTGTTTTTGTTTTATCCATTGGTCCTAATTCTAACCCTGGAGTTCGCACGACAAACCTTGAGTAGTTTGAAGAAAAAAATCCATACTCCTAATACATCAATTTATCTCTTAACTAAACATTTCCATTCCTTGTGATATGTCAAGTTTCCTTACTGTTCCCGCTATATTCTCTTCAGATTTTTCCAGGTAGCTGTGATTTTCTTAAGAGAGTCATATTCTGAAACAAAAGAAGTATTTGAAGGGTGACCTGAAGCAGCACTTCTTAATTCTCAATGTTCTAATCACTGGAAGGTCTTATTAGGATATAAATTCTGATTCACTAGGTAGGGTGAGGCCCTAGATTCTTCATTTCTAGTAAGCTGACCTGAGATGCTAAAGCTTCTAGTAGGCCAACAACTATTTGAGTAGGGGAGGTCTAAAAATGCAGAGTAGAATATATTAATTTCCTCATTCTGAGTACTATTCATCTATCAATGCAGTGTAAGACACAAATTTATTTTGCACGTGGAAGGGCCCCATCACCTTTCCTGTAATCTGTTAAGAGTAGTTTTTCATTTACTCATTCATTTTGTTTTAGCCATATTGTATGTTCTCAGAAACATGAACATTACTATTAGGTAAATAGAGCGCACCATCCTTCATTACTCTGGGCAACCCTTGAACCAATGTGCTCACTTTGCCATTGGTGTCGATTAGCCTTTAAATTTTAAATTGAAATTCACTCTCCTCCTGCACTGATCTGTTATCTCCAAGCAACCCACCCTACACCTAAGTGCTCAAGACCAAAAATTTGGAAGGTACTTAATATTTCCCTCCACATCATATCCTTAGTTAATGAATTTATTGCCAAGGCCTAATGATTATACTTCCTAAGTACCTTGTAGTATTACACATGCTGCAGATGTTAAAGTTGCTTTCTCCAAGGAATCTCCCTCTTCTTCCTTATGACCCACATCCACAACCACATCAATACCCAACCAGTTGGCTTCTTCCCCTCAGTTCTCTCAGAGATACCCATGCTTCATCTCTCTTAATCTTAGCATATTTATGATTATTGAGGCTTTATACATTTTCATTCTCCACTATCACTGCCAAGACCAGCAGAGTCTAGAACAGAGAAAAGGTCTAACAAGAATCTATTGAATGTTCAATAAATATTGAAAACCTGTGCTTGATTTAGTACTCTCTGTCTGTATCTAGGTGAATTGCATTGACATTCATTTGGAATGAAGCCTAACTTCAGTTGCTTATCACATACAATTATTTTGCAGTTATAAATGCCTTTCTATAAATGGAGATCATTAAAAATGACTTTACCTATTAATATGTGAAATCTTTTTAAATGATGCTTTAACCCGATTAATGTTAGTTAATAGCATTCACATATAAAATCTTTCACTTGTTTGTAATTATAAAAATAAAACAATAATCACAGCCCAGCATATTTTAGATTTTAAAAGATTATGCTGAAGCCCAGTTTTTATTGATACATGGAAGATGGATGATCTACATCATTTTCTGGAAACACTTTATCTTTGCTCTCAAATAAATAAATAAATAAATAAAAATGAAAATGTTGTGTTGGAATCAGTTGTCCATGAAGATTGTGAACCAGGAGTTAGATGATCCACTATCCCCGTCTGCCCAACACCTAGGGGCTTCTTAGAATGGGGGACTTTCAGTGCTAAAACAAGGATAATCTTGGGCAAACTAGAATGGTTGGTCATGATGGCCAGTATTGGCTAGACCTGGGATCTAGCATCCTCTTATAAGGCCCACCTAACTCCAAAGTCTGTAACACCCTGGCTTATTAAAGAAGTCACAAAAGCAGGGGCAGCTGCTTTCTAGATACAAAGAAGAAATTTGATTTGGCAGGAATCATTGGCCAATCTGGACCTTCCAAAAGATTGATTCCTTCTTACTTTATATTGGGCTCATTGCCATCTAAGCCCAGCCATAGTGGAAAGACACACTTTTTTTTTTAAAGCCGAAGACTTATTTTCTTCTATTTATGAGGAACCAGATTCTACCCTTTTCTGTAATGTCAGCCATGGCAGCCATCTGATGGTAATAATTTAACCATCTGCAACTGCAATCATTTAGTAAACTGTTTGCAAAAAATAAACCATAAAATGAAATGCAAATTGGATGAATTCAGAGGCACATATTTCTCTAATTAATATTGCTTCCTTAGGGAATTATAGGTTCCTTTTGGCAATATTCATTTTACTGAAATCTTCTCTGAAAATGCCATTTAAAGAGTGGAACATTAAATTTTTAGAAGGAAATAACATGGTTTCTTCAGAAATATCTCCACCTTAAGTCTGTAAGTTTAAAACAGGATTCTTTTAAGGAAAGAAGTTTAGGTACAGGGTCCTTTCTCAAAAGAGAGAAAAGAAATATTGAATTGCTTCCTAATGCCTAATGGATGAAATTCAAAGTGTTTAGTCTGGTTTTCAAAGGCCTCTTGAGGTGGTGTGGAAGTAACAATTCCAAAGTCTTTTCACCATCTCTCTGAAAACTTTTCCATTTCTGCCTGGTGGGTCCACATCTCTTTTTCAGACACTAACAGCACTGTGTCTTGCACATAGTAGGAACTCAATAAATATAGATTGGATGGATGAATAAAAGAGATATAATTGGAGTCAAGTTTTTACTCATGAGTTTTTCCTTATACAGAATATATTCTTTTTTTTCTGTTCATATAAGCTCATCTTTTTTACTAGAACTTCTCTGATGTCTTTTAGTTTGGACATGTTATCATTTAACAAATTATTGTTTTAAGTGTTCAGACATATGGTGTAGGCTATGTGCTTTTTAATTACTTTTAGTCATGCTTCTAGCCCCCCATTTAGACCTTAAACCTCTTGAGGGAAACGTCCAGTGAATGCTGCTGAGTATATGCATATCTTGTTTTATTGAACTTTGCTTTAATGGGCTTTGCAGATACTGTATTTTTTACAAATCAAGGGTTTGTGGCAACCCCAAGTCAAGCAAGTCTATTGGTGCCATTTTTCCAGCAACATTTCCTCACTTTGTCTCTGTCACATTTTAGTAATTCTCAATATTTCAAGCTTTTTGAAAAGTATTATATTTGATATGGTGATGTGTGATCTGTGATCTTTGATGCTATTATTGTCATTGTTTTGGGATCTCACGAACTGTACCCATATAAGACAACTTAATCAATGTATGTGCATGTTCTGACTGCTCCACTGACCAGCTGCTACCCCTTCTCTCTCCCTCTCCTCAAGGCCTCCCTATTTCCTGAGACACAAAAATATTGAAATTAGGCCAATTCATAACCCTGTGATGGCCTCTAAGGGTTTGAGTGAAAGGGAAAGTTACATGTCTTTCACTTTATATCAAAAGCTAGAAATGATTCTTAGTGAGGAAAGCATGTCAAAAGCTAGGCCTCTTGTGACAAACAATTAGCCAAATCATGAAGGTAAAGGAAAAGTTTATGAAGGAAATTAAAAGTACTACTCCAGTGAACACATGAATGATAAGAAAGCAAAACAGTCTTATTGCAAAGATGGAGAAAGTTTTAGTGGTCTAGATAGATCAAACCAGTCATGACACTCCCTTAAGCCAAAGCCTAATCCAGAGCAAGGCCCTAACTCTTCAATTCTATGAATGCTGAGAGAGGTAAGGAAGCTGCAGAAGGAAAGTTTGAAGCTAGCAGAGGTTGGTTCATAAAGTTTAAGGAAAGAAGTGTCTTCATAACATAAAAGTACAGGGAGAAGCAGCAAGTACTAACATAGAAGCTATAGCAAGTTATTCAGAAGATCTAAGATAATTAATAAAGGTGGCAATACTAAACAACAAATTTTCAAAGTAAATGAAATAGCCTTATATTGGAAGATATCATCTATGGCTTTCATAGCTAGAGAGAAGCCAATGCCTGTCTTCAAAATTTCAAAGGACCTCTTGGTAGCGGTCATGTAGCTGGTGACTTGAAGTTGAAGCCAATGCTCAATTACAATCTGAAAGTCCTAGGGCGCTTAAGTATTAAATCAGGGTGCCAGGGTGGCTCAATTAGTTAAGCATCTGCCTTCAGCTCAGGTCATGATCCCAGGGTCCTAGGATCAAGCCCCATGTCCGGCTCTCTGCTCAGCGGAAGCCTGCTTCTCCCTCTCCTTGCTGTTCCGCCTTCTTGTACTCTCTCTCTCTGTCAAATAAATAAATAAAATCTTTTTTTAAAAAAAGAACTATGTTAAATCTACTCTGTTTATGCTCTATAGATGGAACAAACAAAGCTTGGATGACAGCACATCTGTTTACAACATAGTTTACTGAATATTTTAAGCCCACTATTGAGACCTACTGTGAAGAAAAGAAGATTCCTTTCAAAATATTACTGCTCACTGATAATGCACCTGGTCACCAAAGAGCTCTGATGGAGATATATAATGAGATTAATGTTTTCATGGCTGCTAACATAACATCCATTTTGCAGCCTATGGACAAAGGAATAATTTTGACATTCAAGACTTATTATTTAAGAAATATATCTGTAAGGCTATAGCTACCATACATTGTGATTCCTTTGATGGGTCTGGGAAAAATAAATTGAAAATTTTCTGGAAAGGATTTACCATTCTAGATGCCATTAAGAACATTCAGGATTTATAAGAAGAGGTCATATATCAATATCAATAGGAGTTTGGAAGAATTTGATTACAACCCTCATGAGTGACTGAGAGATTCAAGGCTTCATGGAGGAAGAAACTAGAAACGTGGTGGAAATAGCAAGAGAACTAGAATTAGAAATGGAACCTGAAGATGTGACTGAATTGCTGCAACCTCATGATAAAAGCCTAGCAGATGAGGAGTTGCTTCTTATGGGTGAGCAAAAAAGGGTTTTTTTTTTTTTTGAGATGAAATCTAGTCCTGGTAAAGATGCTGTGACGATTGTTGAAATGACAAGAAAGGATTTAGAATATTTCATAAACTTAGTTGATAAAGTGCCATCAGGGTTTGAGAAGATTGACTCCGATTTTGAAAGAAGTTCTACTGTGGATAAAATGCTATCAAACAGCATCTCAAGCTACAGAGAAATTGCTCATGAAAGGAAGAGTCAATCAAAGTGGCCAAGTTCATTGTTGTCTTATTTTAAGAAATAGCCACAGCCATCTAAACCTCAGCAACCACCACCCTGATTAGTCAGCAGCCATCAACATCAAGGCGAGACCTTCCACCACCAAAAAGATTATGACTCCCTGTAAGTTCAAATGATGGTTAGCCCTTTTTAGGAATAAAGTATTTTTATTAAGGTATGCACACTCTTTTTTAGATGTAATGTAGCTGCACACTATTAATAGACTACAGTATATGGTAACATAATTTTTATATACACTGGGAAATAAAAAAATTCATTTGACTTGCTTTGTTGTGATATTCATTTTATTGCAGTGGTCTGGAACCAAACATGCAATATCTCTGAGGAATGCCTGTGTTTAGAAGTTTTATCCCAGAATTTGCCCATGTTATCATTGCCAAGATGGCAGATTGTCTCTGATTCTCCCCGTCCCATGTTCTACTCTGTCACTCCTTTCCTTTTTCTAGCTTCAAAATATCCCAAACTACGTCTTCCCTTGCCCAAAGGACTTTATGGTGAAAATTTGCCTCTCTCTACTCTTTCTTTTCCCTGTTCTACTCCCTAACTCAAATTCCTGTTTAAATATATAATTGCTACCAAAAAAGTAGAAGAATTTGTTTAAATTATAAAGTGCTCACCAAGGTTAATGACACACCTGGAAGTGTTTTCATTTTTAAAAGTCCATTATTAAACCAAATACATGTCTATATAGTAAATTTTCAAGTACTGGGAATTGATAGTTTTCAGAGTTTGATGGTGTGGATGGATGAATGAATGAATGAGTGTGTGTGTGTCTGTGCATGTGCGTGCTCTCTAGGGGACAGATATTTCTCTTCTTTCATTAGCAAAGTCTGAAACATGAGTAAGGATTAAGAAGTGGTGAGAGGGCATGGACCAATAATGGCTGGTAATAGAGAAAAATCTTAATTGAACCTTCAATTAAGTGGATTGTTAATGGTGAGGAGGAAGCTTTGCTACATCTTGCTTTTAGTCAAAAGGGAGAAATTTAAGGGAAGAAAATAATCACAGGAAGATCGTTGTTTAATTCTTGGGAGTACTCTACTGAGGTCAGAATATATTCACTTAATAGTCTACATTTTCTATTTCCCAAATTCTGACAATTGGAGTAGATGTCCTAAATGATGACCCTGAGCCCCAACATAGGCTGTAATGATGAGACAATAAGATAATGTGGGTGAAAGCATTTTGTGAATTATAGTACACTGTGCAAATATAAGGAAGACCTTTTAACACATACCTATCTCTAAAAATTAGTATTTCTTTGTAAAATTGTGACTCCCTCTCTAGGGAATTATTTAATGTGGCTAGATGGCCATGTTTTAAGAATGCTATAGAAAAAGTTTCTTAAAGGGTCAGAGGTCTGCCTGAATCACTTCCATTATTCCTTCCATCTCTGCTATTTCATAATATATAACATGAGTGGGAGAAATACTATTTTAACAATTAGACTCTTGAACATGAAACAAATGTAAGTGCTTTCTATTAGCACCCCACCTGCTTTCTGCCAAGAGATTCAGTCTTGAAAGTGCCAGGTGATGTGATCTATGCTGGTGAATCTCCATCAACTTGAGATATATAAATCAGTTTCAGTTCTATGCTTCTCCATACTTGATACTCCCTTTTCACCAGTCACTGATCTCTCCTAGGCATCAAGTGGCCACCACTGCCAGTCATAACAGTGAGGACTAGGCCCAGGGTTAGCTTTCAGGATTCGCTATCTAGAGGGAGTAGTTCCCTGAGTGCTGGTAGGATGCCCAGTGCTAGTCCATAGCTCATGTACTCATAGCACAAGAGATCCTTGTTACTGGTGGAGATGGATGGGTAATGGTGGGCATTTCAAAAATAGACTTATTTCCAGTTTAGCTCCCTCTGCTTTAGGGATCATCTAAGAGATTGAGATGGAAGCTCATTGCAGCTCAAGACAAGCAACCTACCATAGCATTTCTCTAAAGAACCTCACTTTGTCTGGTACCCAGAGCTATATTCAAAACAGTACTCCAGGGGCGCCTGGGTGGCTCAGTCGTTAAGCGTCTGCCTTCGGCTCAGGTCATGATCCCAGGGTCCTGGGTTTGAGCCCTGCATCCGGCTCCCTGCTCGGCGGAAAGCCTGCTTCTCCCTCTCCCACTCCCCCTGCTTGTGTTCCCTCTCTCGCTGTGTCTCTCTCTGTCAAATAAATAAATAAAATCTTAAAAAAAAAAAAACAGTACTCCAGCTGGTATGGTACAGCTACTGACAACCAGAGCAGATAGATGCTGGCCAGAGCAGTGGAATGGAGTCTGTGCCCATCATAACCCTTTATTTCATGGTTCATGGGGAGTCCTCTCAGAATGGTGCTAAGGGAGGGGCTAGGAATTGGGAGGCACTCAGGGCCTAGTGCAGCTGCTGTTTTTCTGTCAATCAAAAGGATCTCCATTTTAATAATCAGCTGAGACATACTGGGCACACCAGCTAGGTATTAGTCCTGCCAATACCCTGGTCATCCCTGGGGAGACAATAGATCCACATTCTCCACTGTCATTCACAACTGCAACCCTTGGGAACCTTTGGTATCTCCTTCCATAAAGGACAAGGGCAGTGGTCTGGGGACTCACTCTAACAATGTGAACATAGGGGAATTACAGCATAGGCTAGCTTCCAAATCCCAACTTCTCCATTTACTAGCTGTGTGACCTTAAGGAAGCTACTTAACTGTATCTCCAGTCCATTATTTGTGAAGTCAAAATAACAATTCCACACATATGGTGCTATGAGGATTAAATTAGTGAATATGTGTAAAGTAATTAGAATGGTGCCTAGCACAGTAAATACTGTGTAAGTATAAGCTGTCATTACTTAGTCACTCTTGCCCAAAGGTATGAGTATCTCTGAAACTACTAATCTCATACCTTACCTGGTAACTAGTACTGTGGACCCCCTCATACACATGTATACCTCTAAACCTTGATGGGTTCCTCTCGTATTTCTTTTATATCCATAGTTGGCACTTAGTCCAGTGAGGACAAAAAGGCCAAGGTTCTATATTGCTTTCATTTTTGTATGCCTTCTTTTAATTCTTAAATTTATATTGATATTTTTCAGAAGTTTGACTAGTCTTTTCCTCTCTTCTGGAACAAGGGATGGAAAATGTTGTATTTCATTGTGCCTATGTGACAGTCTAAATGATCTCATTCCCAGAGCAAGGCTAATTTAGTCTCACAGTATAGAGGACCATTGCACTGAGTGGTGCTCTGTCTCTATGAGAAGGAAGCCTCCATCCTATAGCCTTGGAGGGATGAGCGTCAACAGTGATACAGTATGGTGTGCAAAATGAAGCATCCATTCATACTCATATTAATGGAAATTTTGGCTCCACAGTTCTCTGCCCCATGCTAAAGCAATGTTCTCAATCGGTCAATTGTTTGGATTTATGAGCTCTTCCCATCTTCTTCCACAACAGATACTACAGAATCTTCATTCTCCCAGATTTTTAAATAACTGGCAAAGTCCTGGAGTGAAGAAAGAGGTAAGAGATGTATATACTGGAATTGTAAACAGTAGGAAGGAACTAATTGACCTAGATCAGTAATAATACTTGAGAGGGAACTACCTATGTGAATACCTACCCAGGTCATGTATGAGTTAGAGGAAGAGAAATTACTAAGAATTAATCTGCTTTTAGTTTCTGTAATCCTAAATGTTACTAATTTAAATATGAGTTATTGACTCCTATTAAGTGTACATTGAGGTGGGGGACCACAGAAAACATCAAGCGAATCTGATTCTTGGTAGGTCTGGCAAAGATATTGGGAGTGTGTTCACCTTAGGAACATAGCATATGAATACTCTTTGTGACTTTTTTTGGTTGTTATGTGTATTTCTTCTATTGCATAAAAAATATAGTACATTTTCAGTCTACTGTTGGGCCAGATGTTTATTTTGATTATCATAATAGACATGATATGATCAGGTTTCTTTGTTCTTTTATCCAGCTCTGAATGGACCAATACCTATAAACCTTCCCCCTCCCTGTTATTCTGTGAGATATAACATGGTACACTCTGTCAGAAATTGAGTCTGGAATTTCCTGAGCATCTATATACTCATTCTTTTTTTCTGGATGTGCTACATGAGTCATCCTTTGACTAGAAAAGCAAAATTAAGGTAGCATTTGAGTGATTAAAAGTATAGGAAAAAAAATTAGGTTTTTACCAAAAGGACCAATTCTCATATTAGTTTCTCTCTCTACATATAATATATATGAAAATATAATATATACAAATAGATGATATATATGAATAGATAATACATACAAATATATACATATATAATATATGAATATATTTAATATATGTGGATGTATTTAATATGGATTTAATGAATATATATTCATATATTCACTCTAGATCATATATATTATATGTATATAATTTTTTTAACCTATGATGACTCTCATTCTAGCTCTAAACCTCAGATTCCTCATCTATGGAATGTAGTACTTGGACTAATTTATTACTCGTCATCTTCTAGCTCTCTAAGTTCTATGGTTCTATGCATCATGGTAAAGTATTAATTTTTTCAGCAGCCAAGAAACGAAGTTCTATCTGGCTCAGTACATTGTGAGAAAGTTGTAGATGCTTTACTTCCTTTCCCACTCTACATGGTATATGTAAATATTTCATGAAAGCCACCAATTGCTGAAGAGGCAGTTTATCCTGATAATTCATTAGTAGTATTTGCTCAATGTGATAAAACTCAGTGTTTTATACTGTTCAAACAAGGACTATTTTGTATTTTATTTTGATATGGCTTTATGGGGATAGAATAACATTTTTGTCCAACAAATCTATAGGAAAATGCAAGGGCTCATTGTTTGGGGCTCAGTACAATCCCGGCTGGCAATTCCCTTTATATAGCAGTGTATTAACTTAGCTTATTAATGTACAGTTCGTAGATTTTACCTCTCTCTTTTCATTTTATTTATACTCTTGAATGTCTACTCCAGATTATAATTATGTCCCTAAATCTCAGTATCATAATGCACACCAATTGCCTTACTATAAATCAAATCTACAAAAGCCAGTTTTGTTTAAGGAGGGCTTTTTCAGGTTGGAGAAGAACTTCCTGAGAGTATGTAGACAGCACAATATGGGATGATAGGTAATGCTTGCTTCCAAAAGGTTTCTGATTTTTTTCTGCTGTGACTTATTTGGTTGCCATAACACCCTATAATAATCATCTCTATAAATGAGGGAGGAAGAGAGGGAAAGAAGAAAGGGAAGGAGAGAGGAGGAGGAGAAGAAGGAGGGGGAGGAAGAGGAGGAGAAAGGAAAAGGAAGAGGAGGAGGAGGAGGAGCACAAGAACAAGGAGGCTTATTATTTTCTCAAGAATTCCTTGTAAATGAGTGGACTAGAAGATAGCTTAACTGAAACTCCTGAGGGATTCCAGAATCCTTTGACAGAGTTTTGCCCCATTCCAGAGAAAACAAAACAACAAGACTAGACTGATGAAGAAGCTGCAGTTCAATCAAGTATGTGGTCAGCATGCACATTAACAGATCTTTCCTTAATAGAGGTTTTATTTATTCATCCCATAAATGCATATCATGGGACAAAGTAGCTATTCTCCCTGTTCAATTTTTAAGATTGTCAGCTGTGGTGCATTTGGGAAACATGCAGACCTAAAACCAGCAAGCAGATCAGTGCTAGATGATTTTCTTACCCAGTGAGTTCATGTTTCATGGTACTTTTTTGGCTACCCCAAATGGCTGGAGAGCTGATAATATTAATAAAATGTGTTTATTTATTTAACAAATATTTACTGAACACCTCCTACATACTTGGCACTGTCAGGGAATAAAGTTATCCCTAACTTGACAATCACAGTGTCAATGGATGTGATGGCAAATTGTATGTCAACTTGCTTGGGACATGGGGTGCCCAGATATTTGGTTAAACATCATTCTGAGTATGTCCGTGAAGGTGTTTCTGCATGAAATTAACATTTAAATGAGTAGATTGAGCAAAGCAGATTGCCTTCCCCAATATGGGTAGGTCTCATCCCGTCAGTTGGAGGCCTGAATAGAACAAAAGGCTGAGTAAGAAAGAATTCTCTCTTTTCATCTGGTTGTCTTCAAACTGATACATTGGTTTTTTTCTTGCACTCACTCAGGCTGGTACATACACCATTGGCGCTCCTAATTCTCAGGCCATCAGTCTTGGACAAGAACTCCAGGTTGCAGACCACAGGTTGTGGGTCTTCTCAGCTTCCATAATTAGTTGAACCAGTTCCTTATAATATCTATCTATCTATCTATCTATCTATCTATCTATCTATCTATCATCTATCTATCCTATTTGTTCTGTTCCTCTAGAGAACCCTGACTAATACAATAGAGAAGTACAGATATACACAATCCTAGCCCTATATCAATTATTATTTGTGAGTCATGTGATAACAGATATAAACAGAGTGCCTTGGGACCCCATAAGTGGAAGTGAATGCTTTATTTGAGTGGTCCACAGGAAAGGATTCATAGAGGAGGTGACACTGAGCAGGTTTTTTTTTTTTTTTTTAATTTTCTAGGAGAGGTAGAATATTATGTTCCAGGTACAAATATATGAGTCATCCATTTTATCCATTTCTTCAAGGAATGATGAGAGGTTCAGAATGGTTAGATTTTACACTGTATAGGGAAATATCAGAAAGATGTATGGGGTATTTGCAAAGTGAAAGTCCCATATTGTATTCCACAAGGAATGCACGGCATGCTTGAATCTAGTCAAACCAGACCTATGTTTTTGGAAACTGAGTATCATTGCCTGGTTGCTTAATTTACCTGTAATGAATAACCTTGTTACAAGTTCCTAAGAATTCTATCTTCTGTAAAATATTCCCCACCTTTCCCTACTCAAACTATCACTTTTTTTACCTAGATAACTGTAAGCATCTTCTGTCTCAGCCAACACCTTGATTTCAGCCTTGAGACCCTAATGAGAGGACCTAGTTGAGCACTTCTGGAGTTCTGACCAACAGAAACTATGAAAGAATAAAATTGTATAGTTTTAGCCTGCCGAGTTTGTTACAACAGCAATAGAGAATTAATCCACAACTGTCTGGTTTTACGTAAGAAAGTTTGTGTTTTAAAAAAAATAATGTAATTCTCAATAGGAACATATTAGGGAATATAGCAAAAGCCTGGGCCAATGGTAACAGTATTTTGGATTATTATAGTGGGAGTAGAGAAATAGAAAATTGTCTGGATTTAAACATTGGGAAGTAAGAGCTTCCAAACTGGTGGTAGATCATATATTCTAGGAGAGGAAAAGTAATATGTCCACAATTAGTTTTTGGTGTCAGGCTTGAGCAACTGGTAAATGCTGTTTTCAGCCAAGGAGAGGGGTACCCTCTAGGGAGCACAGGCTGAGTAGGAAAGATTTCAGCATTCAACTGACTAACTGACTATATATATATGTATATGTATATGTATATGTATATGTATATGTAGATATATAAAGCTATACACACACACACACATATATATAATTTCTTGAAAGAAATACTGTGCTTGTGGGGAAAAAAAAAACCCATTTAACTTTGCAAATATACCTCTCCTGAACTATTCACCCACTGTTCTTTATTTTGAGCTACAAAAATGTTCCAATGCCTTTTTTATATTTCAACCTCTGAAAATCACAGATTTGCCCTTGTTTCTCCACAAAAATTAGCAAACTCTTTAAATTCATTTACTCAATCCAGAAGTACATATCTTCAGACTAATTATTAGGAGAGATTAAGTATACTTTTTAAATATTCAGGGTGACATATTTATCTAGAGAAATTCTCACCAAGTACATTTACCGGTGGGAAAAATAATGGGAATCAAGCCCCTGGAACTGCATATCAACCATGGTCCAATTTTCCAGTTTTCTGAGTTGAACAGTTTAGTGCCCCTCAAAACATGAGACTATTTCACTTAGTTTGGCTTATAACAATAATAATATGATATATTAATGACAACATATTGTTATAATATATAATATATTATATAATTAGTATATAATTTATTATATAGAATATAAAATGATATGCTATATTAATTATATCATTATACTATTATCTTTATTATACAATATTAATTATATGTGACACATATGTTATATATTATATGTGAGATGCATATATATATGAGATATCTATGTTATATTCAATGTTTTATTGGTCTCAGCAATTCTTTCCTTTACTCTTTCCATAGACTAAAGACCCTCGGAAACAGGAGAGTGTAAGGTGAAGGGAATGCTCACTGGTATTAGCTTTCATTTGAGTCATGCATTGATTTGGTGGTTATGTGATTTTGGGAAGTGATCTCTCTATACTTCAGTTTATTCATACATATCATGGGATAAAATAATAACTAACTCAATGTATTCTTGCTTAGTTCTAAATGAGTTAATGCATGCAAACCCTTAGCACAGGGTTTATCACCTAGAAAGCATTCAGAAACATTCTTGTAGCTATCCCAGAGATTATCTGATCGAACCCATTTAATTGACAGATGAAGAAATTAAAATACAGATGGTGAAATCTTTATGCATACTCACATGCACTAAATCTAGGTTTCCTGAATCTCAACTGAGAACACTGAGATACGAGGCTGCTGATAGCTGCCCTGTTTGTGCTTGAAAGTAGCATGAATCAGAATCGCCTGGAGCTGAAATCCAGATTACTAGGCTCAACCCTCAGAGTTTCTGATTCAGTAAGGGTTCTAGCAAGTTCTTGGATGAAGCTGCTGCTGCTGACTCAGGCATCACATTGTGAGAATTAGTGAAGAGGAAGCAAAGAGACCAGTTGAGGTGTATCTCAAAGTGTGCTGACATCAAGGATTTAAGGGGTAAGATAGATCAGAACTTAATGACCTATGGGACGTGGGAGAGAAAGATGAATGTTGAGATAGCTGTTTTGGACAGCTAGGAAAATGTTATTAATTTAGATTAGGGAAACAGTAGAAGTAATGGTTTGGGAGGTGATTGTGGCCTTAATTTAAGATGGGCCAAATGGGGTGACGTGCCTGTAGACTGAAGAAGAGGAAGAAGCTTTAAGTAATCAGTTAAAAAAATTTTATAATCTATAACTTTGGGAAAAGCACTGAGCTAAAGCCTGTAGTTGTATATGTGTGTGATCACTGAAAGTGTGGAAGTGAAGGAAACTGTATACATGGAAAAAGAGGGGTCAGAATAAGAACATCACTGTTGAATAGGAGCACAGAGTAGATAAAATGAGAGACTAAGAAATGTTTGTCAGGGGCGCCTGGGTGGCTCAGTTGGTTAAGCGACTGCCTTCGGCTTAGGTCATGATCCTGGAGTCCCGAGATCGAGTCCCGCATCGGGCTCCCTGCTCGGCAGGGAGTCTGCTTCTCCCTCTGACTCTCCCCCCTCTCATGCTCTCTCTATCTCATTGTCTCTCTCAAATAAATAAATTTAAAAAAAATCTTTAAAAAAAAAGAAATTTTGTCAAACACAGAATTAGGGAAGAGCAGTAGGGTGAATGGCCAGAGATGAATTTCATGAAGATGTTGGTCCCCATCAGCAGAAACTGCATCTTAGAATACAGGGAAAAAATTACATCTATATGACTTAAGGATTTCAGAAGATTCATGGGATGGAAGCCAGATAGTGGGTGATGTGTCCTACCCATGCCTTTGCTAGGGAGCTACAGCAGCTTAATTTAAAAAAGAAATTAGATTATGATGAACTCTGCATTCACTCCAAAACCCCAGTCATATTCTCATTTGCCTACTGAATATCTCTCCTTGGATGTCTCGCATTTAAAGACTTCTTGAGTCTTTCAGGTCCATGTCACTTAAAAATTGAAAAGGCCCACAGATAAACTGATTATCTGAGCTCATTCTCAAGCTGACAGTGGCATGGAACATCCAAACTAGAAATCTGAAAACACATGTAGATTTTTTTCTATTACTATCCAACTCCAGTTCCTAATGATTCTCATAACGGTCCTGCCTCCCTAACAATTATTATATCCACCTGCTTGATGCTACCAACTTTGTCAGATTTAAGTACGGCTTGTATTTCTGCAATTGACACTTACCATGTTACTCTGCCTCTAATTCCAGTCCCTTCCAATCTGTCCATCACACAGCTGACAAGGTGATCTCTCTAAAAGGGGAATCTGCTCAGGCCCCTGACCTTAGGTAAATTCAAAATGGTTTCGCCTATCCTACAAGGGCTTCCTTTCCTCCCCAGCTTTAGTTTACTTTACAATTCCTTTCACAATGTGAACTACTTATAGATGAAAATAGTTCCTATAACTACAATAGAAGCTGATATTTAGTTTCCACTGTGTCATAAACTCTGTTAAATACTCTACATATATTATAATATTTAATCCTTAGCATATCCCACTGTACCCCATTTCTGCCCCTCTAGGCCAGCAACCAAATTAAGATCTCAGACACTATTCCTTTTTTTTTTTTTTAAGATTTTATTTATTTATTTGACAGAGACAGAGATAGCGAGAGCAGGAACACAAGCAGCGGGAGTGGGAGAGGGAGAGCAGGCTTCCTACCGAGGAGGGAGCCCTATGTGGGACTCAATCCCAGGACCCCGGGATCATGACCTGAGCCGAAGGCAGACACTTAACGACTGAGCCACCCAGGCGCCCTCTCAGACACTATTCCTAAAGCCCAGGCCCAACTTAAATAGGGCCATCCAGAGTAGATAGCCAGGTCTTAGAATCTTAGACCCAGTTCTATTATTGATTAGGACTTAATGGAAGGCACAATTTGGGAGGCTGGCTTTTATGCCTATCATCTCATATTCTTGGGTCGGGCTAAAAGGAAATATCATCTAAAAAGAATATACCAGTTGGATGAAAACTGGAAGAGGATTTGCATTTTCAATTCTGTGAATAAATTTCAACAACTTTTGATAATATGCATTTCTATTGTAGATTAAGAAATAAATAGGACATTTAGGTGACTGCACAAATACATATAGGTTAAATAGGATTCAGACAGAGTCATTTGTGTGTCTTTATAATTTACTTTTTATGGCTTTCAATATTTTTCTTATTGAGATAAAATCTAATTGTGAACTACATATATCTTGTAAGTATAGTACAATGAGCTTTGGCCCATGTAATCCACATCCTAATCTTGATTGCTGTTACAGTGCTTTGTCATAAATTTTGAAGTCAGGTAGTATAAATCTTTTGTTTTTCTTCTTCCAAGCCATTTTGTCTAATTTAGGTGATTTGTATTTCCATATGAATTTTAGAATCAGCTTTACAATCTCTACCAAAAAAAAAAAAAAATCCTGCTGGGATTTTGATTGGTATTTCAATTAATTTAAGAACAATTTAAGATAATTGACATCTTTATACTATTGGGACATCCGATCCATAAATATGGAGTACCTTCTTATTCAGTTAGGTTGTCTCTAATTTCTATCAGAAATGTTTTAGGGTAGGAGGGATGGGGTGGCTGGGTGATAGACACTGGGGAGGGTATGTGCTATGGTGAGCGCTGTGAATTGTGCAAGACTGTTGAATCACAGACCTGTACCTCTGAAACAAATAATACATTATATGTTAAAAAAAAAAAAAAAGAAGAAGAAGAAGTTAGCAGGAGGGGAAGAATGAAGGGGGGGAGTCGGAGGGGGAGACGAACCATGAGAGACTATGCACTCTGAGAAACAAACTGAGGGTTCTAGAGGGGAGGGGAGTGGAGGGATGGGTTAGCCTGGTGATGGGTATTAAAGAGGGCACGTTCTGCATGGAGCACTGGGTGTTATGCGCAAACAATGAATCATGGAACACTACATCAAAAACTAATGATGTAATGTATGGTGATTAGCATAACATAATAAAAAACAAACAAACAAACAAAAAAGAAATGTTTTATAGTTCTCAATGTAGAGTTCTTAAAAGTATTTTATTAATTTTATCCCTAAGTACTAAATGCTTCTGAATATTATAGATTTAAATTCCTTATTATAAACTGTTTATTCCTAATATACGGAAATATAATTGATTTTCATATATAATTGGTTTTGTATATTGAGATGGTGTCCTGTAGTATTGTTAAGTACTATGATTTAATTTTAGCAGTCCCCCCACCTTTTAGATTCCTTGGGATTTTCTACATACACTATCATGTCATCTGCAAATAAAAACAATTTTACTCCTTCCTTCCCAACTGTAATTCCTTTAGTTGACGTTTCGGACCTTATTGAACTAGCTGGAACTTATGGCACCATGTTGCATAACAGTGATACCAGGAGACATTTGTTTTCTTGTTATTCATCTTACGAGGACAGCCTGCTGTGTTTTGCCTTAAGTATAGGGTTAGCTGTAGACTTTACATGCTCTGTTTCAGACTGAAGAAGTTTCAGTTCAGGAAACTGAGATATTTTGTTTTGAAAGCATGTTGAATTTTGTCAAATGCTTTTTCTACATCTTGTTAGATTATCATATGATTTTTTTTAGCCTGTTAACGTAGATTACTACCCTGAATAACTTTCCAACATTAATTATATTCCTGGCTTAAACCCTACGTGATTATATATTTTGTATCCTTTTTATGTATTGTGTAATTGGTTTTCTAATATTTTAAGTTTATTCTTCATCGATAGTAATGAGGGTGTTATGTCTATAATTTTTGTTTCCTGTAATGTCCTCGTCTGTTTCCCTGGCTTAGAGTTGGCAAGTATGATTCCTCCTCTGTTTTTTGAAATAGAGTAAGGTGTAAGGTGAGCAGTATTTCCTTTAACACAATTCACCAGTGAAACTCTCTGGCCCTGGAGGTTTTATGTATTGGAATTTATTTTAATTACAAATTTAATTTCTTTAACAGATATAGAGCATTCCTATTTCCTATTTCTAGATGTGTTGGTTTTGATAAGTTGTTTTAAAAAATGTTATCCATTTCTTGTAACTTTTTAAATTTATTAACAGAAAACTGTTCATGATATTCAACCATTATCTTTTTTATTCCTGAGGAATAGTAGTATCTTTTATTTCTAACATTGGTATTTTATTTTTTTATCTCTTTCTTCATCTGTCTTGTTTGGAGGCTTAACAGTTTTGAGCTCTTTTCAAAGAAAGAACTTTTTGGGGGTGGAGTGAGGGGCACCTGGGTGGCTCAGTAGGTTAAGCTAAGCATTCGACTCTTGGTTTCGGTTTTTTCTGTTAAATTCAACTTCTGAGCCTTCTAGGGACTGGTTTCTATTGTATATTTTTTGTTGTTATTTTGATTGTGTATCACTTTTTCTGCATCTTTTTACATATTTCTAGCTCTATCTATTTATATATATCTAATTGTATGTTTTATGCTAAATATTGAAATATATTGTAGAATTGTATTGTTTCATCTAAAGAGCATTATGTTATATTCTGGTGGACAGTTGTATCCCTGGCTGATTCTTTTGGTTGTCAAAGTCTATTTTTGTTTTTTGTCAGCATTGCGGAGGTCTCTTTTGGTTTTGTTCTTAGTCTTAGAAAATGGCCCAAACTCGACAACATGTTTCCTATTTCCAAAAATTATGATCTATCTGGTACTGCAACTGAATGGCCAAGGCCAACTGAAGTCTCTCTGTTCTGGCTGGAGCACTGAGCTTTCAGCCTCATAGAAGCTCCTTTCTTCTGGGCTTAATGGAGGAGTATCACTCTGTTCATGCACAGCCCAGCAGCTTTCTGCTCTCCTAAATCCTGCCCCACAAATTCTGACTGCTTCAGCATCAAAGAAATCTAATCTCTTCTACCTCCTCTACCTCCATTTAACAAACGTGTCCCTCTACTTGGGCTTCTCCACCTTGCTCCACAGTAGGGGAAATACCCCTAATTAGAGAACAGGGCAAATTCCTGAGTTTCTTTCAAGAATTATAGATACAGGCTTCCTGTTTTTTCAATGGATGGAAATAGTTGCCTCGTATGTTTTGTCCAGTGTGTATGGCAGAAGGACAAGTTCAGTGCCAGTTACTGAGCACAGCATAGGTAGAGGTTGAAGTCCCCCTCAAGCAGACATAGTTTCTTCAAGTACATGGTTTTCGATTATATGTTCCAAGAACAGTCATCTAAGCCTTCAGGCTCTGAAGGCTCTGGGAGAGAACTTGTTTCCTTGCCTTGTCCAGCTTCTAGAGACCACCTGCATTTGTTGGCTTTGGCCCCTTCTTCCATCTCAAAACCAGCAGCGTAACATCTTCAAATCTACATCACATCACTCTGATGCTCTGCTTCTGCTTTCACATCTCTTTCTATCTCTGACCCTTTGGCCTCTCTCTGATAGGGCCTTTAGGATTATATTGGGCCCAGCTGGATAACCAAAATCATATCCTCATCTCAAGATCCTTAATTGCCTCTGCAAAGCCCTTTTTGCCATGTAAGGTAACATGTTCACAGGATTTGACACCATTATGACAGATGGAGATAAAATGAGGACCTTAACCAGGAATGTAAAGAGTCACATTTCCTAAGAATGATTTGGCCTCTTTTGGTGATTATGAAGAAATTACACAAGGAGGTTCCTCCTTACTCATTTGAATCTGTGAACAAATGTTTCTTTTCTTTCTTTCTTTCTTTCTTTCTTTCTTTCTTTCTTTCTTTCTTTCTTTCTTTCTTTCTTCCTTATTATGAGAGAGAGAGAGAGGGAAGCACAGAGGGAGAGAGAATATTTAAGTAGGCTCCACACCCAGAGCAGAGCCTGATGTGGGGCTTGATCTCATGACCCTGATCTCATGACCTGAGCTGAAATCAGAAGTCTGATGCTTAACCGACTGAGCCACCCAGGCACCCCCTATTTTTTTTAAGAGTTTTCTGTTTCTTTCTCATTCCTTTTAAAATAGTCCTAATCAGAGACTATAAACCTATAGATAATTAAGAGAAAAGAAAATAAAAATCTTTATATGTAGGTTCCCAGGCTCTGGGCAAAAATACATTAGCAATAAAACTCCCAAACTATCCAGATATTGAATGAGAGATTTTGATGATTTCTAGATGTTAAGATTTATAACTGTTCCACTGAGCAGCAAAAGGATATCGGCATGTTTACTCTTGCTTCCCAAGTTTCTGGAAGCCTGTCAGAGTCTGTTGCCTTCTTCCTGATCATTTCTCATAGAACCTAGTTGTCCATCAAGTAAATATGTTATAACCTTACCAGAATTTGGACTATATGCATGAATGCTAATGATACAAAGGAATATGAAAACAAATGAATGCATCTAGTTGAAACTACACAAAAATTTATAGGGACATAGATATGGGATAGAAACTAAATAAACAGAAGGAAAATATGGTAGGCAGCAGATATTTTCTGATGTTATTTATTCATTTAACTTTTAACTCAAGAATTCTTATTGGAATTCTAATATGTGCTCTATGTTATGATGGGTACTAAGGAACCAGATTTTAAAAAATACAACTTCTAACTTAAGGAAGTTGGCAAATCAGCAGGTCAGACAAACAACAACAACAGTTACAAAATATATGACAGTTGTTAAGAAGGCTTTCACATAAGGTATAATTGTAAATCAGAGACAGGGCTTTTAATAAAGACTCGTGTGTCAGATATAGAGCTTCCAAATAAAATTAAGTCTTAAAGAAAGTATGATGGTTCTTCATGTAAGGTTAGGGAATGATTTGTGAAACAGAAAACAGTAAAGTAAAGAGGTATGGAGTCAAATCGATATAGAGATAAACTTGTGGAAATGTTTCTCATTGAGGATGACTGAAAACGGCTCTGTGTGGTGAAGATTGGTAAAATGACACTCTCAGGGGCGCCTGGGTGGCTCAGTTGGTTAAGCGACTGCCTTCGGCTCAGGTCATGGTCCCGGAGTCCTGGGATCGAGTCCCACATCGGGCTTCTGGCTCGGCGGGGAGCCTGCTTCTCCCTCTGACCCTCTCCCCTCTCATGCTGTTTCTCTCTCTCTCTTTCTCAAATAAATAAATAAAATCTTTAATAAAAAAAAAAATGACACTCTCAGGCAAGTAAAAAACATGTAGGATATGTTAAAAACTTGGGTTTTGAATTATTTTCCTTAATATTAACTACCACTTTTATAATACATAAAAATAATAAAAGAAAATGGTTGCTGAGTATTGGAGCATGTCTCCTGGCTCTCTGTAGCTCTTTAAATGGAAGGTAAGCTCATTAGCACATTCCTTTACTCCTCACAGTACCTTCTGCATAGTCTTGGAGCTACAGTTGCATCTTTTTTTTTTTTTAGATTTTATTTATTTATTTGAGAGAGAGAGAATGAGAGAGAACACATTAGAGGGGGGAGGGTCAGGGGGAGAAGCAGACTCCCTGCCGAGCAGGGAGCCCGATGTGGGACTCGATCCAGGGACTCCAGGATCATGACCTGAGCCGAAGGCAGTCGCTTAACTAACTGAGCCACCCAGGCGCCCTACAGTTGCATCTTGATCCATAAAGATTTTCATTTCCTTCCATTGGACTGATACCAAGGAAGAACAAATTCTCAGAGCAGAGGAACACCATTTTGATGATTTATTAATATTTAATTTTTTGTAATATATTTATAATAATTTATAAGTCAAATGTGACATTTTCTACATATTTTATTGGATCGAAAACAACTACTCCTAGTATCCATGTAAACAGGTGGTATTATCAACATTCACTTATTCTCTGAAATGCCACTTTCCATTGGCAATCTCATCTCCCCACCTGCAAACTAAATATAAAGCATTAGGAAATGAAAACTTTTTTGAATGTGGTAGCATGAATTAGTAATTGAAGGATTTCCTTGAAGAGTGGAAAGACGTCAGCCTTTAGAGTCAAACAGATTTGGTTTGCATCCCAGCTTTGTTACTTTAATATATGACCTTCAGCTGATCATTTCACTTCACTGAACTCCAGTTTCTTCATCTCTGAAATAGGATAATAATGTCTTCCTTGTTTAGGTATTGTGTGGCATGGAAATAATATGTGGACTGCACATAACACTAATTATTCAGTAATTGGCAGCTATTATTATCATTATGGTCATTTTCCACGTTGAAGAATTTAGTCTCTTTCCCTTAAAAAGTATTAATCTCTAATCCCCTCTATAAAGCATTCCCATAAACTTGAAGGAGTGGGCAGTCACTGAAATAATTACATGCATACACTTTCCTTCTGCTAGCTATTCCTAGTGATTAAACATATTTGCATATGCAAATTAAAACACTGTGTACTCATTACTTTAAATATGTTTTTCATTAGGTAAATGAAATGCTTATTGAAGATGATATAAGGCTAAAAGCAGAATATTGTCAAAACAAGTTACAGGATGATTTTTTTAAATTTATTTTTTAAGTATGGCAACACCACTTTTATTTTTAACCATGATAGATAAATAGATAGATGATAGATAGATAGATAGATAGATAGATACATAGATACATAGATACATAGATACATAGATGGATGGATAAACATAGTTAAATAGATATTACCCATATTACCTGGTTAAAAGTAAATAAAATATAATAATATTTATTTTATTCAATATTTTTTGTCAATATATATACTAGTCTATAACCAAATTCCACTAATAATTATGGTTCTTCTAACTGCATTATAGATGTGATTTAAATTTTCTATAAATGCCATTCTAATTATACAAGAATAAATCAGGTATTTTCTCTTTTATGCTTGACCACAGGATAAAACAGAAAAAAAGACAAGGTCAGAAAATGCCCTTTTTGAAAATTGAAGCCAATAAAATTCTATTAAAAAAAAAGTACAATAAAGGGGGGGCGCCTGGGTGGCTCAGTCAGTTAAATGTCTGCCTTTGGCTCAGGTCATGATCCAAGGGTCCTGGGATCACGCCCTACGTGGGGCTTCCTGTTCAGCAGGGAATCTGCTTCTCCCTCACCCTCTGCCCCTCACCCCTGCTCATGCGCACACACTCTCTCTCTCTCAAATAAATTAAAAAATAATAAATAAATAAATAAATAAATAGTACAATATCATCTGTAGAGCATTTCCACCAAAAAGAAAATTTCCCAAATGCTATCAAAATAATTGGAATAGCTAGTTTTCATTGTCTCAACACCTCAGTCAACATCTCCTACTGATTCTTTCTCAACATATGCATACCTTCATTTACCTTCCCTATTACTGAAATTTGAAACAAGCAAAATTGTCCTCTGGTTTCCTCTTCTCCCAGGTGACTGCCTGAACTCTTTCCTGGTGATCTTCTATATACTTTCATGTATAAATTTTGGCTCTATGTTCTTGCTTTTCTGTCATCTCAGCTTTCTTGGAGGAATCTATATCAACTACTTCCAAATTTCCCATGTCTCAACCAGTGTTCCTCTGCCTTCTTCCTTTTCCATAGCTTTTCCCATCTCCAATCTAAACCATTCCTCACTTAATGATTTATTCTGGTTGGAGACTACAGTTCTAAAGAAGAGCCAGTTACTCCTTATTAATTTAATTTATACATTTAATGCGCCAAGCTCCATACAACTTGCTTTTTATTGTTGGTTATGAGGTTGACTGCCTGTTGTAGGGTTTTTTTATAGAGACCCGAATACCCTCATGTGCAGGCCACGTTATCCTGTTAATAAGGGTCATCTTCTTGGAGTATAATTTTCTAATGGTGGTTTTTTGAACTTTGCCATTCAAGTATGAGATTATCTATCAGAGCCATACCTGAGACCATTAAAGATTTTATGTAAGAACACACATTAAACAGGAAAAAAAGAAGAAAGGAGATGAGAGTCTCTAGATAATCTTTAGAGAATGAGAGAACCTGGGAGAGTCTGTGTCCTCTCAAGCAAGATGCCATCTGAATTAACACCACCCATCCCTGCCCCTCACTGTGCTGCTTTGTTTGCTCCATTGATATTCATCCTCCACTATGTTAGATCTTTTAAAAAGCTATTGAAATTGCTTAATTATGTAATATCTGAATCTGGTGAGTCTTTCACCTTAGATTTCTCTCACCTGGGAAAAGAACGTTTTATTTCTTTTTCCTGTCTCTTTTTTCTTTCTCTCTCTTTTTGTTCTTTTTGTTGTTGTTACTATTTTTTTCTACTTTTCTCTCACCTAATTCCACACAATCCCTGCTGCTGGATTTTTAAATTCTGATATATTTCAGTCTGTTCAGGCATTAAAAGGGGTAGTATAAATGCACTACCATCTCAAAAGCTCTTATTATTCTTGCTGCATGCTCTGAAGCAAAGGCAACACAAAGTTGGACTAGTGTGATGTTTGAAAAACAAATATGGCATATCACAAAGGATACTATATATGTGCTATTATTTTAAGGGCTCTGTAACTCCTCTATTTGGCTTTTAATCCCAAATAGTTTGAGTATTGATCCAAAATATTTTGGATCTGTGTAGCATTCTAAAGTAGCCTGAAAGTTCCTAAGGAGTTGTTCTGTTCTTACTGAATTCTCATGAGGACAATATAAAAAAGGAAAAAAAAAATGGAAGCATCTCCTAAAATGTTTTGGATGGAGCAAAGTTATACTCTTATAGCCCCATACAGGTAATATGAGTTCAGTGCATTCCATCTAGAGAGAGGGTGTGAAATCTGGGAATACCTGATCAGTAGTGCAGTCAACTTGCTCAATGCCAGTGGCCCACAAAATATCCTCTCCTTGAAGGGAGTTGGGGAGATTTCTTGGGACAAATGTCATGAAAGTGCCAATGCACAGACTGTTCTTCTATCATGCCAATTCTTCATTGTCACTATGCATAGAAGTCTAGGTCATCTGCCATCCCTAATTCTGGAAATATATTTATTGAAAAAAGCTCATCCTAACTATGTCTTAGGCTCCTCAGAGATGTTGGCTGATTTATTGTCCTCCCATGAGTCTCTTTGCTTGTAAACATCACATTCTCTACTCTCCGACATTTTGGTGACAGTGCAAACAAGGTTATATCTCACATCCTCCAGAACAAAAAGACTTCACGTGGCACTTTTGAGCTCTGTATTATTTCCAAGAACAAGAACAATTTGGTCTGCTAAAACTTCTACCTGGGGTTTTTTTAAATGATGGCATTTTTTGCAGAGGTTAGAATCACAATGATCCAGATTTTCCCTTAGTTTTACATCTCACTCCTCTGTGAGGTTAGAACTGATGTGTAAGCTCCTGAAACTTAAAATAGGTAGGGATTATCCAGTAGGACAGGGGATCAAAAGAGAAGGAACACAGAGAAAAAGATTTATTTGGATGATGTGGACGTCAGCCAGAGCCCTAGATAAGAAGAAGCTTGTAGTCCTTTATGTAAATTTTCCCTCTAACATTGATTCTAAATGTTTTTAGATGATTTTCATCATGTATTCCTTCTTTCATTTATTCAGTCATAACTTATTAAATGCTAACTCTGAACTAAAGAAAAAAGGATGGGATCACTTTCTATAAAAAGCTTATAGTCAAGGCATCAAACAGCCACTTTGTATCAAACACATAGAGTAGACTGTTGAGTCAGCCAATTACTGTAAGAAAACAAATGGCACAGTCAATTTAGAGTAATTTGAAGAGGGTTAATTTACAAAGGGACTATTTATAGAGGTGCAGTCAGGAGGAAAACAACACTGATAGTTCAGCATGCTGCAGCCAAGATAGTTGTTATCACCCAAAAAGATGAGAAGAGTAAATGGTGAACAGAAACAGAAGGTAATAATTCCACAGAGGAGGCAACCTTTAGAAAAGCCTTTGGTCAAGTAAAATAAAACAAAACAAACAAAACAGTCCAAAATAACTTTGAAGGAAAGACAGGGAATAAAAAAGATGTTATTCTTCCTCTAATCCGGGGTGACTCCCATTGGCTGAAGCAGACCAGAAGAGAGAATAAGGAAGTCCATCCATATGTCTGTGCAAGTCTGTCACCTAGGAAGCGAGCTAAAGGAAGAAAAATGAAGAGTAGATCTGCAGTGCAAGTGAAGACATCCTTTATAGTTTACCATTGTATTGCTTAACACCCTGTCTTTCATCTGGAGATAAGTTTTTAATTAAAAAAAAAAAAAGTTAAGTTTCTGTTCCAGTGAAGGGAGAGTATGGTCACCCCAAATTGTACCACTTTGGCATATGGATATTTTTGAGCTGAAGGCAATTAGGACCCAATAGACCCAGGAAAGGTTTTTGGTTGTTGTTGTTTTGTTTTGTTTTTTGTTTTTTGGGATTTTTTTGTTGCTGCTTTTTTTTTCTTTTTTTCTTTTTTAACCTCTTCTTTAACTGCCTGAAAGAATTTAGATAGAGGGCCAAAATTAGAGATACCTTTTTCTATCAGAAACTTATCTGCAGGGCATGGCAAACATTTGTTTACCAAACATTTTTTCTTCTCATCTTCCTGTGAATTGCCTTCCTCCCCTCTGAAACCCCAGACCCCTCTGCTCTTCTCCTTAGATAAAGATGGCAGATAAGCCTCAATTGCCTGACTGTCTTTGAACCTCTCAGGTCTTGGAGGCTCCTATACTTATGAAATTAATTTTTTCTCTTGTTAAACTGTCTTATGTCAAATTAATTATTAGATCGGCCAAAGAACCTAGAAGGGAAATCAGCCTCTACATTATGAGTTGAATCAGTTTGGTCCTACTAATACCTGAAACTTAAATCCTCTACTATTGGCACTCTTGGCAAAAAGTCGTGGGCATAAAAGTGGGAGAAAACTTGAATAGAAACATCAAGTAACATAAAATGCCTCTGCTGTATTTAGTGCACAATTCTGTAGAACATATATTTTATTAGGATCACATATAGCATCATATATCAGAAACATCTGTGTATGTTGCTGCTAAAATATTAAGATGTCCACCACATACTTCTGTCTATTTCTTTATGGTGTACAGAGCAGGGTTTGGCAACTTATCTTTCACTTTGAAAGGGATATTCCATCATGCTCCACACTACTACATCCTTAGAAATGGTATCAATATGACAGCACCCTTAACTTTCTCTGGATCTACTGAGTCTATCAGTAATATATTGCCTAGTCATGCTACATAACAAATAACCACAAACTATCAGGGCATTATATGACAAACATTTCTTGCTAAGTTTACAGATCAGCTGGGGTGGCTCTGCTTTGGCCTGTGTCAGCTTGAAGGTGTCCGTTTTGAAGTGCAGCCTCTGCTACACAGCTATCTCATCCTTTCCCTGGTATTTAGTGTGCCAGTGGGAGATGATGGCAGATGAGCTAGATACCAAGGAGATGCACATGAGGCCTCTTAAACCGTAGGTCAGAACAGCTCTTCTGTCATTTCTGCTGCCATGCCGGGGTAAGGGATGTGGCTGAGTCTAATGTCAACAGGAAGCAAAAAATATTCCACCTTTATGGAAGGAACACAAAAGTCACATGGCAAAAGGCTTAGAAAACGGGAGGGGTAAAAATTGGGGACAATAATGTAATATACAGTAAGGACTCAAATGGTATATAATGTCATCAGTGACATGGGCCAGCATTAAATTCTATGGAATATCAAGAAGATTAAAGTCATCGCAGACTATATATGATACAGAAGTTGGAATGTTGAAATAGCTCTGGGACATGACAAAAATCATAAACTGCTGTCTTTGCCATTAAAATTAAAATTACTGCTCAATTTCTTAAAGTAAGATCTTATAACTTTTATGGTGGATGGGTGATTTTTTCCTATACTGCTTAATCTAGACTATCTTAGGATCTAACCTTTCTTATACAAAGAAGCAAAAGGATGATACAGATGAACTTGTAAGGCAACCTCCCAGTTACAGATTTTGGAAGGCTCTTTTGCAAGAGAGAGCTGCTTTCCTTAAATGAGGAAAAAGCTGCTTCTGCCAGCAAGGGGTTTACAGAGAAATTTGTAGACTCAAGCTTTCAGCTTTATCTATGTCTGCCCAAATATCTCCATGTCTTTTTCAGAATCTCATATTTTTCCTTGACTTAGTTTAAAAGACTAGGCGAGATTGAATTGGTGCAACTTTCATCATTATTGTCTTACTATCTGAAACTCTTATCCCCAGACCCTGGACTTGATCTAAGTCATTTCTGTCATGTGACTGCAGAAAATAAGGGACTTTGTCAAAGCTACCCTGGAGCCCTAAAGTTTTCATACCTATTTTGAGTTATTCATAGATTTTATTTTCTCTTTGCTCTTACAGATGCTCCCTAGCATTATTAGAAAACTTATGATTCCACAAGTTTATAATTGCTATTCTTGCCATAGCAACTAATGATCACATTCAATGATCCTCCAAAACCTTGCCTTCTACCTGCTTTGCATCTAATATCACTACCACTGATATTGTGATTAATCATGATGTAATTATATGCACTAGATAATTAATATCCCATTTCCTCCTGTAAAAAGTAGATTAACTTTGTACCCTCAAATATATGATTAATTAAAATTCAAAATCTCATTTTAGAGATCCGTTTCCTGAAGCCTCTTATGATACCCATTACTGTATCAGTCAAGGTCTCCACAGAAAACAGATGGCATATTCTAATTAGGATCATTTTTTCAAAAGTTTGTTTACAAGAGGCTGTGGTAGATTTAGAAGGGTTATCAATTCTTTG
Source organism: Mirounga leonina (assembly GCF_011800145.1). Classification (NCBI taxonomy): domain Eukaryota; kingdom Metazoa; phylum Chordata; class Mammalia; order Carnivora; family Phocidae; genus Mirounga; species Mirounga leonina. Next base: position 9,612,916 of record NW_023270265.1, on the reverse strand, counting down.
AAATGCCATTGAGAGAATTTCCACTCTCTTTGAATTTGGACTAGCCTCTGATGACTTTGATCAAGAGAGTATGGCAGAAATGATGCTATTTGAGTTCTGGGCCTAGGCTTTAAGAGGATGAGTAGCTTCCATCTTACTTTATCCAAACCCCAAACCACTGTTTAAGAAGTAATGCTAGCCTGCAAGAAAAACCACATAGATGCTCTGAGACCATGTTGAAAGAGAGAGGGGCTCAGTCAGCCCACCTTTCCAACCATCTCAGTCAAAGTGTTGGAAATGTTAGTGAAATCTTAGACAACCCAGATAAGAACAGTTACCCGGTTAATACCTGGTTAAAGTCACGTGGGGCAGAAGAACTGACCAGCTAAGCCCTGCCCAAATTCCTGACCCACAAAAGTGTGCAGTATAACAAAACAGTTGTTTGAATCCACTAATTTTGTGGGTGGTTTGTTATGCAGCAACTGATAAGAGGAACAGATCTGATACCAGGAAATGGGTCCCTATCCTGACAAAAAAAACTATGTTTCACATTGGCTTGCAACAAGTTGCAGAATGGAAGCTGGAAGTAGCTCAAGAGAGTCTGTGCAAGTTGGAAGGGCTTCATGGAGCCTGTTAATGAAGGCTGAGAGGACATAGGAAAATGTTACTAAAGCCTGGAGGAAAAAAGACTATTTTTATGTTTTGACAGTAGGTAATGCTCTTTACCTATGGGAGCATGGAAAACATGCAAAATATTTCACATACTTGTGGAGGTTGGAAAATCTAGAAAGTGGTAACTTGCATTTTCTAGCTCCCTATGAGAAGAGAGGGATTTAAGAAGAGAGAGAAACTAAGAGGAAATTTTAGTTTTTAGTTTTTAAGCAGAATTTAGAAAGCATATAGAAGCCAGGAATGGTCTCTCTAGCTTGCAAAAGGCTCTTGAAGTAAGAACTGGCCTCAAGGCAAAGTTCAAATCCAGGGCTTTAAAGTATGACCTTGGGGTAAAGATAAAATCAGGGCGTGGCTATAAGACCCATCTTAAGACCTTAAAAAGGTTTAGCTTTTTAGAGTATTAAAGTTATGCCTTATAGGTGGTTTCAGTTCTAAATGAGGGCTTCTAAGAATACTAAGCACAGTATTCCTGCTATGGGTTGAACTGTGTTTCCCTCAAATTCCTATGCTGACGTCCTAACCTGCAGTACTCCAGGAGTGTGCCTTTATTTGGAGATACTCTCTTTACCAAGTTAAAATGAGGTCACTAGGGTGGGCCCTAATCTATCATGACTGGAGTCCTTATAAAACAGATAATTTGGAGACAGACTCTCACGCACAGACATGTGAATGTCAAGGCAGTGATTAGAGTGATGCCTGCATCAACCATAAACCCCAAAGATTGCCTGCACACCACTGAAAGTGAGGGGAGAGGCAGGAAACAGACTTTTCCCTACAGCCCTCAGAAAGAACCAACTCTGCCTTGATCTTGGACTTCTGGCCTCCAGAACTGCGGACAATAAATGTTTGTTGTTGAAGCTACCTGGTCTGTGGTACTTTGTTCAGGCAGCCTGAGCAAATTAATAGAGACCCACATCAACCTCACAGGGAGCCTGGGGATAGAAAAGGTTATCTGTAAGAGATTTGTGAGTGCAGTTGTGTCTAATGACATGAATTACAACTGGACAAGAAAAGAAGCCAAAACATTTTTTAAATGACATAGATTGAAAGGGACAGAGACAGAACAAAATGAAAAGAGAGACCCTCAATCTATTAGGGGCAGGTAATAAGCTGAGAAACCTTCTCAGCTGCAAACACCAGCCGTTTCTTATGGGAAAGGATGGATGATTCCCAGGGTGGAGACAAAAGCTCCAGGAAATCATCCCCAGGGAGTAGGACTGGGCCCTAATTAAGAGTTGACCAGATGTTCCCTGCTGGGGTTTTTTAAATTATTATGGATTAGTAACTGTTGTGTGCCTTCCATTTCCCCTCTTTGGAATAGAGATGTAGATTATGATTATCCTTTTCTTTTGGTCACCCCATTGTAAATTTTGACATGTGAGTAGAAAACATAATTTTTTCCTACTAGGAGGAACCACATTCAAAGAACTGCACTCAAGGAGTTTCCCTTACCTGGGCCTAAACGAGATGATGAGATCCTGAACTTTAAGCCAATGCCAGAATGGGATGAGACTCTGGGGCTTTTAGTGTTACAGGATTTCCTTCTCCTTTGATGCCTGGTTCTTGGTCATGCCACTTTGAAGAATGAAGAGATAGACCAGACAAAGAGTGGTGGACAGCAGAGCAAAGTTTATTGAGTCAAGTAAAGTGATAGTACAAAGCTCCGGAAGAGGGATGGACCCGAGAGGGTTGCCACCAGAGTTTCTAAGTCTTGGGGTTTCTCCGGGCTTGTTGGCAGGCTGTTTTAATCTGATTAACCTTCCCTGTGCCTGTCATCCAATCAGGTTTTTGTTATGTGGAAAAGGGTGGAGGACTCCTTCCAAAGTGGGTGTAAAATACCCTTAAGGGTGGTTTCCTCTTAGGGCAGGGATCCTTTGTCCCTGCCTGCCTTTCTTCCAGCTATCCTTCATCATTAAAAGGGGGCGGGCGAGAACATTCTGCAGGTTGTAGGAATATGAATAAATTGTGACTAGAACATGGACTGAGGTAGATCCGAAATGGCCATGCATCCTTTGAGATAACTGCCATTGAGAAGTGAGGTCTTTCCGCCTCCCCTTGAACCTGTGAACCCTGTAACTGCTTTGACTGAAAAAGCTCGATAGAAATTGCATGTTGTCAATTGGTAGGTGAAGGAGACATATAGGCATCTCCTTCTATGTGCACCATATATAATCTCCCTCCCTTAAGTGTGAAGACTGTGAATATGATGGGCTACCTGTGATTCTATTGCATATTGAGGGGAAGGGATTTACAGATGCAATTAATACACCACATAAGTTGATTTTGAGTTAATCAAAAGGACACTATTCTGGGTGAGCCTGAGCTAATCAGGTAAATCTGAAAAGGGAGAGGTCTTTTATGAAGAAAGAGATTCAAATCATTAGAGAAATTCTCTTGCTGTTTTGTTTTTTTTTTCTTGCTGGTTTTTTGATGTTGCAGTGAGCTGTGTTGTCAGTGGGTGTATGGCATGAAACACATGACACTCAGGAGCCCCTGAGTGATAGTCAACAGGAAAACAAAAACCTTGGTGCTATAACCACAAAGAAGTGAATTCTTTGTGAATTCTGCCAAAAACCTTAATGAACTTTGAAGAGGATCCTGAGCCTCAAATGAGACCCCAACACAGCTAATATCTTGATTTCAACCTTGTGAGACCCTAAGCAGAGAACCTGCCAAGCTGTGCCTGGACTTCTGTCCTACAGATCTCTGAAATAATAAGTTTGTGTTTTTTCAGCATAAATTTGTAGTAATTGATTACACAGCAATAAAAAATGAATACAGAGTTTGACATCAAAATAGGTTGCTGCTGTAACAAATACCTAAAATATGTTAGCAACTTTGCAACTAGGCAATGGGTAGAGACTGGAAGAATATTGAAGTCAATGAGAGAAATTCTCAGGTGTCTTGAACAGACTTTTAATAGAAACATGGACATTAAGGATGTTACCCATAAGGATTCAGAAGGAAATGAGAACATTACTGGAAAGTGAAGGAAAGGGACCTCTGTTGCATAGCAGCAGAAAGCTCTCAGAATTGTTCCCGCAGTTAGGTTGGCAGAACTCCTAAGTGATGAATGGAAATACAAAACTGACGAGATTTCTAAGCAAATTTGGAAGATTCCGCCTGGTTTCTTGCTGCTTACAGTAAAATGTGAGAGACATAAATTGAAGGGAAGTTTGTTAAACAAAAAAGAAACAGGACTTAATGATTTTGAAAATTCTCAGCCTCTCTAAGTAACAAAAATGCTAAAAATAAAATGCTAAAAGTAAAACAGTATTGCCAATAGTATGACATAATAGTATGGCTGAATGTTCTGTGTTCTTTTATGTGATGGTCAATCAGGTGTGGCCACAAGAGGAGACAAGAGGCTCAGGAAAACAAGAGTTTGTTATATTCGCGGGGTCCTAGAAAGGGGGTCACCACATGCCACACAGGGTCACAGGGGAATTACCAGGTTTGAGTCAGGTGGCAGAACAGAGGAGCAAGGGGAAAGTTTAGTCCAGAGCCTTCATTGGAATTTCTGCAGGAGAGGTAAGGCAGGACAGAATAAACATCTTAGGAGCGGCTTTTTGACAAGTCCAGTGGACTTTGGGCTATATGGGGTAGTCTCCAGTTGACTGGTACCTGGCCCTGGGATGATAAAGCATCTGCTGGGGTGTAAGAGCCGGATAGAGGAGGCATAGCTCTGGATTGGTTGGAGATTGCATATGGAAGGCATGCTCCTTTCCTCTCTCTAAGAATTGGTAAGTCCTGGGAAGGGAAGTCTTTCCCCAGCCAGAAAGGTTTTTAAATTGTCAAAACATCATAATATATAGAAAGTAAAAAATATAAACAGTACACTGAATGTGTGACTTTACAACCTTCTGCTAAATCTCAGAAAGATAAAAAAGATTGGTGGGTGTAGCTATAGCCTAATGGAATGAAACCCAGTAAAATCCATTGAAGATTCCAATGTTCTTGAGAAATTCTTTTTCAGCAGAATACTACTAGCTTGGATTGAAAGGGACAGATAGAACTTGAAATGAAAGAAGGCTTCCAGACCCCCAGAATTTTATTGGCAGTAAGCAGGCTGATAAAATACTCCATTTCTAATACTAGCTACTTTTCATGGAAAAGGAAGGATGACTTAGAATGGAAACAATAGCCCAGAGGGCAGAGCCTAGGAACCCAGAGGATTATTCTGAATTTTTGAAATTTTTGAAATTTTGAAATTTTTGAAACTGAGTCCAAAAAATGTCACTATTTGCCCAGCTGTATTAAGAACTTCCAGGAACCAGTTGCTCCTTAGCACCTTCTATTTTTTCCCCCCTTTGAACTGGAATATCTGTAACTGTTATCAAACACTTGTCTCGCCATTGTATGATGGGAGTGTTAGGGCTACAGAATGTGTCTTTTTAGTTTCACACATCCACATATGGAGAGAAACTTTGCTCCAAAAGCTGAATTTAATGGATTACTTATTACCTGGAGTTTCATATTTATCTGATTTAGATGATTTGGATGATGAGTCCTTGGACTTTGAGTTAATGCTATAAAGAGACTTTTGAGAACCTTTGGATGGGAGGTGAATGTATTTCTCATTTCAGAGGGATATGAATCCTTGGGAGGACTGTGATAAGCAAACTTCTAATGCAGTCCCTAAGATTCCTGCCCTTTGGTGTACATGCTCCTTATAATCTCATCCCCTTGAGTGTGATTGGGACACATGAATATGAAGGTAGGTTTGTTATGTAGCAGTAGAAAACAAATAAAGCCAGATCCTAGCCTCATTTTTAAGAGAACCAGTAGCTTTTCTCTTGGTCCAATCAAGCTGTATAAGACAGAATCTCTTCAAGCCATGTATAATCCACCATGTAAGAACTCTGACTACCATACTGGAAAGACAAGGTGGAAATGCTCTGAGACCACATGGAAAGGGGAAGGGCTCATCCTAGCCTAGCCTTCCAGTTGGCCTTACCAATGCTCCAGGGATATTAGTGAAGCCCTCTTAGATACTCAGACTAGTCCATATTCAGCTGAACACCACCAAATGAAGCCAGTCAATGCTACATGATACAGAAGAAATGACCGGCCAAACCTTGTCAGAATTCCTAACCCAAAACATGATGAAAAGTAAAATGTTTGTTGATAAAGCCACTAAACTTTGGGAGAAGTTTGTTATGTAGAATGGATATCTTGAAGGGGGCTATTTATAGAAATAACAGTGTGGGGGCGCCTGGGTGGCTCAGTCAGCTGAGCATCCGACTTTTGATTTTTTGGCTCAGGTCATGATCTTAGGGTCGTGGGATCAAGCCCCAAGTCAGGCTCCATGCTGACTTGGAGCCTACTGAGCATGGAACCTGCTTGAAGTGCTTTCTCTCCCTCTTCCTTTGTGCCACCCCCACTCTCTCTCTCTCTCTAAAAAAAATAAATAAATAAAAGAAGAAAGAAATAAGAATGTGGCATGATCATAAGACATAAAGCCATAACCCAAAGCTAGTAACCAGCAGACTTATAAAAGTACTCTGCTAAAGGGATAGAGGAGGGAGATTTAGTATAGCCCTGTAATGAGTGGTTGTTTATAGGAGACCACCTTGAACGAAATACTGATTTGGGACTGAAGATTATGGTTAGTCCAAGGAAGAATCCATGGGGATGAAAGCACTGAACTTATTCTTTTTTTTCCCTCTGATCTCCTGCCCTTGGCTTCCAATTGGTCAAAGCTCCAGAAAGTACAGATTATGATAGTCCCTTGTAATTTATACAAGTCAGCCTTCTGGGGCCAAAATGAGTAGTAGACGTGGTGGAAAGAGCGTAGGGAAGATACCTAGCCCACCTGTAATCCCTACTGTGATAGAGGCAGACACAAGATGTGTTGACACTAAAGATCAACGAATGCATCTCAGGGACTGGAAATTCTGTGGGCTTTCTTGAGGAATTATTGCTTGAAAGATTGGTAAGAGTTCTGTAAGTGAAGAGTTAAGGAGGAGACAATTTATAAAAAGAGAACAGCAGGAAAACCCATGGAGAAAAAAATAAAGATACCATATTTTATTATAGTTCTGGGTAATTAGAACAGAGCAATTAGCAATAGCATTTACCACAACACACCATTACTATTTTTGTTTATTGCTAAACCACTTATTGATGAAATAGGTTGAGTGTCAGTTTTTCAACAATCTACCACATCCCATCTGTCATGTAATTGATATTTTCGAAGCTGGAGCTTCAACAAATGAAATCCTCTGGGGACACTCTCTTGCTCTTGCTCTGATACTCACACATTTATTTTATCTTCCTCCTTTTTATAAATGGTTTATTGGCAAATAAACATTTATAAAAAAGGAAAGAAAAAACAGCAGGATTCAATGGGACAGAAAGTTGATACTGTGATCAGAGATCCAGCTAGGAGTTGGGGAACAATTTATTATTCTGGACCTTTCCAGCAGAGCAGCACTTGTTATGGGGTTTTTGTTGGGTCTCTTTCACAGTATTCATGAGATCCACTTACTGAGCTGGATGGCAGGTCCATTGTCACAACTGCTGAGCCCATGAAGCAAAACAGATATTACATCTGTAAAATGAATGCAGCAATCACAATTTAATTAGATCCCTTTTCAAAAGATAAAAGTTAGAAAAAAATTGTTTTTTCTGTACCAGGGAACTGATGTGGCAGGGACACAACAGGAGATGCCTAGTTTGTTGAGCCAGAGGAATGAAGAAGTGGATTTGTGTTTGCAAATACTTCACTTTACATGCAGCTTCCATTAAAAGCCATAAAGGTTCTACATTCTGCCAGATTTAATAAACACTTCTGTCTAGTGTCTGTGGTCAGATGCAAAAAAGGCAATGGATTGCTTATCTGCTTAGGGTCTATTTTCTGTCATCTTCTCTCAGCTGTTACGGGTCTCCATTGGCGAGAAGCCAAATATTCAGCATACATTTATTTGTAGGACAAAACAGTTACAAAAGGCCTAGCCTGTGAACACAATGACTGTGATTGCTCCCTTTAAGAGGCAAAGTGGGGCTGTTCTGGGTTTGGCCTTTTTGTTTGTTTTGGTTTGGTTTTTTTGCTGAGTGAATTTAGCTGAGAGCACTGAAAGAATTCTTATATAGTGCCCTAAGGAAAGTTTTTAAATTTATTCTTTACGCATTTCATGGTATTTAAGCCTTTCTTATCTACCCAGACATTTAGAATATCTTTATGCTCACACCATTTATCATTAGAAAGAACAATATGCTTTTTTATCCCTCCCACCGCTACAAGGCAAGAGCAATGTCTTATTTTATATTAATATTCTGGTAAACAAATTCAAGCACAGAATACATAGAATACATAGAAAACATAGAATACAAAATGTACAAAGCCAAATTATCTTCACATACCTCCCCACACATCATCCCTCACCTTTCTCCAGAGATGACCATTATTATCAGTTTGGTGTGAGTAAAGTAGATCTGGATAGCCCTGAAGCTTGCTTCCTTTCTCCTTATGGTGTTTATTTAGCCCTGCAGGTCTTCAACCCTAAGAGAAGTAGATATTAACATCAGCTGATGAGCTCCCAAAGTTTCCCCTTTCTAAAAGGACTATTGTTCCACTGGGAAGCTTTCATTGGGATCTATTATTTGACTAGATGTTCCATGCAAGCCCTTCCAACTTTCCTACAAATTTGTGATATTATGGGGTATAGTTCTCTCTCCTGGATCCCTTCCCAAGAGGCATCAATGCCAGGACTAAACAAACCTTTCTGTGGGGTATTCTGCCTATTCTTTTTCCCCAATCAACTTCACATTTATTTTTCATGGTACTGGATATGTGTCTGCATAAAGTGTGAATTTTTTCAAACATTTCCATACCATTTGTATCTATCTATCATCTATCTATCTATCTATCTATCTATCTATCTATCTATCTATCTATC